>NC_060209.1:0-600000 GCF_021130785.1 Homalodisca vitripennis
TAAAAATTGTTTAAATTTGATTTTAATTACAATTGTCCACAGACATATAACATGCTGCGCTAATTATTTTAGACATGGTGTTGTAGCAAAACATATAAAGCCGTCTCTATTGTTGCGTATTGCCTTCAATTTAACTTACTGAAGATGGTTTGATTCATTTACTAGTTGGTTTTCAATTTGGATTTCCAAAATAACGTTTTTGGGTGGATATTGGTCATGGAACTTTAATAGCTGTGTATGGCTATAACTTCGGCTTCATAATTTTGTTGAGTAATACTTAAGGGGACTTGCCCTTCTACTTAGAGGTATGACTTTTTTGCTTCTAAAACACATCTTTTATGATATCTTTCATTTATATTTTTTTGTTTCTTATATTCTCTAATTTTATATTATATTAAACTTTATTGCTACAATCATTAAACAAAAACCATTTTTTCTAGTAAAGAAGCAGGCATTATGAGAAAATGTCATTTAAGAGTACAAAACTAATGCATTTTCTACACATTTTGTAGAATAATATAAATTAATTAAAATCAAAGTTTTTTTAAATAAGTTTTTCTTCACAAGTCCCCACCATAATTTCAAGATAAGTTCATAATCACTTACTGAACTCCATAAATGTATTTATTATTTTTAATGAACTTTGAAACTAAGATTAATCTAGCTAGCATGAATGTGTTGTTCCAATTTCTGTCTGGATAAGGAAAAATAGAGTAAAACATAAATTATTTGAAACAAAAACTCTGTACAATTTAAAAAATTAGCTAGGAATTGTGTACTCTCAAGTGGTTTAATTCATTAACGGAAGAGTATTCCCTGGAATCTTCCATAACTGATTTTGTTTCATTCCGGGTAGCTAATAGCTTCCTTTCAAAAGTTTTCGAAATTTGTCATTTGTTATTTCAAACGTCATTCGTGAAATTTGTTTCACTGTCTTACACAATACTTTGCAGATGCCCGTTTGTTTAAAAAAATGTTCCCAGTGATACAATGGAGTGTGAAGTGTTTTAAAAATAAATAATTGTAAACATTACTAACCCCTACAATGATCGCCAGAGCCAGATAAAAACTGAGAGTAGATCGGTTCGGAGGTGTCAGTGTTCTACATTTCCAACAGGAGTCTAGACTGTAGAGGTTGCAGTTAATGAGACAAGAACATAGGTGTGGAAAACACGAGGAGAATTCTGGTTTGAACCCGTGGATGTAAGTGAAACGTGTGAAACTTTATTATTAATTATTAAATATGTATTTTTCCATGGTCCATACACAAAGATACAAGCTACACTATTAAAATACAAATTAAAGTTTTTGTATAACCAGCTTAAAAGCCTCTACAACGTGTATACATCAGTGCCGACAATCTTTGTATAGTAGTACTTACAGTTATTACTCTATAGCTCACTTTCTACTTAAGGAAAGGAATACAATTGTATGTAATTTGTATATTTTATAGTTAGTCAGCTGGTAAACAATACTTATAGTACGGTTAGAATTATAATCTATATATATAAATGAATGTTTGTGTGTTTGTCCTTTATGGAATCGTACACTATTTGACCGATAATTATGAAAATTTGAATGTATATGTACTTTTCGACGGAGAAGGTTTATATGCTATACTTATTTATAAAACTCACCACGAGGTGGCAGTTACGTATGTTAATTTGCCAAAGACTATTTGAAAGCACTAAGTTAGAATATATGTTTGTCTTTATGATAAATATATGGTTGAATTTAAAGCTTGACTGTTAGACCGCTTTATAATAAAATACATGTACGAGTATAATAACTATATAATAAGCATACACAGATTTCTTGATCGTGACAACAAGGCAAAACTCTACATCGGTGTTAGGAATATAATGCACTTGAACCACAAGTGCAAATACATGGCCAAGGTTTACGTAAAGCGTGCGAAGCCGCGGGAAATAGCTAGTTCTCAATTAATGGACGACTTTAGCGCATAGTAGTAGTCTTATGCCAACCAAGAATAAGAATTTCATAAGTCGACATTTTAAAGATGAAGAACCCTTAATGCTTCTGAAAAATGTTGATTATTTTAAATATTCAATCAAATATATCAATACAGTGGAATACGGTACTTATAAATCTCACACTTGGCTGCTCCTGAAAACAACAATATTTATATTATATTTATTGCACACTTTTATAAAAAAAACGCATATTTTCCTTATCATTAATTAATTTTAATTTTACTTAATAATTCTTTTAATTGTATTTTATTTATAAGTTCGTAGCTAATAGTAATGTAGATTTGTTTCCATCTAAAACAAAACTAATTAAGCTTCCAAGAAAGATCCCTTGCAATTATTTATTATTCCAATTAATAAAAAATCATGTTTACTTTAAAAGAGTTATCAGTCTGTGTACAGGAGTAAAGACAAAGTTCGTAATTAGATTAGTGACAGAATAAACAAGCGAAATGTAAGATCTTGACAAGCCGTGAAACTGGAGATACCGTGCTCCTTGTGAGTTTAACTCTGCCTCCCGAGGAGCAAATCTTTACTTGTTGTTACTTAAATCATGTGTAACTTGTTGAACGCTCCAAACTCTCACATGTTATGGATGAGCTACTCTAAAGAACAGTGTTTAAAGGTAACTTAAGCTAGTGCATATTTAAACTATAGTACCTATAGTACTTAGATGAGTAACAGAATAAACAGACGAAATGTAAGATCTTGACACGGCGTGAAACTGGAGATACCGTACTCCTTGTGAGTTTACCTCTGCCTGCCGAGGAGCAAATCTTTACTTGTTGTTACTTAACTCATGTGTAACTTGTTGAACGCTCCAAAACTCTCACATGTTACGGATGAGATGAGCTACTCTAAAGAACAGTGTTTAAAGGTAACTTAAGCTAGTGCATATTTAAACTATAGTACCTATTGTAATTAGTTTAGTGACAATAAACAGACGAAATGTAAGATCTTGACACGGCGTGAAAACTGGAGATACCGTGCTCCTTGTGAGTTTAACTCTGCCTCCCGAGGAGCAAATCTTTACTTGTTGTTACTTAACTCATGTGTAACTTGTTGAACGCTCCAAACTCTCACATGTTACGGATGATGAGCTACTCTAAAGAACAGTGTTTAAAGGTAACTTAAGCTAGTGGCATATTTAAACTATAGTACCTATTGTAATTAGTTTAGTGACAATAAACAGACGAAATGTAAGATCTTGACACGGCGTGAAACTGGAGATACCGTGCTCCTTGTGAGTTTAACTCTGCCTCCCGAGGAGCAAATCTTTACTTGTTGTTACTTAACTCATGTGTAACTTGTTGAACGCTCCAAACTCTCACATGTTACGGATGAGCTACTCTAAAGAACAGTGTTTAAAGGTAACTTAAGCTAGTGCATATTTAAACTATAGTACCTATTGTAATTAGTTTAGTGACAATAAACAGACGAAATGTAAGATCTTGACACGGCGTGAAACTGGAGATACCGTGCTCCTTGTGAGTTTAACTCTGCCTCCCGAGGAGCAAATCTTTACTTGTTGTTACTTAACTCATGTGTAACTTGTTGAACGCTCCAAACTCTCACATGTTACGGATGAGCTACTCTAAAGAACAGTGTTTAAAGGTAACTTAAGCTAGTGCATATTTAAACTATAGTACCTATTGTAATTAGTTTAGTGACAATAAACAGACGAAATGTAAGATCTTGACACACGGCGTGAAACTGGAGATACCGTGCTCCTTGTGAGTTTAACTCTGCCTCCCGAGGAGCAAATCTTTACTTGTTGTTACTTAACTCATGTCCTGGATGAGAGGATGAGCTACTCTAAAGAGCAGTGTTTAACCGTGGCTTATGCTAGCGACATATATAAATTGTATTACCTATAGTAATAAAGTTTGCCTTTTAAAATTCTTTCTCATAGTGTTCATATCTTATTAAATAACAAATAACGTGAAATTTGTTGTATTGATTAGTACGAAATATTTTAAAACGGGGATAAAAAGTTCTTAAAACTAAATATATTGTAATTATGTTTTTTTATATTGCTAGGTTTCAAAAAGTAGGAAAGATGGATGGAAAGAGCATAGCAACTTTTTACACAGAGTGTAAAAAAAACATTTTTTGCGGAAATATTGTCTTTTAATGGTTTTGACTATTAACCAACTTAATTTTTAAGTTAATTTGCATTGTTTAAAGATACTGCCAATTAAGTTTTATTACTAGTGTTACACTGTTATTATAATAACGAATTTTCATTGGAAACCTGTACATTTTCTAGGAGCAATGAACATTCCACCCTTGTAAATGTATTAAAAATTAAAAAATTAGGTTGAAGGACTTGAGCTCTGTAGGACCGTTTGCCTACTGAAAACTAACTTGGCATTAAATTAAAGACGGACCCTAAATTGTGGTTATTTAACTATATTTTCATTATATTTCATAAAATAATTTAGTGAAATAAATGTATCAAGTTCAATAATATATTTTCGAATCTGAAATTTTGAAATATTACTCGATCGGCAGAAAACATTAAGAAACTATTTGATGTGCATAGCTAAATATCAAGCGACTCATCTTAAAAATATGACATAACACCAGTGAAGGGCCTGCGTCAAATTAAAAACATTAAAGATATTTTAAAAATAGTTAGCATCCCCATTATGTGTAAATATAATTCTATACGGTTCACTTATTATTACCCTATAAAGCTGATAGTATTAACATCAAAAAGTATTACTGTATTTACCATATTGAATTAAATTCAAAAATTCTTCACCAACCGATCCATTTAATTCTGATTTCAGTATGACTGGTTTTAACCAGACAATGATAGTATTCGTGCTTGTTGGTGTGAACAGTATGTAGGATAATGATGCTGAGACGTTCTCATCGGTTTATAACAAAAGGATGGCGTAACTATGGTGGGAAGGGTTGACTCAATGTGAATGTTGAGTTTAGCTCCAGTTCACCTTCCTCTTAGTGTAGCATCTGTGATCTGACGCTGTCATAGACTACTTCTGGAATCTGGAGGCATGTTCGTTTGAAGAGATAAAAAAAAGTCGGCGAAGAAGAAGATTTTACACCTTTTCAACATCAGAGACACCCAGACCACAAAACATAGTGTAGTCAATGTGAAGACGTATTCTGGTTGTCTCTTGAAGTGCAGGGTTGGATCTTCTTTTGGAGCCCTTTAGACAAACGTGACTCCAGATTCCAGGAGCCAAGACACAAGAGTATTGACCATGGATTATAGGCGTTGGATAAATTTTGGAATGAGATAGTGCTTGATTCTCATTCTCAAGATATCAATTCTGGTGTACATCCCTCGGAACGTTTAGACACACCAGTTTTCTTTTCGTGACGTCACCAAATTTGAGAATATAATCTTTAAAATTTATAAACTTTCCACATTCTCCTTCCAGGAATTTTATTTCCATTAGGTAAAACGTCCCACTACCTGGTTAAGATGAGGTTCATTGACATCAGCCCCTGTATTAATGCAAGTATTTAATTACAACCTGGACAACAATAGATGTCAAGACAAGTGGTGGAAAGCTAGGAGGGGGGAACTTGTCTAAATGCTAATGTCCCCAGACTGTGGACTGAGATTGTGGTGTGAGAGGGACCATTGATTACATCAGAAACTTTCCAGTACTTGTGCTTGACATACATTATATCGAGAATCATTTACGCGGTAGAATCACCTTGATGTCGTACAGCAATTCTAATCGTTTTCTAAGTATTGGAGAGGTGTGGTCATTAGTACTATCTCAATAATAACGATCTGTCCTCAAGCACAATACAGCTTTAGCACTTCCTAAATAACGTGCTTTAATTGCATCTTAAATGAATGCCACACCTAAGCATTGTTGGCGAGCATAGACTTCTAACGGGAAGCTTACCATAAAATATGATACCACCATAATTTTTATAATTTCACGCGATCGATAGAGGTAGCAATTTTAAATATAACACTTAAAGTTAAATGTTGGTATGCAAATATGTTATGTAAAATAACATTTCTAATTTTAATCAGACGTTTTAAATGTTTCCCATTGCTAAAATATATTTTTATCAAAACGATGTTGTGTTGTAAACTTTATAATTTTAATATTATTTCAATCCTTTTGCATTAGCAGTTCTTCATCCCCAGGTCACTGAGTAACTCTTCTGGTCTTATGAGATCCGGTTCCTTTCCACAGAAATCTTTAATAACATAGTTTTTTTTTCCAACATGGCTTGTTTGGAACAAAATTGTAGGTATGCACATATCAACCAAAAGACACACACACACACACACACGCACGCACGCACGCACGCACGCACGCACGCACGCACACACACACACACACACACACACACACACACACACACACACACACACACACACACACACACACACACACACACACACACACTGCACATTGTACTTCATCAACTTTTGTAAATAGGATATTTTCGTTAAAAAGATTGTTTTTATTTCATGATAAGTAACCCCTGTAAGTAAATGCTTTCACATATTTTGCCTTTCCTGATCGGTAACATAGCTTAACTCACTTTGGACAGCCATTGCTATCCTCTCTTCCAATAATATTCCTGCATAGTTTCTATTACCATTTATCCGGTATACACAGTATAAGCCTCAGCCTCGTACTGAAGTTGTATTTTCTTCTTTCAAATTATGTATATTGATTATACAACTGATTCACACATACGAGATACGACCTAGTCGTGTAATCGTATTTAGAATTTCCAGGAAGCTATAATGACAACAACATTCAGGCGTATTTGTAAACGTAATGTAACAGTAAAATGAGATGCTATAACAACATGGACGTACTCATTAGTGCACAAGTCACTACTTTGTGCTTCTTGGATCTCATCTGTCGTAATGTGACACTGTCAGTGTGAGTATCTCTTAAGTCTAAAACACTCCACACTTTACATTTAATACTTACTTGCTACTAGTTACTTGTATACTTCTCGCTCAATAAATACTGAGTAATACTAATACATTTATTTGACAATACAGATTATTTAGTTCATTGTTTTAAATAATTACATTAGTGAAATTAATTAATTTTAATTATAGATATCTTCATCGTGTCTCGAAGTAATAAGTACTATTTTCTCCATAAAACTTTTTTTAAAGGTTCCAGTTGGCTTATATATCACACTGCTATCATATAATATTGAACAAAGGAATATTACATTTATAAGTAAAAATTATTAAATATAAATAACGAAATAAGTTTAAATGAAAACTCTCATTTGATAAGTCTATTGACAATATATTTAATTATAAAGATAGTACTGGACAAACATTGCGACTCATCGAACAATAGAAATTGTTAATAACAGATAAATATTAAATGTGTAACAATTAATTAAAACTTCACGTCATATCTACGTTCAAGATAGATTAAGTGTAAAATGTGTGGTAAAGTAAACAATATCATTTCTATAATCAAGTAACATCCGCAATAAAATATAAGCATATGTAAAGCTAGCTGAACAAAAAAGAGTAATTATGTGTTTACATACATGAAAATGGCAGCAATACTGTGAAACATGTAGTTGGGACCAGGCTCCAAATAAACTAATTCAAGTCTTTACATACCTTTTTGAACCAAGAGCTTACAATGATATGATATTTATTCCTGATTATAATCAAATCAAACTATTTATTCACTCAAGCAAAACATTTGCAGTACACTGCCATAATTTCAAATGAAAAATTTCCTATGTAGACTAGGTCTGTGTAAAGGGAAAAGTCCATATATCAGTCTTTTCTTAAATTATATTTTTCTAGTACGATTTTACATAAAAATTTACAAAATTTTGGTTTAATATTGTACAAAATAAAGCAAAAAATACATAAATTCGTGTAAGTATATATACATTTTCGGTAGCATTTATATATAAATGTGAGCAGCCACTGACACACGCTTATACTCGGCTAAACTTCCGTCCTGTGCCCCCAATATATGCTCTGATAATTTTGTATAAACCAATGAATCATATTATGTGATGAAAAATTACAATGTTTTACCTAGAAGGTGTAGATAGAGCAATAGTTTGAGGCCGTCAAAATTGAGAATGATGACGCCAAAAATGAAATCAAATCACTTAATGCGTTAAGATTTAAACATTACCAAAAATCGCATTTTACAGGAAAGAACTGTACCTGTTTGCACGTAAGCTCCTCGAAATTGTATTTTCTAAGGTTAAACCCATATTTATCCAGAATTTGGAAAACGTTAGAAATTACTCTAATATACTACTGTTATTCTAGTAGGTAGTGAACTCTGATCTCATTGGCTTTTACAGGTTAATGTGATAATATACCAGCAGTTATAATAAAAAGTGTTACTAACATTGTTTTATTTTAATAATTCATTTGCATACTATTAAGTTATTTACTATACTTTCTCTTATATATGTGTATGTAGAAAATATTGGGATGGGAGGGATCTATTTTATGATGTACTGGAAATAATGAGGTCACATACCGGGTGAGTTTTGTAAAGTGATCCAATGTAAAGTGTAAACAATGCTGCCAACCCAAATACAGTATGGAACTAAAATAGTCTGAGTCATATTTGTCAAAATATTACTTAATAATTAATTCACGTAGCTCCTGAACTATTAGAGATATTGAAAAACTCTCAATTGCAAAAATGTTTTATTTTTTAGAGTAGAATCTAAAAACAACATAAAATACAGGGTGTTCCATAAAAGATTTTAAATTTGGCCACCATATTGGAAAATGGTGGCCATCTTCGAAAAATTTTGAAGTATATTCCTGAGTGAAACTTAAAATGGAGCAAGTTCCAAATTTAAAGTGTGGTGCTAAGTTCTGTAATTAAAAAGTTAGCTATTGGATCACATTAAAAAACTCGCCCGGTATGTCCAAAAACTCTAGTACACCTGTTTAATTCGAGCAACGGGTAAACTGTGAATAGTTTAATACATTTGGTCTCAGTAGACTTGTAATGTGACGTGCAATGTTGTCATATACGTGCAGAACGTATTTGTCATATTCTTTTGTATGGTAGTTTATTTTCGTTTAATTCTAATATAGTGTTAAAAATCGTTTATTTTAGGTAAAATACTGATTTATTTCATTAATAAACTAGAATTATAACGATAGCATTACTGCGTCACCCCTTGCTTATTTTTTTCCGAAACCTCTAACTGGGATATACCAGACAAACTAGAATAGAGCTCTCAATAAGATTTATTTTTACTCCTTGCAGGCCATCCCTCTGACTTAACAAAAAATGGTAGTTACTTCGCATTCCTAAACAAGACTCGTGGTATGTAAAAAAATAATTGTATAAACTAAAGATGCCTTAACAAAAAAGTGTGACGTTCAGTGATATTTCTTTGTTATTTACATATAAGTTATAATTAGTTTTCAATAATAAATAAATACCTTTTTATTTGTATACGCACTTCAGTTAAACATCGCCGATCCACAATAATGATCAAACAATAGTTCTAATTACGAAAAATTACTTTCTAATTGCTGTGAACGCAGTTCATAAACGACAGAATGACTCTACCATTACCCTTCCTTTATTTTAGTTCGTCGTATTAAACATGGTAGGTTCATTGGATACTTTTCATACCTTCAAGCCGTATATTAAGGATATATTCAGTAAATATTAGGGATCAGCTGTGAACGGACTTGGCAAGACATTCAGTTGCTGAGTAGCTCAACCTGTATTGACGATCGTGTCAGGTACCACAGAAAATTCGAAGTAGGTTAACAAGTTTACGGTAAATATCAGAGATCAGCTGTGAACGGACTCGGCAAGACATTCAGTTGCTGAGTAGCTCAACCTGTATTGACGATCGTGTCAGGTACCACAGAAAATTCGAAGTAGGTTAACAAGTTTACGGTAAATATCAGAGATCAGCTGTGAACGGACTCGGCAAGACATTCAGCTGCTGAGTAGCTCAACCTGTATTGACGATCGTGTCAGGTACCACAGAAAATTCGAAGTAGGTTAACAAGTTTACGGTAAATATCAGAGATCAGCTGTGAATGAACTCGGCAAGACATTCAGTTGCTGAGTAGCTGAACTCGGGTCGGCTCCCTCAACCTCCCTTACATAATGTATGACTTGGCCGAGACAACTCAGATGAGCTGCTCATTAATGCATTATTGTCAGTCAAACTGTGCAGGTAATCATCAAACTGTCTTTCTTGATTAGAGAGAACCCTCCAATGGTCCTGTATTATTCACGACTTGAAGTAACTGCTCGTCGTGAAAACGTTGTATTACGAGTAAATAATCTTCGAAAGCATTTTCGTTTCTTTCTCAAATACGCTGATAATTGAAAAACATTTTTTGTCTTATTCTAAGAAGTTAAGACTGGAATAATACTCTTATGACATAAACTATAGAATTACACTGTCTTCAGTTTGCCTTAATGAAGATATTTTTTTTATTTCTTGCATGTTACAGCTTTAAGCAGAGTTCGTACTACTTTTAAGAATTTCATTCTATTCACACTTAGAAGTTTTTTTATGGTTTGACATTACCATTATGTTAAATACACAAATACACTAATATTTTTACAAAGCAATGTGTACCACAAGGGTCTTCGAAACATGTCATAAGTATGATGATCTTAGGCTATAAGTAATTTTTAATGAATTCTTAATGCTGAAATATTGTTTATAAATAAACTATTAACATAAAATTAAGAAAATTACCTTTTTTTAACTAATTTTAAACCAATCTATTACAAGATGTAATACCTTTACCTGCTGGTTTATTTTGAAGATTTTAAATTTGAAACTTGTTAAACCGTTCAAATATAAGGGCTACGTGACAGATGGTGAAAGCTCTCCATTAAAGAGCAAATTCGATTAATAATTATTAATGTTAAATACTTAAATAACTCAAAAATAAGGTATGCAAGAAAACACCAATGCTCTATAATGTTAGAAAGGTTATTAGCATTAAGTACATACGGTATAAACAAATGTAAAATATTATAAAATAAAGAAATACCCAATAAAATATTACAATCACAAGCATCCATGCATAAATCAAAAAGAACAAATATTTAAATTATAAAAAAAGTAAGAGGGAAAACTTAACCCCCTATCGTTATTGAATCACATTACAGAATGCTTTTGGGAATTACTGATAGTCATCAACAATTAATTAATTTTGTATTAAAGAATTCAAAATATAATAGCTTTAAAATAAATTCACTGCCCTGATTATTTTATATCAATGGTGTACATCCTCAATCTTTATGCCATCTTATATCGGTTCCATAACGGTATTGAGAAAACAATGGGTATATCAGCAACTCATTGTTGGAAATATGTAGGGTTTCTATGAAATCTTATTACAATAGAATTAAAGCAACAGTGATTCACCAGCCATACCTCAACAGTCACTTGTCAGGACTCGGTATGTTTGAGCTTCACTGACCACTCTACTCAAGTCCAGTTTGGGAATACTCTGGAAAATCTTCACTGTCAGAGTAGAAACACACCAGCCATACCTCAACAGTCACTTGTCAGGACTCGGTATGTTTGAGCTTCACTGACCACTCTACTCAAGTCCAGTTTGGGAATACTCTGGAAAATCTTCATCGTCAGAGTAGAAACACACCAGCCATACCTCAACAGTCACTTGTCAGGACTCGGTATGTTTGAGCTTCACTGACCACTCTACTCAAGTCCAGTTTGGGAATACTCTGGAAAATCTTCATCGTCAGAGTAGAAACACACCAGCCATACCTCAACAGTCACTTGTCAGGACTCGGTATGTTTGAGCTTCACTGACCACTCTACTCAAGTCCAGTTTGGGAATACTCTGGAAAATCTTCATCGTCAGAGTAGAAACACACCAGCCATACCTCAACAGTCACTTGTCAGGACTCGGTATGTTTGAGCTTCACTGACCACTCTACTCAAGTCCAGTTTGGGAATACTCTGGAAAATCTTCATCGTCAGAGTAGAAACACACCAGCCATACCTCAACAGTCACTTGTCAGGACTCGGTATGTTTGAGCTTCACTGACCACTCTACTCAAGTCCAGTTTGGGAATACTCTGGAAAATCTTCATCGTCAGAGTAGAAACACACCAGCCATACCTCAACAGTCACTTGTCAGGACTCGGTATGTTTGAGCTTCACTGACCACTCTACTCAAGTCCAGTTTGGGAATACTCTGGAAAATCTTCATCGTCAGAGTAGAAACACACCAGCCATACCTCAACAGTCACTTGTCAGGACTCGGTATGTTTGAGCTTCACTGACCACTCTACTCAAGTCCAGTTTGGGAATACTCTGGAAAATCTTCATCGTCAGAGTAGAAACACACCAGCCATACCTCAACAGTCACTTGTCAGGACTCGGTATGTTTGAGCTTCACTGACCACTCTACTCAAGTCCAGTTTGGGAATACTCTGGAAAATCTTCATCGTCAGAGTAGAAACACACCAGCCATACCTCAACAGTCACTTGTCAGGACTCGGTATGTTTGAGCTTCACTGACCACTCTACTCAAGTCCAGTTTGGGAATACTCTGGAAAATCTTCATCGTCAGAGTAGAAACACACCAGCCATACCTCAACAGTCACTTGTCAGGACTCGGTATGTTTGAGCTTCACTGACCACTCTACTCAAGTCCAGTTTGGGAATACTCTGGAAAATCTTCATCGTCAGAGTAGAAACACACCAGCCATACCTCAACAGTCACTTGTCAGGACTCGGTATGTTTGAGCTTCACTGACCACTCTACTCAAGTCCAGTTTGGGAATACTCTGGAAAATCTTCATCGTCAGAGTAGAAACACACCAGCCATACCTCAACAGTCACTTGTCAGGACTCGGTATGTTTGAGCTTCACTGACCACTCTACTCAAGTCCAGTTTGGGAATACTCTGGAAAATCTTCATCGTCAGAGTAGAAACACACCAGCCATACCTCAACAGTCACTTGTCAGGACTCGGTATGTTTGAGCTTCACTGACCACTCTACTCAAGTCCAGTTTGGGAATACTCTGGAAAATCTTCATCGTCAGAGTAGAAACACACCAGCCATACCTCAACAGTCACTTGTCAGGACTCGGTATGTTTGAGCTTCACTGACCACTCTACTCAAGTCCAGTTTGGGAATACTCTGGAAAATCTTCATCGTCAGAGTAGAAACACACCAGCCATACCTCAACAGTCACTTGTCAGGACTCGGTATGTTTGAGCTTCACTGACCACTCTACTCAAGTCCAGTTTGGGAATACTCTGGAAAATCTTCATCGTCAGAGTAGAAACACACCAGCCATACCTCAACAGTCACTTGTC
This sequence comes from Homalodisca vitripennis, assembly GCF_021130785.1. Classification (NCBI taxonomy): domain Eukaryota; kingdom Metazoa; phylum Arthropoda; class Insecta; order Hemiptera; family Cicadellidae; genus Homalodisca; species Homalodisca vitripennis. The sequence goes on from NC_060209.1 coordinate 13,318, forward strand.
AGGACTCGGTATGTTTGAGCTTCACTGACCACTCTACTCAAGTCCAGTTTGGGAATACTCTGGAAAATCTTCATCGTCAGAGTAGAAACACACCAGCCATACCTCAACAGTCACTTGTCAGGACTCGGTATGTTTGAGCTTCACTGACCACTCTACTCAAGTCCAGTTTGGGAATACTCTGGAAAATCTTCATCGTCAGAGTAGAAACACACCAGCCATACCTCAACAGTCACTTGTCAGGACTCGGTATGTTTGAGCTTCACTGACCACTCTACTCAAGTCCAGTTTGGGAATACTCTGGAAAATCTTCATCGTCAGAGTAGAAACACACCAGCCATACCTCAACAGTCACTTGTCAGGACTCGGTATGTTTGAGCTTCACTGACCACTCTACTCAAGTCCAGTTTGGGAATACTCTGGAAAATCTTCATCGTCAGAGTAGAAACACACCAGCCATACCTCAACAGTCACTTGTCAGGACTCGGTATGTTTGAGCTTCACTGACCACTCTACTCAAGTCCAGTTTGGGAATACTCTGGAAAATCTTCATCGTCAGAGTAGAAACACACCAGCCATACCTCAACAGTCACTTGTCAGGACTCGGTATGTTTGAGCTTCACTGACCACTCTACTCAAGTCCAGTTTGGGAATACTCTGGAAAATCTTCATCGTCAGAGTAGAAACACACCAGCCATACCTCAACAGTCACTTGTCAGGACTCGGTATGTTTGAGCTTCACTGACCACTCTACTCAAGTCCAGTTTGGGAATACTCTGGAAAATCTTCATCGTCAGAGTAGAAAACACACCAGCCATACCTCAACAGTCACTTGTCAGGACTCGGTATGTTTGAGCTTCACTGACCACTCTACTCAAGTCCAGTTTGGGAATACTCTGGAAAATCTTCATCGTCAGAGTAGAAACACACCAGCCATACCTCAACAGTCACTTGTCAGGACTCGGTATGTTTGAGCTTCACTGACCACTCTACTCAAGTCCAGTTTGGGAATACTCTGGAAAATCTTCATCGTCAGAGTAGAAACATACACTGTATTGCAACACTGGCAATATGACAACTGGCGAACCGTCAACGCATCTCGCCAGTCCTTCTGGATCGGGTCGTAACCGATTTAACCACAAGGACGTATCGTCAGTACATTCTCCTTGTCAGCCTCATATCGGGATCTCGAATTCCTGTGTATTATCTCAGCGGTGATACCAGGGAATGTACCGCTTTAACAACGCCTAGTAAGGCGTGACTTTATACAACACTTGGTTAAAGTCGGCTGAAGTAAAATTACCTTAAGATTTATCACTTACGAACAACTTTAAACTTTAACCACTTTTAAGCCCTTGTCTTTAAACGTAGAATAAAGGAAAATTTATCATTTTAAAGAAATAATTCATACACATCCAAACATTTTTCATTTATTCCTTTTTATTTTTATATAATATTGAGTTTTAAACAATGAAATACAATTTTTTCGAGATATTTTTCTTTATTAATAAGTACGAGTATATCGCAGAAAAAACAATGTTTTGGATGCGTATTCATCAGAATTTTTAAATGATATATCTCCAATATAATTGTACATAGTTCTACAACTAAAGGGTCGTAAAGGGGTTTTAACTTTAAGATTAATTGAACTAAAATTAAAATAAACTACATTAAACCGACTCAAACTTTAAATTGTTTTAAAATACGTATGAGACAAAAACCCTTTGAAAATAACAATTAAATCTGTTCTACGCTAGTACCAATTTACTTTGTCATTCATTTAGGTTTAAATATCTAAGCTCTTTCCTAAAAAAGTCTTCAATAATCTAGACACAATGCTAATATCTAATTACCCTACGAGAATCTCTTATGAAGGATTCAGATCACATTAATTTAAACATTAAGTTGAATCCTTTAATCGAAAATGCTCGATCAACTTTTACGGATTTTATTTTGAGATTCTGATAACGCAACATAAAACCTCACAATTGATTGTTTTTTTACAGGAAGAATGTACTCCTAGTTTTACATATTATAAACATGAAATATTTAGTTTTTTATCTGATTGATTGAGCTTTAGCAAAGCCTATCACTGAAGAGGTTGGAAAACGTAATTTCTGTCTGCTTATCTCTCTGTATAACCGCACGATCTCACAGGAATAAACTCATCTATATACTTTAGATTTTCATAAAGCTTCATTTCTATACAAGCAACATCAATTTTATGATGTATGTCACTGAATTGGATTTGGCTGAGCGTTAGCTAAACTTGTTATATTGAACTAATGGGTAATCATTATGGGAATGAGAAAATCAAAGAGTAAATAAATTGCAAGCAAATAAGTCAAGCATATGACATTTTAAGGTGTGACACAGTAACAAATACAATCTCGGCGAATCTTGTTACGCGACACGTGGTGTAGTTTACTTCTATATTGAATATAAACTTTTTATAGGTGAAGCCCAACTCCGAGTGCATAGTTTATGTTTATTGACTCGTCAGCAACAGTCATACAGAATTTTATGATTTTGTGTTACAGATCGTCGTTACACTACTTGTGATATTAACTATATGCTGTCCGGAAGAAACTTGGCACCCAAATGGTTATAGGGTGCCTCCACGGCACAACGCTTTTTGGTGCTGCAGCGATGCACCAGCTGATACCAAGCTAACATACAGGGTGTTCCAGACCACCCGGCCGTAATCTGCAGTTGTTGAGCAGTTTGACATGGAGCGATGCAATAAACTGTAACCCTACTAAATCTCATCCGGCAACCGTCGCAAAATTGTTTTTGTCACAGTGAAAAATACAGGGTGAGCCCGCCAATGAGGGTCACAAGATCGAGTCTCGAACAATCCCAAATGGCAAGATAGTTTATGTGGTACATCAATTAAAAGTCTTTAAACGTTGAACAATTGAAGTTTCAGCGAAGCTATCCGGTGAAGCTCAGCTGGTCTTGATGAAGTTCCAGCCCACAGCTCTTCCAGGGTTACCTTGATGTCTTAGCGGCAACAAGCTGAAGAAGTACCTAAGAGACTTGCTCCCAGACCATCCTGTATATGACATCCTTTGACTTGGCCCGACAGCGTCATGAACATTTATGTTTTTATTCAGCATGTATAATTTGTTTTAGCTTTAGGATCTTTAGGAAATCTTTTTAATACATTGATTTAATTTAACCACTTTATTTTGCTTACAGTGGTAAATTACATAAAAGCTCTTCAGTTTTATAGAAGAATTACAATAATACTTTAACACTGTATAAACAATTATATACTAGAATTTTTTAAGTTTTTCTTTTTTACTGTGGTACATTTATATTAAAATTTTCGAGTATCGATTTTTATGGAAAAAGCATAATATAAGCTTCCGAACGGTATGTCATTTAACCATTTTTGCAAGATCTTCTTACAGTACCGAAACAAAATTTTCAAATTAGAAAAACTTTGTAGCCCCGTGTCTAAAAAATTTTAATTAGAGGATAGGTCATGTGGCACACCAAATTAAAGGTTATTATAAAAGAAACATTTCAAAATTTTAAACTACTTTTCTATCTCTTCTAGTGTACAATTTAATTGAACCCCCCGTATTTTAATACTATCAAGCATTCTTCTTAGTAACTAAAAATAACAATATATCAAATTAAGTGAAATATGTATGATAACACCGCAATTTACTAAAAAAATGCAATTGATAAAAATCACTACACTACGTTAAGCACAGAAGTCCTGTAATCAGGCTAGAGAGGCTTGTATTCACAGGACACCAATTACAGACAAAGTTTTAACTGTTTCTGTACAAACCTTAAAACAGCTAATCAACAATGATACATATATTACAATAACATATTTTTTATAATCTATGCAATCATTTTAAAAACGTTAATAAAATCTTCGTATTTAAGTTAAACAAATGAAATAAGAAACAAATAAGTCACTGACCAACAAGCTACAGTTGAGAATGACTTGGATACATATTAGTACGGGAGCTAGCAACGTTTCTAAAACAAGAATTCCAGGGCAGCTGATTTTTTGATATGCTGTCTTTCTTGCTCTTTCGGTTAGAGTCCGGGCTATCTGGCTGGTGCTAGTGGTTGCGTTTATTAATGCGCATCTTGCCTGCACAGGTAAAAATCCTGGAGTTTAAAAGAATTTTATTATGCGTAATTTTAATTTCTTTCCCTTTAGATAGATCTACCAGACATTATTTTTTTATTGCCAGACATTTTTACTGTTGTTAATTATGTGCCATACGCGAAATTTTATTTTTTTTTAATAAAAAATTCAAAGTATTTTAGAATGTCTGTTATTTTTATATTATGTTATTTAAACCTAAAATAATCTAAAATTAATTTGCCAGACGTTAATTCGATTGTTAAATATTAAATATATATAAAAATGTAATGAAAAATATTGCGGTATGATGCTTGTGGTTGGAGAGAGACAGTTTGAAGTGCAAGAGAGACAGAAAGCGACGGCAACGCTTAGGCTAGTGTATAACATAATATTTTTAAGAATGAGACAGAAAATAATCGCAAAAATACATTACTTACGTTTGTTCTTGTAAATACAACTTGGGATGAAAAAATTTTAACATCAAAATTAAAATAAGTATAAATTGAAAAGAATGGAATTAAAAACATAGCATAGAAGGTTTAAAAACTACATCTTTTATTCAAAAGCGATTATAACGATTTTCATTCTGTAATAGTGTCACAAAAAAAGGTGGCATCTTCATAATCATCATCATCATCTTCCCTGTCACTGTCAGAATTATTTAGATCATCGTCTTGGGAATTGTCATTGTCTTCCAATACTCTTTCATCTGTAAAGAAGAAATTCAATTTTCTTTAATTCTTTTTGTTTTTTATACAAAAATTCAGTTTTTATTGATAAATTTCTATTTTATACTTACTTTGAATAATAACATCTGAAACTGTGGAAGGTAATTGCTCTCCGACAAACCAGATAAAATCATATTTATCATTGTTGATGGTCCAACCGGAATCAACTGGAGATAAAGATGTTGGATGTTTTAAGTGAGCATTTCTCCATAGCTTAGTCACATAGCGAACTCTTAATAAATGTTGAAGCAATTCTGCTTTACAGGGTGGCAAACTGGATAAGTCAAAGTTACGATATTTTTTTTTCAAATTTCTCATCGGATTTTTTTGACTGAAAAGTGCTTGAGAATAGATGAAATCGAACATCATTAAAATTCTAAGAATTTTTAACTCCATACATTTGACAAATAAACTTCTCAAGGGTTACAAAGGTAGTTTTAAGTATTTCTTCGTCACCCGTAATAATATTTTGAAAAGCTAATTGATATTCGTTCGATTTCCCTAATATTTTAAGGGGTCTAACTTTGCCTTTTCTAAAAAATGCTGTGTAATCGCACCCGTGGAAGCATGGCAAAGCTTTACATAAAGATACTCCAAGTATTTGGTATATTTCATTGACGTTTATGTATCGTTGATGATTTCCTACGCCCATATCCATCCAGATTTTTAAAGATGAGTTTAAGTGATCCATATTTCCCAGAAGTATAATTAAAATATCAGAGTCAGAACAGCGTATAACAACTTCAGCGTCAAAATCGATTTGACAAATATGAAAAATGATCCTAGAATCAGCTTCTTCGTGTTCTTCACATGATAATGATTCTTCAGTTGTTTTAATCACTTTGTTATTTGAAACCTTGTAAGAATAACATTTATTGTAACTTACATAAATATTTTTATTAGCAATAAAAGGTACCATGTCTTCACTATCCCAGTGATCTATAAAAAAGTTTACTAGAGCTTCTTTAAATTGTATATTTTTAAGTTCTGCTGCAAAATTGTGTGGTCGAGCTTGATTTGGACCAATTGATACTGGACTGGTTGCTTCTTCTCGACGTGAACGTTCGTAATCTTTGATAGACGGCGAGAAATACTGGTCAAAGACAATGTCAATACGAATAGATTTCATTTGGGAGATAGTACTCATAACCTTTTTAGATATACCATCATACGTTTGTGGTACATCTTTCATGAGATGCAACAAAAAGAAACCATCAACAAGACAAACATCAAAAGATGACGGTTGTTGATGTATAGTGTTGCCCAATTTTTTTTCGATGAGCTTTGCTAATTGTGATTTATCAGTTTTACAGATTGAACCATCTGGGTGACACATTGATGTTGGCATAGGGGTGAGTGGGAATGTCAAAACCTTCTCAATGTGAACCTTGTGAGCCAGAGAATCCCCAGCATTCTACCAAATAGATCTCTTTGCATTCGCAACTCAACGACTTTATTTCCTAAAGTCAACTTCTTTTTCTTCGGCACCTCAGCAAAATTAAAAACTTTATTTTTTTTTATTGGTTTATCAAATCTATTCCCATTTTCAATGCATTAACTGATAAATTGTTTTCTTAGAGTCTCACCATTCTCTTCAATATTTAGTAAAAAATCAGTAACGTCAGGTGAAGCAGGCTTTGAAGTAGCAATGTTGTATAGATTTTCTTTGTCTAATTTTGGATCAAATGGATTGCAATTTTTATCGAGAATTTCAATAAAATCAGCAATTTGTTTTCCATAGATTTTAATTCTGTTCGGTTGTAATTCTGCCGTAACATCTTGTAAGTATCTTAAGCCACAAACATCCAAGACATGTGATATTAACGCTGCTCTTATGCTGTGACTTTTGGTCCAGCGTTGACGTGCAGCTAAAGAATTAGTAAAGTGAGCAATTCCGCTCAGTCGCTGCATCGGCATTTATCGTTTGCTCCAGTGTAAGATCTATTGGTATTCGTGAAAATGGCTTATCAGTTCTTTTGACTCCAAAACATCCTTTATTAAAATCATCTTGTAGTCCAGGGTGGGTTTTATCAACATTATTTAAATAATCTGAATATTTTACACAATAACGAGCGTAGTTAGGTAGATTTACAATAAAAAACAAGTTCGTCATTTTTGGAATTACGTGCGTAAACATTTGAAAGTCACCCATACGTATACTTCTCGAAAGATTTATGTAATAACTAATCAACTGAATGTAGATCATGTAGAACTGTGCTGTTTTTCCATGGGTACCTTGCCTGGTCTTTGCTACGTATTTCTTGTATGAATTGAGCAGTTGCGATAACATTTCATTAGGTAATAAATCAGTGTCCGTTGATGATGAGAAGGAAAATTTTTTCTCCTGATATTCTAAAAGATCTTCATAAATTTGTCCTTTTAAAAAATCATATTCAGCATTCTTACTTTTCAAAAATTGATCAAAATGTAACATCTGTAAGCTTAATGCCATCAACGGATGTAGACGTTTGCAACGATTAAAGTGTTTACCCTCAATTATTCCATTTACAGACCCTGAAGCAATGATTTTACTCTCAATCATCATGTGGGATAATCCACACTCATCGATGAAAGTACCGACAGCTTTAAAAAAAGCCATCATTAAATGAAACGATCCAAGATGTATAAACAGATTACTAAACTTGAGACCTTCTGTTGCTTGAATTTTATAAGCTATTTTAGCAATTGCTAAATCGTATGTGACCTGTACATAAGTTTGACCACATTCTTTACCAACTGTTACCAACGCGACCACTGATACATTTGTTGGTGATAAATTAATAGAAGTAAGATATGATACTTTCTGTTTTGGAGTATTGTCTTCTATCATTCTGCCATTAAATCCTGTCCAAGATGGTGTATTTGGCACACGAAAAACATATGATAGCAAATGTAACAGATCAATGGTTTGTAAAGATGAAACATTTTCAGGTGATGGTGATGATCGATCAATTTCGACCGGTGTTAAGCGACCTGCCATCTTTAATCGCTTACCATAAGGAATTATGTCGGGAGTGAAGTCTGTCAACGATCGTTTTCTTTTTTGTGATGGTTCTGTTGGTAATAAATCTTCTGAATTATCATTAGCTTGATTTAGTTGAGCATGTGAATTATTATCAATGTTTTGGTATATGATTCCCACAGTATCATGCAAAGTTTCTTTTCCATTCAAGGTATCAACGTATCTATCAAAATTATCAAAAGCTACACCAGTACATAGTGAGGGATTTAAAATGATGTCTGGAGGACAAACTTGTGTTCGATGTACTGATGAGATAGTTGCTTCTGTTTCCAATTCTTCTAGAGTAGTATAGTTACAGCAATGTCCAAATCTATTTAAAATATTTATTATTTTCTTACTACTTGTGAGACTTTTTATAGTCATGCCAAGAGTAATATGTTTGGATGGTTTAACGGTACCATTACTAACACAAAAAATTGCATCAGCAGCCATTGAAGAACTCAATCTACTACAATTTAAACCATCTCTGCGTCTAATATCTTTACCTCCAATAAATGCTTTGAAGAATCGATCTAATTTATCAGGAATCACGCATTCACCAGTAATCAAGTCATTTGTTTTAATTTTTGATGGTAATTTTGATTTTTCAATTTTCAAAATTGTATTTCGTAATATTAACGCGACTTTATCAATAAGGTCGTTTTCTTCAAGTTTTGTTACATCATCTTCTAATAAACTACAATCCTTATGAATAATAATTTTTTTCTTTTGCTTCGATATAATTTTGATATTTTTCTTGAAATATTTTTGTATTTTTTTCTTCCAGATAATGATTAGTTATTAAACTTATATCTGTCTGAGGCTGAAATTTCTCCTCATAATTCAACTCATTATTGTACATATCACAAAGAGATGATAGCGATACACAATTTTTGTTCATTAAAACGTCTTCGTTTATTGCTGATACAATATGATTGAAAATTTCTTTATGGATATTACGATTTTTATGCCAAGAAGTATATGGAATGTCTGAAACTACTTTATTATACTCATTTAAATAATTTAGTTCACACGAATGATGATAAAAAATTGGTCTATTTGTAGATTTTAAATCGTTAATTTTTTGTAACAACACATCATTATTAAGTTTCTCCATCCACTCAGTAATTTTTTGATAAAGTTTTGCATCATTTGATGAATGAAGATTTTGTTGTTTTCCTTTATTTTGTTTACGATCTTTCTCACAATAAAAACAAACATTTTTGAATTGTCGACCTGCCTCAACACATTCAATATTTGAGTCAGGATAATCATCACAAACGTTATTTTCGTTGATACTCAAATTGCTAAGAGAGCTGGAAGCAATATCTCCAAGCATTCTCTGACTATCTAAACTTACAGCTGCATCCTCTGAAAGTACCTCATCGTTAAAACTTGGGTTAGGATGTCCTGACATACAATGATTATTTACATTTTCACGAGCATCTTCCGGTATTATTTTTTTATTTAAACTCAAGTCAAAATCATGGGATGTTGTCTGATGAATTAAACTTGAAGCAGCAATCTCACTTACTATTTCACTGTTTGTGTTACTCGTAATAGTATCACTGATATTTGCTGGAGTGTTTGATGACAAATTATGTGGAATAGATTTACTGGTACTATCTATTTCAGTCGATGAATCACGGTATTTTGCCATTAAAGCTGTAAAACTGCTATAACATTGTCTGTGGTATCCATCTGTCTCATTTATTTCAGTAGGCAGTTCAATGTCACTGTACTTTAATTTATATTTCAAACGTATATTCAAAACTTCCTGGCACTTCTTCAATTTATCAATCACGAAAAGAATTATTTTACCTTTATGTCATTTACAGAAAACACATTTCATTGTACCACTGGCCATTGTAGCGAAGTTAATAAATAAACATCATAAATAAAACAAACACAACACAAACATATGACTTTAGACTGACGCCATGTATTGTTGTCCATATGCCGAAGCGCTGCCGTCGCTTTCTGTCTCTCTTGAACTTCAAACTGTCTCTCTCCAACCACAAGCATCATACCGCAATACTTTTCATTACATTTTTATATATATTTAATATTTAACAATCGAATTAACGTCTGGCAAATTAATTTTAGATTATTTTAGGTTTAAATAACATAATATAAAAATAACAGACATTCTAAAATACTTTGAATTTTTTATTAAAAAAAAATAAAATTTCGCGTATGGCACATAATTAACAACAGTAAAAATGTCTGGCAATAAAAAAATAATGTCTGGTAGATCTATCTAAAGGGAAAAAAATTAAAATTACGCATAATAAAATTCTTTTAAACTCCAGGATTTTTACCTGTGCAGGCAAGATGCGCATTAATAAACGCAACCACTACCGCCAGCCAGATAGCCCGGACTCTAACCGAAAGAGCAAGAAAGACAGTATATCAAAAAATCAGCTGACCTGAAATTATCTCTAGAAAACGTTGCTAGCTCCTATACTATATCGTAATATAAGTATCATGTTGATCATACCGTTTTAAGGTTGGTTTATTCAATCATAATGGCACTGTCATAGATCTCGTAATAAAAACTTCTTTTAATATTTCAGCCAAGCTGTGGATAGCCATCTTCAGCCAACAGATGACATACCGAAGTTAACTGTGTAAGCAATGTGTCCACGTCGTGGTGTGAACTTAAGACTTTGACGTAACTTTTAGACTTTAGCTATGACATCGGCCACGTATGGCTAAGAAGTAACATACATTACTGGTTTTAGAAATTTAGTCTCAAAAAGTGTTTAGTATAACTAATAAGAATGCACCTTTGAACACTTTTGTATTTTTATTTATATTTCGGATTCGAAGAATCCATCTTCAGGTACTTGTAGAGGTTAAGGTACATAAATGAAGTAAATAAACAACTAGACCGAATTGACATATGTTTTAAACTACTTTAGTGGCTAATTGTTTTATTTAATTTATATACGTGATTAATTTATATCTTTTCAAAGTCTATCAAATAATATTTTTTGTTAAGCAATCTTTGCCATTTAATCATACATTAGACTTAATTTTGGCACATTTGTGCATTTCAAAATGTTCTAAAGTAGACAATAGGTGACTTTTTTGCATGTGTGTAAATTTCAAGATTTGTCAATATTTTCTTAAGTACGGCCATTTTTATTTAAATGGTCACCACGTTTCGAAATTTGATGATGTCTTCAATGCTTTAATATGTTAATTAAATCTAATTTTGAAGGATCGGCCGGTTTTTCCAATATAGTGGTTTTGACAATCACTGCATTTTAATTTGTATACTCCACTATTGTTAAATTTTGAATTTGCTTTGTTGAATTACTTCTATTTTTTACTACAAGACCAAGGTTATTGGAAGTTTTGAACGGTAAAAGTCTTTTTTACTGTTATCTATAAGGTTAATGTTAATATTGGCCCTATTTCAGGATATATATTTATAAAAAATAGTGAAAATACTAAGTTTAATTCAGAATACTTTATTATTTGAAACACAAATAATAATAGCGAGGATAAACCGATAGAAAAAGTGCTCCTAATATAACTACACTGACAGTTATTTAGTTAATATTACTTCAACTACTACTTATACACAGTTAGGACATGTCCCTGGCATTTTTATACATGCACGTTAAAAAGGAATATTAACCTGAAATTCGTTCACAAAGTCTTCATTACAGAGCATAATTAAGAAAAACAAAATTTAACTTTTACAAAAGTCACCTAGGCCATAATCTTCTTGAAGATGATCCGGACAGGAAAGAGGGATTTTGATCTCGTATCATTGAGTTTCATGAACTAGATCCTAATTGGCATATTCAAATTGTTTTTTTTTTTCAGACGAGTCCATTTTCTATCCACACATTCTTGAACAGACTCTACTCAGATCAAAAGGAATTACTGTTTGGGCAGCTGTCAGCTGTAATGGGGTGCTATCCTACGACATTTCAGACAGTGCAATGACTGGGAATAGGTATTAACAGGTTTTAAATGAACAAGTCTTGCCTCGTTTTACGGTTCCAGAAATGGCGTACTCAAAGGTCTAGTACCTCGCGCGTACTTTCACTTCATCTAAGCGAACTTCTGTATCGATGCCCGTTTAAAAGAAATTACGAAAGTTAGGCAGCATTAAGTGTGTTTGCAGTAAACTGAGCAATATAAAAACACAGTTAAATAAAACAGAGCGATAATAAAAAAAGCAGTTTGCGGAATTTGAAACGCATTGCAAACACAAACAATATCGCGGCATAGGAGCTAATTTCCCAAGCGTACACGGGCGGAACCGGCTTTCATTTACCGTACAGCCTCCAGTTGACAGATGCAGTGAAAGATAAATTAATTAACACGGGTAGCTTTTTTGTGGCAACTCGTTTAAATGTGGCGAGTGTCGGCCCTGAAAGCATTGCTCTATAAAAAGTGAATTACAATTTTGAAAAGAAACGTAATTTATCAGTATAATAATGTTAAAAAAAACTCGGTCATTCTCTTTATACAATCAGCGGTAAGCTTTCTGTGGCGCGGTGACAAAGGTGAATACAAAGTTCCATCACAGATGATTTTGCACGGTTTTCATAACATTTGTTCCGATTTAAGTAACTCTATAAATGTTTTTCTGTTGTTTCAACAATAAATTATTTATAATCCGTTTAAGCTAAATCTATTCCTTAAAGGTGGAAACTCTTGACGAATGCAAATAGTAAAAATATTGCAACAAAAATTGTTTTTCTTTTTTTTTAAATGAAATGGTTTATTTTCCCAAAAATAGTATACTAAAAAAACACACACACACGCACGCACGCACGCACACACACACACACACACACACACAACCGGTATTATATACATTTATATATAAAATTTCAATAAACATTGAATCACAAAAAGTCCTCCGGAACTCGAACCCGGATCTCTCACTTGCCGGGTGAATGTGCTACCTTTACACCACATAACCCTCACTTTTTACTATTCAATTATTTTGTATTTGGCCGTTTCTTTTACATATGTGTTTAAATAACCAAACTAACATATGATCGGAAGACCAAATACCTGTTAAATGACTTTTATTTACGTTCATTAAATTTGTATAAGTGGCAATAGCCTAATTTAATTTCAATAAACATTGAATTACAAAAAGTACTTGCTCCGCCGGGACGAACCCGGATCTTTTATATATTCTCTCTCTCTCTCTCTCTCTCTCTCTATATATATATATATATATATATATATATATATATATATATATATATATATATATATATATATATATATATATATATATATATATATATATATATATATATATTCTATATATATTCTATGTATTCTAATTTATATATGAATGTATATATATATATATATATATATACATATATACACACACGTGCGCGCGCGCGTATTACAACAAAACGTATGCACGTAGCCTACATACAATGTCTGAAACCATGTATCAGAGTGCAACAATACGGTACGTATACATAGTTAATTATTTCTTATTATACAGGGTGAGTGGCTCTTGGTGTGACAAAATTTTTTGTGTTATAACGCAATGTAAATGTGATACAATGGTGGTTATAAAAAAGTCTAACTCCAAAAATTAGGTCTGAAATGAATTAATGTCATTTTTCTAAAAAAAACCCGTGTTTTTTACGTAAATCTGATATTTATCAGCAACGTATAGACATATGTGAGAAAACTACATAATTTTTAGATTCTCCGTTAAATTTTAAATTTGAAAAAGTTATCGGTTTAAAACGGTAAGAAAATAAAATTAACCTTCAGGTCGATTCAAATGGCAAAGTTGCTAAGTTCCAGAAAAACTAAAATATCATTGAACCCCACATGTTTACCACACCCTGTACACAAGAATGTGACAAGTGATATAAAAAACTTTTCTATTTAATGGGCTTTAAAATGGTATGCCATATGACCATAGTTAAGCATTCGGTTACCTACTTTTATTGGTTTGAATATTAAAAAACATGCAAGCTACAAAAATATTAAAACAATTTAATAACAACTGCACTTAATTTTTATGTTTTATAAAACTGCCTCATAAAACAAGGTATGCCATACCAACTATTTAGGTATTTTGCCATTAAAAAAAATCAGTATATGTTAAAGGTTAACACTTAGTAGTCATAGGACGGTATAATAAACATAATTTTTGAGCACTAGTAAAGGTATTTAATAATAGAACTTTAATCAATTATCAATAAGGTACATGAAAATTAGAATACCTCATGAACACAAAACATTAAATGTAAAATCATTGCAGTTCATTCTCAAAATGGCGACCTTCTTTTCTCACACAAGCTCTTGCTCGCTTCCTCATTGCTCCTACGGTCATTTTAAAAGACAGTTTCCCGAAGCCTTTGAGCAGCCAGACCAATTCTACCTCGTAATTCTTCTTCTGAGTTTACTGGGGTGGAATAAACTTCCTGCTTAAAAAACCCCACACAAAAAAGTCCATAGGTGTAAGGTCGGGAGATCGGGCAGGCCATGCGACAGTTCCCCCACGTCCAATCCACTCGGGATAGTTTTCAGTCAGCCATTGACGTACTGTTGCATTAAAATGTGGAGGGGCTCCATCCTGCTGGAATATAAGCTCGTCTCTTTCAACATTGTTCAAACCATCTATAAGGTTAGGTAGGTCGTATTGCAAAAAATCTAAGTAGTTTGTTCCATTTACAGTTCCATCAAATATGTGAGGGCCAATCAATTGGTCGCCAAAGACTCGACACCAAACATTAATACTAAAACGCGTTTGAAAGGATTGTTCCCTTGTCCGGTGTGGGTGATTTGTACTCTAGGAGCATAATCAGTTGCTTTCAGACCTTGAACAGGCGTACAATGGTATGGATGGAACCTATTCTTATGCAAAATGTCCAAAACCTTCCATTGCGATACACCTACGACTCTAGCAAGTTGTCTACTACTATCATTCCGAACTGAATTTAGAACTACTTCATCTAATCCTACATCATGAACAATGTGTCCTACTTCGTTAGGTCTTTTGTGAACTGTACCTCCCTCCACAAGACGTTGATAGAGTCTTGAGAACACAGAATGACTGGGAAGTCGGCGATCAGGGTAGCGAGCTTGATACTCTCTTTGGACAGCACGCGCATTTCCATCACAAAACCCGTAAATAAAGTGCATATCAGCGTATTCTCGAGTAGTTAACTCCATGGCAGCCTACACTTGACTAAATTGAACAGAAAAATAGTTTATTGGAGGTAGAAGTAATTCATGTGGACACTGGTCTTACAAAACAAGATAAGGAATGAATGTACAATACTGGTGAAAGTGATAAGATAAGGAATTAAAACATTGATAAAGAATGTGACCATTAATCCGTAACTAGCATCCACAAATTATTTTAAACTGCTGTACCTTTTTGTAATCTTCAATTCCTTGTTTTATGAGGCAGTTTTATAAAACATAAAAATTAAGTACAGTTGTTATTAAATCGTTTTAATCTTTTTGTAGCTTGCATGTTTTTTAATATTCAAACCGATAAAAGTATGTAACCGAATGCTTAACTATGGTCATATGGCATACCATTTTAAAGCCCATTAAATGGAAAAGTTTTTAATATCACTTGTCACATTCTTGTGTACAGGGTGTGGTAAACATGTGGGGTTCAATGATATTTTAGTTTTTCTGAAACTTAGCAACTTTGCCATTTGAATCGACCTGAAGGTTAATTTTATTTTCTTACCGTTTTAACGGATAACTTTTTCAAATTTAAAATTTAACGGAGAATCTAAAAATTATGTATTTTGCTCACATATGTCTATACGTTGCTGATAAATATCAGATTTACGTACAAAAAACACGGGTTTTTTAGAAAAACTGAAAATAATTCATTTCACACCTAATTTTTAGAGTTAGACTTTTTTATAACCACCATTGTATCACATTTACATTGCGTTATAACACAAAAAATTTTGTCACACCAAGAGCCACTCACCCTGTATAAACCTTCTAGTAATTCTATTTAATTCCACTAAAACTTGATGAAATAATAGCAATGTGATTGGGAAGAGCATACATAGGCCTAGAGCCTGTGCGTAGGCTCTGGTCGTGAATATTGGAATTTGAATATTGCATTATTATAAAATTAGCCACGATGTCAATATTGATATAATCTTTTAAAACGTCTCGAAGACAATGTTCGTTGCCTCAGATTAATCTGTAATTGGAATTTTTCCAAAAACTCGCTTTAAGGAGCTGACATTATGTATGGTACTCCAAAGCAGTTGATTAAAATAATTATGCTAATGTATACAGTCTCTCATCTCAGATATGACTAGAGATGACTAGAGAGAGGGCTTAAACATGAACAGGTTTGTTAACACATATTGGCTCTTCAGTTGCAATGTATTTTGAGTCAGGACCAACTGTTCAAACGTATTAAAATGTATTCCTAGGATATTTGTTTTGTTTTACATTGATACAGATTCCCATAAGTCTACAGCCAACAATTCCTTAAAATTACACTTCTAGGGAATAATCAATTATTGTTACAATCACTCGAATAGTGTGTCTACGTGTATGTGTGTGTGTAATATATTTTTATTAAAAAATAATATTTAAATCGACAGTTTTCTCATAATTATATCACAAAGTTACAGAACTTTGTGACATTAAAATAGCATTAAAAATTAATAACATTCCATTTAATTTTCATCTGAGCACAATTCAAAAAAATATTGTGATGGATTTTTTTTTCATTTTTGGGTCTAAAATGCGATATACAAACATTTTTCTGGAAACACTATCCGTCACAACACTTTCAATTTTGCGTATAGTACAATACGTTCCTAACACTGTAATTAAGAAATTTTTATTGTTTTATTTAAATCAATTTATAATAGTAATACCCTTGATTACCTAGAACATATCACATTTCGTAATTTAAACCACTGTCTTACACACACATAACTTATAACGTTTAAGTACAATCAAATTAAGTACGAAACTAAAAATTATTTTCTTTTATACCCAAATATACTTGTAGTTACACAAGTTAAAGTCAACATAAATGACCAGACTTCAATATATTAGCTATTTTCATCAGGTTATATTCAATCTAAACAAATTCTCTTCATGAATTTTAATGAATGAAGATTGTATACATGTACATGTCGGTCTCCGTATGAACGGATAAACACAACTAGTAGTATCTGTATATTTCAGTTAATGACGGACCATTACTCCTAAAGGTTCAAAAGACCGCATGTCAGTGAATAGCTAGTGTGGTATAGCCTACTTCGCAATATAAAGTGAAACAGTTGAATACGTAGATTCTAATCTCCAATGTTGACTACAAGGTTCTATACAAACAAGTTACCAGGACGCAGCATCGTTGAGGTTGCATGCAAAATTTCAAATCTACACATAATTTCCTTCTCGAGATGCCCTGCAGACAGATAGACAGAATGGCAATAATACAACAAAGATGTTGACATGAAAATTGTGCGTCACAGAACTTATTCTTTAGAAATAAAGTTTAATGCAACATTTCAAGTGATGGTTTGATGAAGATGAAATCTTTCTCGACGTATATTGCCATACGATACATTCAGAATGTTTTCATTAAATTAGACTTTATATAAGTTTTAACAATAGTAAAATACTACAAAAAATTCACTTTAAAATTATGTATGTGTTGGCATATGCTGCATGTTTAATATGTCACATGTTTTGTTCTCATATGAACGTACCGCGACCCCTCGATGTATGAAGGAGTAGCATCCACAGCTAATTGAAAGGAATATAAATGTTCGTATGAAAGTTTTTACATTTATATATTACATATGTCTATATACTCATATAACACTATAGAGCAGGAGTACGCCACACCTCGTATCACCTGAAAGGCTTTGTTGAGGTTGCATGAAAATTTCCAACTCATTTCTTTCCGATAGTTCGGATTCATTTGTTACTGTCACGTATTAAGCGTCAAATGATTGTACTCAGTTTGTTACAAATATATTTATTCTGATATTTTGTTGTTGTCATATTGTTACCAATAAATCCAATAAAAAAGTATTCGCTCACGTTCAGCCAAATACCATGGAGTGGCATGCACCATGAGCGAAATCAGCGATAAAACACACACACACACACACACACACACACACACACACACACACACACACACACACACACACACACACACACACACACACACACACAGGCGATCACACAGAGAGCAATAGTAAAAACTATTTAAAAAAGAGCTATAAATTACCTACTTTATTACTTTTTGTGGAATTTCCTGTGCTTAATATAAGACAGCTTTTTATCAAAACATTGTTATTATTCATTAGAAGTAATAAAGAAACGATTTTTACTGAAACTCATCATCGTTATGCAACAAGGCTCAAAGATAATTACGGTTATTGCATTCCTAGATTAAATCATAGTTCTGAAATTAGTAATTCATTTTATCTGGCCCAAATACTGTATCGAAATTTACCTAACGATATTAAAGAAGCAGAGAGTGACAACGCCATTGTATACAAGCGGAAGGTGACAGCATGGTTGCTCCGTGTTGGATGGCGGGCTGCAGAGGCGCTGTTGTTGTCACCTTACACCTAAATTACCGGAGCAAAGCTCTGTTAATTAATTGTTGTATGACTATTTGTTATTAATTTAATCTTTGCATAAAACTTGACACCTGTCAATTTCAATTTCATTAATCTAGTAACTAATTTTCATACGTGGACCTGCTTTTGTTTGTTAGACAAGTTGTTTGTAAAGTTGTAATCCTTTCTTTTCAAAGTTGTTAGTATTTTAGGTTATACTTTTAAAGACATTTTATTTTTATTCTGTTATTAATATAGCTTTTATGTAACGATATGTAAATATAAGAAAGAACTCTTCTCAGCACTCTGACCTGTAGTCTTGCTGGGAATTTCCATACTAATAATAAGCTTTGTTTTTCTTGTATATTCTAAGTATGTGGAATAAAGTGATTTGATTTGATTTGAAAAAAGTGAAGCTTCATGCACAACTTTAATTCAATATTGCAGTTTGTTTTCGAGATATCATCTCGGACAGGCAGACAAAAATAACATTTTCCAGCCCATAAGTATCGCTAAAGCTCAGTCAATTAACGTATCGAACTCATTCGTATAAACTAATCCTAATTAAGGAACAGTGCGCGATTTTAATACATACATAATTAAGACAGGAAACGATAAATTCATGAATATTCACTACCATTTGTTTGATGAAGAATGCAACTTGTAACCAGTATTATTTTAAGATTTGGCTACGTAATTGCGATGAATGTTTTATCTTGTGTTCAAACTTTAAACAAAAGTGCCTCATTTTAAGTTGGTTAAATCAGTTTTCATACGTGTTATTGTTTTTTACTTCATAATCGAGGGCCTTAACATATATTCCCTGAAGACAAAAAATATACAAAAAAATCTATCACTTGGAGAATTTAAAATAGTAATTTGAGGAATCTATTAACAGCGTGTCTAAAATTAATGAATATGCAGCTTTTATAATACAATACAGTTTTAGGTATGTTATTACAAATGTTCTATATGTCCACCAGCAGCAGCACGAACAACATCCAGACGATAGCTAAAATCCTCATAAACCTTACACAACGTATCTGCGTTCACAGACCTTATTGCGACAGTTATTCTGTTCTTTAGTTCTTCGATGTCATGAGTTAGAGGGGGAACAAACACTTTTTCCTTCACATATCCCCACAAGAAAAAGTCGCATGGGGTCAAGTCTGGTGATCTTGGAGGCCAAGAATGAAGGGCATTGTCTCGAGGTCCCGTGCGCCCTATCCAGCGATGGGGCAGAGTGTTGTTGAGAAGCTGCCGAACATTGTTGTGCCAGTGAGGCGGAGCTCCATCCTGTTGGAAAATTAACCTAAAACTTTAAGATTTTGTGAGTATTTTGCAATAAATATTATTTTTTTAGTACAATTTTTGCAATAGATATTGAGTTTTAAAATCAGGTCATTCATTTTGATACACATTGTATAACTAATTATCTAAATTTTTCCTTAATAAAATACGACATAAGCAATTCAAATATAGAAATAAAACATCACTTTAAAACTTTTTTAATGAAATATTAATTTAGGAAATCACATAGTTTCATAATTAATAAGGAATTCACTCCCATCAATAAGATTTCATATACAGCTCTTATCATATGGGCCTAATTTGAAGACAGTCTTAATCACTTATTTAAATTCCTATAATGTCTCATAGGAAGACAAATTTGAATTTTAATGAAAATTTTAACACTTTTTAAAATTAATCCAATCGCAAATCAATTGTTCCACAATGATACGAGGGATGTAAATTCTGCTGCTACTTTGTTCTGGATTTAAACATACGTATAGAGATTTCGTTTATATTAATTTACATAAACATTCAACAGAAATGTTTTCGTACGTAAATTAATTCTCAAAGTGTTAAAGTTTATCTCAACTTGAGTAACGCTCTGACACGGCCAAGTTCTGTTAATGCACAAACTTCGACAATCTAAACCATGTTGTCCTTCGAGGTACTTCCACGAACTTAAATTGTCTTACAAGTTTTCTTTGTGAATTATTGCCCGCTTCTAGTCTGCTTTTGTTTGGGACCATAAATAATGGTTTCTTTTAACGTACTACTATAGACCGTTGCCAACTTTAACTATTCAGGAATACAAACCAATTTTAGATCTGCACAGCGTACAGAACTAATTATTGGACACAGTTTGAAAGAAAACGAATTTAGAAGCCACAATCAGTTAATTGTATGAGAAACATTTCGCGGACAAAATCACATCAAATAAGGCCAAGCTGGGCGATCTTTTTTCTTTTTAATTTTTTTGATAAGTCCATTTTTTATTTTATTATTTTGTCTTATTTTGTCCGTTCTCACGGGCCACTGGCATTTCTTATCAAACAAAAAAGGAGGAGTATTGACACTTTAAGAATAAAGGAATGAATTTAATTCTTAAAAAATATTCAACCAATATCTACATTATTGTAATCTCAAAAATGGTATGCTTCGAAAATCGATTTTTAAAATATGATGGCTTATGAAAATTATTTTAAAACATCGTTACATTAAGAATAAATTACTGAATTTATTTCTTAAAAAATATTCAATCAATATCTACATTACTTTAATCTTAAAAAATGGTATGCCTCGAAAATTTATTTTAAAAATAAGATGACAAAACGTACCGTGTTTTGTGTACGTACAAGGTTCACAAAGGTGACAAAAAATGCTACTCGTAGGGAGAATTTGATTCTGGACTTTCCGTAGTTAAGCTTTAACTCCTACACGCGGAAATATCCCATAAAACCCGACGTAATATATAAGTAGCCTGACAGAAAAAGCCAAATCCTTTTTCAATTCTGTATTGAGAATATATAAACCACATCTGTTGGAAAAGAGCAGTAGTAAACTCAAACAACGACAACAATGTTGTTACAACTAAACAAAGTAGAAGCGCCAGCTACATTTTGATAATCGTGTAAAAGACTAATTGAGTCATTAATAACCTAAACACAAACGCAGCCAGTAAATCAATACATGTCGGTAAATGAAGTTATTGAGAGACTGGCGTGGTTTAATGAGCTGTCCTACGGGTTATTGGACAATACAATATTGACTCCGGTCTGGTGTTGCTGTAATATTGTGGTCAATGGCCTGCAATATTCTGCCGCTTTCAACAGGCTAATGCGTTCTGTCCGGTAGTTCTTGTATACAGATGTCGTTTTAGTTTGTATTCCATTCTACGTATAAAACATGCGTTCTGTCCGGTAGTTCTTGTACACAGATGTCGTTTTAGTTTGTATTCCATTCTACGTATAAAACATGCGTCCTGTCCGGTAGTTCTTGTATACAGATTTCGTTTTAGTTTGTATTCCATTCTACGTATAAAACATGCGTTCTGTCCGGTAGTTCTTGTATACAGATGTCGTTTTTAGTTTGTATTCCATTCTACGTATAAAACATGCGTTCTGTCCGGTAGTTCTTGTATACAGATGTCGTTTTAGTTTGTATTCCATTCTACGTATAAAACATGCGTTCTGTCCGGTAGTTCTTGTACACAGATGTCGTTTTAGTTTGTATTCCATTCTACGTATAAAACATGCGTTCTGTCCGGTAGTTCTTGTACACAGATGTCGTTTTAGTTTGTACTCCATTCTACATATAAATCAAATTGGATAGTTATAATGTGTCTGCGAAACATTCAGGTGTAAGTAAGGATGGATATTACGTATACTAATTAATTGTCTAGTCGAGGAGTTTTTCATAGATCTATTTTAGGGTTATTGTTGTTTCAAAGTTTCCACACAAATAACACTTAAAATGGCGAACCACAATGTTATTTCTACCCATATATGTGACTGTCTGTGTAGTGACCAAAAAATAATTACGTATCAATTACTTCATATAGTAATACGTTGAATAGTATTACGGATAGAAATTTGGACAGCCAGTTCTTTTCGACCTCATGTACACGAAGGACCTTGTAGTCAATGTGAGAATATTTCTCAAATAATTAAATTATAAATATACATTTATTTTACACATTATATTACAAAAACCATATATTTAATTTTATAATATATTTAAACACAATGAATGTATTACTAATGTATCTTTTATAAATTTATTTTTAGAGAATAAACGATGTTGATTTTATTTCTATTTATACAACTGCTAAATCATATCTGTTTAGTAACCAAACTATCTGCTTTTTCCACATCAGCTTTACAGCTAAAAATGAATAATTAATTAAATGGCAGTATGAAGAATAAGCGAGTAACTGATTCAGTCACCATTTTGTATTTTACATACTGTGTAAAAACGTATACAATTTTCACAATTAGCTTTCAAAATTTACCAATATGATAGTGTGTACATTTAGTATTGGGAAATTAATTACTTTTATGTCAGATATTGGTGAATGTTTTGAAAATTTTCAGAAATAGAGGAACATGAAAATTGTAGGTGAGGTATGAATTTACGTACGACACATTTGCCCATTGCAGACAAACCTGTTAATTTTTTTCTGAATTGTTTCACTATTACTTAAAATAGATTCATAATGAAACAAATCCATGGATAAATTGTGTTCAAAGATTGCTATATTTATATTTATTTAAGATTTTCTATTGCTTTATTACGTTATAGCTATTACGTTATGTCACCAGAGTATTTCATAAAAACATAAACAACCATTAATACTGGTTGAGGTTATACGTACAGTACATTGTACTGCAGAATGTTCTCGCGTGCAACAAACTACGCTCAGCTTCACTCGTCTGAAACGTGAAGAATAAGCGTATCTCTAGGATGTCTGTTGAGAACTTGGTCAAAGTATCGCGTAGATCTTGAAACCAATAAATTCCAATCGGACAAGGCATTACTAAATGAACACAATCTCGAGCTACCTGCTTTTGTGGCAACATGGATACGGATTTCATATTTGAAATGCCTCTACAGATGAGGGGTGGTTCTGCTATGTTAATTGCTCTGGACAGACACCCCCCTCCCACTGGCATGTCCTGAAACTATCTGATGTGCTTGTTTCCATGTTTTGTACATCGATTTCAGTTCTGGTTGTGTTAATGGTTTTTCCAAGAACTATACGTTTTTATTGAACAATATTTATTTTATTAGTAACCTAGCCACTGGAGTAAACTAGAGTAAGAATTTAACGAATACAATTTACGATTGAATGAGTATAATTGCTTTACTTTTTTAACAAACAGTTTATGTAAAATATATCTTTGGTCACGTAATGTATAATTTTAATTACTTTACACTGATCCAATGCACGGTGAGAATATTACAACTCCCGTAGGAATACGACCTCAATTATCAGAAGCAATTATCTACGCTGAATTAACTGCAAGTTTAGTCCGTATTGGGAATTGATCAGCTGAATGTAGACAAGGACGACGGTCGGGCAAGGATAAATTGTGTAATTTAACAGTGTAATGTGTGATTCAATAGTGTAATGTGTTAATCAACAGCGTAATGTGTGATTCAACAGTGTAATGTGTGATTCAACAGTATAACGTGTGTTTCTCCAGTGTAACATCTGATTCAACAGTGTAATGTGTGATTCGACAGTGTAATGTGTGATTCAACAGTGTAATGTGTGATTCAACAATGTAATGTGTGATGCGACAGTGTAATGTGTGATTCAACAGTGTAACTTGTGTTTCACCAGTGTAACGTGTGATTCGACAGTGTAATGTGTGATTCGACAGTGTAATGTGTGATTCTACAGTGTAATGTGTGATTCAACAATGTAATGTGTGATTCAACAGTGTAACTTGTGTTTCAACAGTGTAACGTGTGATTCAACAGTGTAATGTGTGATTCGACAGTGTAATGTGTGATTCGACAGTGTAACGTGTGATACGGCAGTGTAATGTGTGATACGGCAGTGTAATGTGTGATTCAACAGTGTAATCTGTGATTCGACAGTGTAATGTGTGAATCGACAGTGTAATGTGTGATACGGCAGTTTGTGTGATTCAACAGTGTAATGTGTGATTCAACAGTGTAATGTGTGATACAACAATGTAACGTGTGATTCAATAACGGTAGCAGACTAGTAGCTGTTCCTGTTGTCTTAATGGTACATGTACGTTTATTAAGTAACTAGAATATAACAAATATTGAAATGAAAACTAATTGTAATTATTGAAGCACAGTTATATTGACTTTTCTCAAATTAAGAGTCAAGTGCTGCGTGTCTCTGGGGAAGTTTGGGGAAGCGGCGTATTCAAGAGACGTACTGGGGTGGTCGGCCTCCTTCTCCAAACCATCTGACTAATAATAACAGAATCTGACAATCGATAACTAGCTAAAGGCCACCAAGCCAAGGTGTTAGTTTTGAACAATCCTGCATTATAACCAGTGCAAGGACGTAGTCAGTGAGGGGTCCAAGGGGTCCGGACCCCCCTCCTAATTTTCAATTAATATTGTAGTAAACGATTATTAATTATTATGTAAATAATTCATTATTGCTGACATGTACTGTTGAAAGATCGTTCTCAGCAAACAAACGTGTCAATAACTTTTAAGGAACAAAATGTAGCCTTACTCTCTGTCCACTATGGGAAAATATTAGTCGTCTGGACCCTTTCCCCAAATTTTTTTCCTGGCTACGTTCTTGACCCAGTGTCTGATCAGGAGAGAAAAAAAGCCAAATCGAAAGGCATACTTCAAGTACTATCGTTAGTACTATATCAAATAGTTAATTCCACTGATTTCCAGCTTTAAGAACTCAAATACACACGTAAACATCTTTTAAAGGTCGGGACACACATACCAGCACCATGCCCGACACGTGTGTCGGCCGTGTGTTGGCCGCCTTACGGTGAAAGAATTGCAGCGCAGTTTTCAACCTACAAGTTCAGACATGTCCGCACCGACACCAGACCGTCGTGGCCGCACCGTGCCCGCACCGTCACCGATATGTGGAGTTTAAATTTTGACGGGCACGGTGCGGTCTACGAGCGGCATCAGTCATGGATATAGAAAACTTATCGAAGAAGTAAGGAAGTTTCCTGTTTCTTATAATCAATCAAGTTAAAAATATCGGAATTCAGAGTATAATGAGAAAGTGTAGAAGAAGATAACGGAAAATGAGAAGTTGGAAAGGTATAAATTTGAATAGAGTTTTGAAATATAACTCTATGTTGGTTACTATTGCATTCTTCTTTTTAAAACTATTTAAACGTTCTATTTTATTGAATTATTTAGCATAGCCTACTAACTTTACATCCTGCGATCGCGTACAAAATCATATTTATTGTAAAAATATTACATTTTTTACATTTAGAGTAAACTAGTCATATTTTCTTATTGAGCTAAAATTACAACAAATCTGAAGACTATGTTGTACATTTGTAGTGATTTTAAACAACTAAATTCGAGTTATGTAAAATCTATAAAAAGTTTTAAATTATTAAGAAATAACAAGCATGAAGGAAACAGGATTTTTTCGGACATTCGCCATCGTTCAGTGAAACAAGAAATCAGTAACACTACGTTTCGAGATCTGCAATCTGATCTCTTCTTCAGGTAAAGAACTAACCTAATACATAACTACAAACTAGGTTAAAATAAACAAATCTTACCAGTGGCACGCCCAAGTCAGGAATCACAACCTACATGTTGTTTGTCAACTTCACTAACTCTATAAACATGCACTTAATAAAAAACTATACAAAACATTAATCATTAAAACTTAACTACGGAATGCAGGTCACAATACTTCTTCAATCGTCTACTAACCACCTACAACTGACCAGAGGGACTAGCCAATGGTAATCGTCACGGCTGGAGCCAGGAAAAATACTGTTTCCTTCACAATCCTTCCATCGTCAAAAATAACCTTCAAACAAAGAATAACAAGCATGTACTTATTTGCGCAAAATTCTAATTATCTTGGATGTATTGAAGTTACTTGATAAATTTATTCCGGTATTTTGTATGGGTCATATTTAAAATGTTTCTATGACATTTTTATTTTTTATTCTTTTCACTACAACAAATTAAAAATCAAAATATTTTGTTTTAAATAAGATTTTTAAGCAAGAAAAAACCATGTTTTCCAGTATATATTTTACAAATATTTACTATATTTTACAAATTATTATAAAAAGGCTTTCGAAATGGCAAACTCTGGCCTCACACTATAAGCTCTTGGGTTTAATACAAAAAATACCAAATATACTGTTTATAGTGTATTTTACCGAAATTCACTGCAATGAAAACAATGAACAAGAAGAATAGGGATACAAAATATAACCAAGATAATGTTATTTACAAATGTTACATACTAGCTGATTGTACCAAGCTTTACTGCAGCATTGCAATGTTTCATTCACCACAGCGATTAATAAAAATAACAACCACTAAAATTAACATTCTTCATCTCAAGCAATACTTAACTTCTGAATATCTTTTAAGTATCTGTCACTTCGAAATCCAAAAGCAATATGCTCTAGTACAAACAGTGAGATTGTTGCGCTCGGACTACGTACGGACATGTGTGGCCTCACGGTAACCGAGCCGAGCCCGCACCGACACTCGGCTGACTCACGTGTCGGGGGTTGGGAAAGAATAATACACACGTAAACATCTTTTAAGTGGTAAACTTTCATAAGTAGGTTCAACAGAGAGGAGTATACAGAGCTGTTCTCAGCGGTGGGCTGGCTAGCATACAGAATTTTGATACTTGCAGGATATATCAGAGGAATTGTAATACAGACTCCCGAATTTAAATACTTGGTTAGAACATTCTTTTTTAGTACAAAAATGACTACGAATATCATAGACATTTTTAGAAATACAATAACAAAACAGTTTGTCTGATGCTATAGTAAAGTAAACGTAATATCTTATTAGGTATACGACGTGAATTTACGACTAGAAAGCTCTCTCTCAAATATGTCAAACCACCGCTTCCGAACCACCACAAATACATCACTTGGTCAAATAGATCATGCATATTTGGGTTTAGACACTTTTAGGCAGCCCAGTTAAGGGGAGTCGTAAAAGTGAAGCTTAGAGAAAGTGACTATTTGAAGTTGTTTCACGTTGTGCATCGCATCATAGTAGAAACAAACAGTAACAACAAAGGCATTATTGATAAAGAGAATACTATGTTGTTTACGTAATAACACGATATTGTAATCTATCGACAGAGTTTTTAGTTTTTTATTTCCCTCGTCATTAAATATAACTCTTCTCTGCTTTTTTGTTTATGTTTGAAGTTTGTTATTGGCGATGGAAGGTTTGAAACAATAACAGGATTTCAGACATACGCCTATAGGTTATAAAAGGTATAACACAGCGTCTCGAGGATTGGAATCTATCCTCTTCGTCAGGTGGAGTCCCGAGCACAAATCTTGCATCCTGTGCAGTGATAACGCCTGGACTGGACTCCAAGCAGGTTTTGGGTATGTTTGACCCCTTTTCTTTCCCTTCTTTACTATTTTCTGTTCTTTATTTTTGTATGCATTAATACCTCCCCCACCTGACGAAGAGGATAGATTCCAATCCTCGAAACGTTGTTTTATAGCTTTTATAACCTACAACGATAGGAAATGTCCGAAATCCTGTTATCCTTTCTTCTCTCCTTTTAAGACTTTGCTCACGAATAACGAAGTTACAATTTCTCTCAGTCAGTGTACCTTGTTAACCCCGCCAACATCTAGGTTCACTCTGTATAAAACTTTTACTTGATAAAATGATCTCGGGTTAATACTTTTCGCTTTATTTGGACCTTTTGTAGACTTACTTTTATCGCTTACAAATTACAAGTGTATTTCTTATACAAGTCATCAGTGCTTCAAGACAAGAAGCAAGGACATTAAAATGTAAATTAAGGCCATTTTGAATGTTTAGTTGAAACGCTAGATTGATTTTTATGGGGTAAAATAGATTTTAACAACATAAATAAATAAATATATATATATATGTATGTTTTCTATTCGTACGTAACTCGGATATCAATGTAAAAAGCATTACGTATGTCAACTTTAGGCAGCCATTTAACACGTTCCATGAAGAAATTACTATTTATCACAATTCTCTGTCTTTCATGGAAATCTTTAAATTAAAATATGGCAGGGTGGAGATGTACGAAGTATAATCTGCAATTAATCAACAGCAACACTCTAGACAAGTGCCCACTCACAAGAAATAATGCTGGATGCGGAGACACTTGTTATAATTGCATACCTTGTTATTGTTACATCAAGCATCCGACTGCGCCATTCCCGCTACCTTCGCTCCGAGAGCCTCAATGTTATTGCAAGCTGTTGACCATTGCAGATTGCACAATCGTCAGTGTCACAACCACATATTAGAGCCTCTCAATGTTATTGCAAGCTGTTGACCATTGTAGATTGCACAATCGTCAGTGTCACAACCACATATTAGAGCCTCTCAATGTTATTGCAAGCTGTTGACCATTGTAGATTGCACAATCGTCAGTGTCACAACCACATATTAGAGCCTCTCAATGTTATTGCAAGCTGTTGACCATTGTAGATTGCACAATCGTCAGTGTCACAACCACATATTAGAGCCTCTCAATGTTATTGCAAGCTGTTGACCATTGTAGATTGCACAATCGTCAGTGTCACAACCACATATTAGAGCCTCTCAATGTTATTGCAAGCTGTTGACCATTGTAGATTGCACAATCGTCAGTGTCACAACCACATATTAGAGCCTCTCAATGTTATTGCAAGCTGTTGACCATTGTAGATTGCACAATCGTCAGTGTCACAACCACATATTACAGCCTCTCAATGTTATTGCAAGCTGTTGACCATTGTAGATTGCACAATCGTCAGTGTCACAACCACATATTAGAGCCTCTCAATGTTATTGCAAGCTGTTGACCATTGTAGATTGCACAATCGTCAGTGTCACAACCACATATTAGAGCCTCTCAATGTTATTGCAAGCTGTTGACCATTGTAGATTGCACAATCGTCAGTGTCACAACCACATATTAGAGCCTCTCAATGTTATTGCAAGCTGTTGACCATTGTAGATTGCACAATCGTCAGTGTCACAACCACATATTAGAGCCTCTCAATGTTATTGCAAGCTGTTGACCACAGTCTGTCCATTACAATAGGACCTTAAAACTAATTTTAAAGCGGTATATCTCGCCGATCGTAATTTCCCATTTACTCGCTAGCGGGGTAACGACGCATTATATTCATTTTAGTTCCTTGAAATTTCGCCAATTCAAGCTTCAAATTTAAAAAAAGCCTTCAGTGTAATAATATCCAGAAAAAACGTAATACCTTATATTGTTATACAGATCTTTAATTTAAACTTTCAAGAACTTTTAGTCTGGACTATGTTAAGCAATACTTCTGTTATATATATACCACAGAAAGAGCAATATTTTTATTGTACATAAAATAAAGAAGTTCTAAGTAAGGGTATTGCTCATGCAATGAAAGGCCTAACAGGCTTCTTGTTTCTATTTCAATTTAATTCTGGGCTCAAATTTTTAACCCCACATTATTACATTGTAATAGTAGTTATTGTTATTCTTATTCTTTCAAATACAGTAAAAATGTACAAATGTGACTACTATAAACAGACAATCTGGTACAACCTAACAAGTTAGGTGTTATCAACTGAAGGCTTAAGAGTTATAAGATACAACTAGACCAAAGAACTAATAACTAATCTTTATCCACTCCAAAATTAAGTAGTACCTAGCCCGTCTGGAGAAGTATAGGCTACAACTAGGGCATGGTTACTATACCTTTTTATTCACATCTAACCTAATTATAACTTTTAAAAACTTACGCATTATCAACAACTACTTTTTATTCACTTTACCCACCACAAGTGAGGCAATAGAGTTTTGGGCTCGGTATGGAAAATATTTTTTGTAATAAGCTCATTGCACAGAATTTTAAGATAACTTCCCTCATTATATCTAATGTAGAAATGAGACATTTCGTTCAACCTTTGTGAAATTACCAGAATTTAAAGTAGCCATTGTTGTATTCAGGTTCAAAGAAAAATGGCTGAAAAATGACAGTTTTGCAGTATGTATCGGCTTGAGTGTCAAGAATTGAATTTTTTTCGTATATAAATAATTAATTTTGCTAAGAAAAATTATATTATTTTATTAAATCGTACCTAATTAAAACATATAAAATCCATAAATTATAAATAATTAAGGAACATGTCACTCCCTGAAGCTAAAACACATTTATATAGGCTACTGTAAAAATTTCACATTCAGTTGTTTTTATTTGACCTGATTACACAATAGCCTAACTGCATTCTTTAAATACCTGGAATTTCACACTGAGTGATCAAAAATTCTATTTTACTCTTTTATAATCAATTAGGTTGTTTCCCCAGAATACAATCAAATCTGTTTAATTATTTCTGGAAATTTTCATCAAAATTTTCAAAAAAAACCCTGTTTTATATAATGTAGTATTCTTAAAAAGTTGTGTTTTAGCTACGTTATCTTCCCATAATATATTGGACCTCCCCAAAGTGATATTCTGGATGCAGACCCAATTAAAACTTTTTTTATTACTAGATATCAGTACATATGTTTCGTAGTTCTAGTTACTTCATTTAACACATGGCCCATTGCCACGTCTATTTTTACACAGCCAGCAACATATAAAATAACAGATAAAAAATTGGAAGTTTTAAAAATCACTGTGGGATTGCTGAAAAACACTTATCTAGCAAAAATCTGTCTTTGCAATATTTAAAATCATACAATGCAATACAATGTATTTTAAACTGCTTCAGATGTAAAAAGTGCATTTATGTCCACACCATATTTGAACTTTTAGAAAGAATTTGTTATAAAATTTAAAAGAAAGTAGGATAATTTGGTCCTTATAAAGTTAACAATAATCACTGAGCGATTTAAGTAAGGGCAAAAATATTTATCAGAGATATGCATCAATATCAAATATTACCATAATAAAATTCAGCCTGATAAAACTTTATAGTTTTAAGAAAATAAGATGCCTTGGGTAATAAAAGGCATACTAGCTTGTATTTCTAACACTCTGATTGGTTTAGTTAGTCTTAAATGATGCTTTTTGACATAAAATGAAATCTTAACATCTGAGAATTTTAAATATTTTTTGCACACATATTTTTTATTAACTTGTAAATGTACTAACCCGACTAGTAACGTAAAGTTGCAAGTAATAATATGATCTAGCAAATCTCTTCAAAAAAAATGTTATATATGTATCGGCTGAGTGTTAGCAAGTCTATCACTCAAGGGGCTTGATAAATTGCATTTGTTTTATGTTCTTGACCATTGTTTTGCATGAGCTTCATTTCTACAAGAGTTCTATGATAGTATATTTCACTCATGCATTTGGCTGAGTGTAAGGAACTCTTTTAAATAATAATAATAAAAATAATACTCTTTATTGCATTAACAATAGTTACAATTGCATTGCATGCGTCAAACTTAAATTGAAACTTTAAAATAAAACCATCATGAATTTGGAATGTCATAAAGCACACAGCATGTCGTAAAGATGTCATTCGGTCTTTATTTATCTACATCAGAACCGAGTTATGTGTTAATACTCTTGAATAACTTAATTAATTTATAATGTTTTCATCCCAGCGGCCCATTATGAACTCATCAACAGAGTAAAATGCCTTTGACACCAGGAAGTGTTTTAGTCGAGCTTTAAATTGATTGGGATCGTTTAAATTTTTAATACCCTCAGGGAGCCTGTTGATAGCCTGACACCAACTTGGGACGGTAAGCGTCCATAAGCTGTCGTTCTGTGCTGATCGAGTCGGAAGTTGTCCCTGCCTCTAGTCCCGTACTGGTGGACATCCCTGCCCCGCTCCAACTCACATTTGAGTTGACAGTACAGGATAACCTCTAAAATAAAGAGACAGGGTAAAGTCAGTAATCCAAGACTCCTGAAGGCGTCTTTGCACGACTCTCTGGGGTTGAACTTTAACAAAATTCTAACGGCTTTCTTTTGAGATCTAAAAACTCTTTGAAACATGTTTTTGGAACAACTGCCCCACAATATCAAGCCGTAAGACAGATATGGATGTATAAGACCAAAGTAGGCCAGTTTTAAAACATCCAAAGAACAACAATTTGCAAGGTTGCGCAGGACATATATGCCCGAGGCAACCTTAGAGCAAACGCTCTCAACGTGGGTGTTCCATGTCAGCCCTCGGTCAAGGTACATTCCAAGGAACTTGGTGGATTCAGCTTCATCCAGAAGAACGTCGTCCACCATCACCGCGGGCCGGAGCTCTTGGTCGTCATGCTGCCGAAGACAGAAATTCATGACGTTTGATTTTAAACTGTTGGTTTTCAAATTGATTCTGGAAAAATACTCGATACATGAATTAAGTTCGATGAAAGACTTTATTTCGAGATCGTGTATTGATTTTGATCTGAGGCAGAGGGTCGTGTCGTCAGCATATTGAATTACTTTTCCATACTGGATTGATGAGTTCAACCTGTTGACGTATATCAGGAAAAGGACTGGCCCAAGTATTGATCCCTGGGGGCCAAATTGGTCATGTGGGTAACAAACCATAATGGTAACAAAATAAATTTGTAGACAAACTGACATATGACATCTAAAATGTAACAGTAACACAAGTAGCCTAATTATATCTCTAAAATATATCATCTGTAGACTTTAAATAATGCATGGAATTACATTTATATATAGACAAGGATTCTAATCAAAGGTGTATATCCATCCATGGGATTTGGATGAGCGTCATTGAAGCAAACACAACCTCTTTTGTCTGCTGGGGAAATGTACAGATTTCTTTTCTGTATGATTGTCTGTCTGACGATTTGTCCAGTCTATTGTAAAACTAAGAAGTGCATCTTCCGTGGATTTCTCCTTTTGAAAGCAGAATTATTTAGAACTTATTTTTTGTTTATCAAGAAAAGATACAAGCCTCTTTTGCATTAATTTCTCTATGACTTTTGAAAAAATTTACTAAAGGCTAATCGGTCCAATTTTATGGATTTGTTTTCTTTTAGATAAGAACATCTACACTTAACTTTAATGTTTCTGGAAAAACACCACTAGTACGACTTGAATTGATTAAATCAGTTAAGACTGGTATATGTTTTTATAGCAATTCTTTTTAAAAATCAACTTTTAAAAAATCGTATCCTGTTTTTTAAATTTTTAATTAATTTTATAATTTTTTATGACTAAGTATTTCCATTTCTTCCACAAGTAATATGAAAAAATTAAAGTCAGTGGTGAAGGCCCCACACTGCAGAGTTGGGAATATTGGCTAGACCCATATCAGTTTGGACCACATTGACCAGATAACTATTTAACTTATCTGCTACAGACTGTGGCTCACTGTTAATTGAGCCTACTCTATTTCAAAACTAATATTACTTTACATTCCTGTTAAACTATTGATTAATTTTCATTAGCTAGCTCAATCACCTAACTAGCTGACATCTTTAAACTTATAACTATGCATAACCCTTTTATGCAAAGTCGATTTCTTGTTTTAAATTAAAAGGAAACCAGTTATATGACTATGTCACAGGTAAATAGAGAATCACTTGGTGGGTGATATCTAGCTGAATAGCATGGATAGTTCACTAACTGCTATCTGTAGGAAGCTCTTTATAAATAAAAATGTTTTAAACGTTATGAATTTGGATCGATTTTGATCATTACTTACTTCTTTCTATCTTCTGTAGAAATTGAGTTTTTTTTTAATCCATGATTTTCTGTACATTTATCTTTGTTGCATTTGCTTGGCAAAATTCTATTAATCTTTTTAGTTAGTTTCAGACTCCAATTTTACTGGAAATTTGGAAATGTGCAAAAAGTTCTGTCTGATTTTACCAGGTGTCTGATAGTAAAACGACAAGTCTTCAAATGTATATTTCGGTTTTTTGTTTTATATAGTTTTGTTTATAAAGGTACATACCATTGTTTATTTATCATTTGACATATGGCAGAATATAAAATGAAATTAGAATCAAAACTACCATTTTGCATAATAACGTAAGTCTTGTGTTGATCCCACAAGACAGAGAGTTGATCCTCGCTCACTGATGACCGAGTCAGATGTTTTGAGACTTTCATTCATTGTGAGTTTCATTACTTTCTAATGGTTTGGTCAATATTTATTGAATTGTGCTTCATATTATTATTATAGATTGCTCAATATCGTTCTTCAGCATGAACACAATGAGGAATGTTATCAAGGATAATATTATTAATAATAGTGGAGTTGTGAATGAAGTTGCCATCACTGACAATAATAAATTGTGAAGGTAAGATTGATCTTCAACCCATTGTTTCATGTAATTGAAATACCACTGTGTTGCCATTGTTTCTTTTAAGTATTTTTGTCTTGTTTAGGAAGTTGAACATTTATGAAGTACTTACTTGATGTGCTTCTGACTAAACTTTTAGTCTAATTAAATGGTAAAGTTTCCAAACCTTATTGGATATTTAAAGAACAGATATATACAAGGGCTATCCAGGAAGTAACCATGGATAATTCATAGCATGTATAATTCATAGCATATTAATAATTCATAATATTATTAATAGTGGGGGTAGTGTCGCCATGTTGACATCAGTGTGTACAGTGATTCAGTATACTTGTAACTGTGCATCGTACATTTGCACATTGTCCAGTTACAACCTAAAAAAAGTAGCAACGTGATGTGAACTGTATGGTGTTATAAGATTTGTTTCAGCAAAAAATTACTCCATCAAATAGTCATCTTGAATTTGTGTGTGGTTTATGGCTAAACCTCAAACATTATAACTATGTCAATGAGCAAATTTTTTTCAAATCTCTTGTCAGTGATAACTTACTGAACAAAGTGAATGAAAAAAGTCATAAGAACCGCCACTTTCAAATTTGGGAACCTTCCGATCATTTTTCTGAAAATATTTAGATTTTTACATATTACAGTGACAAAAACTAGGCTACCACAAGTTTTGTGCTCATTGGACAACTAAACTATTTACCGACAACTACAAAAAAATAGAATGAGTTCAGCCACAGACTTTCTTAGTATGATTTTAGCTACCACTTTATATCCCGGACTTGGCTACAAGCCAATGTACTAAAATTGTTGTACCTTCACTTGTGTGGTTTCACTAAAAACAGAGATTATTTTCTGGATTACCCTTGAAAGTAGAGAGAAGGGAAGGAAATAACAAAGACGTGTTAGTTGAAGGAAAAAGACTTGAAAAGGTGAAGAATTTCTGTTATTTAGGAAGTATCATAACAGATAGGGGCACAATAAGAGAAGAGATAGGAAACAGAATATGGAAGAGTGGAAAGTTTTTCAATATGCTGAAGAAGATTGTGTGGAGTTGGAACATTGGGAAAGAATCAAAAGTATTGATGTATAAATCTTATTTCCAACCAATTTTATTATATGGAGCAGAGACGTGGACGTGGACTAAAAATGATTCAAGCAGATTGCAAGCTGCAGAGATGAGATTTTTAAGAGGGATAGAGAAGACTACAAGAAGAGATAGAATAAGGAACGAAATAACCAGAGAAAGATTGAAGGTAGTTTCACTGCAAGAGACAATGGAAAGAAGAAGAATACAGTGGATGGGGCATGTGAAGAGGATGGGAGAAAATAGAATGCCTAGAGTAGCACTGGAGAAGGAGGAAAGAGGAAGAAGACCAAGAGGAAGACCGAGAGGAAGATGGGAGGATCAAGTGTGGAAAGACATAGAAGACTACACACTATGGAAAGACTACAGAAAATGCAGGTGGAGGAAGAGGAGACCTGGAATGACAGACAAAAGTGGAGGAGGCTGTGTACGACGACCTGTGATAACGGAAACGTCAGATGATGATGTTGATGATGATGATGATGACCCTTCTCATATGGTTTCCAAATTTT
This sequence comes from Homalodisca vitripennis, assembly GCF_021130785.1. NCBI lineage: Eukaryota > Metazoa > Arthropoda > Insecta > Hemiptera > Cicadellidae > Homalodisca > Homalodisca vitripennis. The sequence continues at coordinate 49,622 of NC_060209.1, forward strand.
ATTGACTTGTAAGTAAGTTAAATGTCCTCTTCAATGTGTAAGGTTTTGATTCATTCAAACTTAAAAATTTCAAATTCATTTCATGTTTACAACAATGTCTAATTTTTGGACCTTTTTATATGCTGTCGAATTTTTCAATAATAATGGCATAAATCCGTTATCGTTTTTGTTTGTTAAATCACTGGGTATAACGAGAAAAGTATGTAGGCTACATAATTTTGCACAAAAAATATTATTTAAACTTTTTTTAAATTTTTCTCTGTGTACTCCACGGGTATTTAAAAAATTAAGCAATTGTGTTCCAGACGGAGTACTCAATAGTAAGAGGTATTTATTTAAGCACGGGATCAAATTTAACAAACCACCAAGAGAGGCAAACAATAAAAATGCAATAAGGAAATGTGTAGAAACGTTTATTTCATAGGGCGTACGGCACAGATTACTCAGTCAAATAGTCATCTTGAATTTGTGTGTGGTTTATGGCTAAACCTCAAACATTATAACTATGTTAATGAGCGATTTTTTTAAAATCTCTTGTCAGTGATAACTTACTGAACAAAGTGGATGAAAAAATTCATAAGAACCGCCGGTAATTATCATATAAACGGCCGGAGCAGCAAAATACGAGTTTTGCGTTATTAACTTATTGGAATCGTCCTATAGTACAAAAAAAATATAAGGTTTGATGGGGTGGAAATGAGAAATAACGAAGTTCTAGAACATAAAAAAATGGAACAACTTTTCACACACGGAGTAATATTTCCATGTTGTACATCGATGTCAAGCGTCACGTGACCTTTTGTGACCATGATTCAACCTCTTGATGACGTCATCGGATGGGTCGCCATCTTTGCAAACGTAAATGAAAAATAATACTGAAATGAGCAGAATTGTGATCAAAATGAACGTTTTTCTTAAGTTTGAGCAACAAATTAATTACTTGTTATCGAAATGAGAGGAGTGCCTCCGGCCATCAGCACGGGCTTCGGCTGCCCCGTGCTGATGTCAATTAAAGAAAAACATCCCTCGAGATAGTACCTATCAGTAAAATATAAAATTCTAGAGGGGCTGATCAGAAATATAAATTGAAATGTAATGCAAAGGCAATTATGTATTAAGTTAAAAAACTTAATAAATCATGAAAAACTCAAATATAAATATATAGATGGATATTAAAAGAGAACACTTACCATTAGTGTGTTGGCGGATATAACTGAGCAGCAGCAACAAAAAAGTGGATTTTTTAAAATTGCAACATTTAAAACTTGTTTCTTACTAATTTTTCTAATTTTCCTATCGCAACGAAACAACAAAGTCTCCCGGTTTAAAAACATACACTCATTATTAAAAATTCTATGTTCAATTAAAAAGGAAACAATTTCGTTTCGGTTAAAACGTAAACTCTTTACGTGCCCTACTAAACACTCCGACACACACAATTCACTAGGGTTGGTCGAACTAGTGGATGGTTGATTCATGATTGTAACACACTCACTCAATCCAATCTACTAAACACGATATCTTGTGAAGCACTGACTCTGCCTGGAGAACTCAGATAACAGGTACATTATCAGGCTGCTATCAGTCCCGGCCGCAGATAAGATTCAAGTAAACAGATTATCCAGACACAGCCCACAAACTGAACATTAAAACATTAGAAACTTAACCACTTATAAATATACCCCCTAAAATCATGTTATTTGTCATTTGTACCCCCTAGTACTATATATATTTTTTTGTTCAGGAGGGTGAGCAGAATACGTTGATAACGTCAAATTCTTGATTTGCCACCCCGGCCTTTTATCTTATAGCTACCAATAAAAGCTCCAGTACATAAATCTAAGTTTCTGCATTTCCACCACCTCTCCTCTCCTTGCTTTATCACAGCATTATATTAACAAATCATTCTATTAAACTCAACAAAGAGGAAAACATTAACCACACAGTAGTTTATATATATACTCCAAATATTCATAGAAGTTGTGAGAGTTGCTAATATGCAAATATTCCAAGCTGTCGAGTTAACGGGCTATCTCACCACAAAGGATTAATATCACTTAAGTTTTAACCAAGAAGTCATCCACAATCCAGTTTTATTTTGTTAAAGAGCTTCGTAAGCGAAGTGTGAAGTAATATTTAATATCTTAGTTTGGATAAAAGATATCTTAGCTTACTGACAAAAAATTTGTAGGCATCTGCATATTTCAAAGAGCATAGAATAATTATTAATTAGTAATATCAGTAAACAGTTGTAAATAATTCTTTAATAGAAATGTATGGCCATCAAATTTATATAAGATTTTTCACTGTTTTACATCTTTTTTGTTTTTATCTAGTGGACGCTTTTCTCATAATGTATATGAAAACCTTTCTTTTCCTTTGTTTGACGTTTGCTTTTGTTGACGGAAGGATTGTGGAGGAAACAGGATATTACCGGCCATTTGTTATTGTTCTGTGATACGAAGAATCAGTAACACATTTCGAGATCTGCAATCTGATCTCTTCGTCAGGTGAATAACTAACCTAACACATGACTACAACATAAGGTAAAAATAAACAAATCATACCAGAGCGTTGTGACACGCATAAGTCAGGAATCACAACCACCATGTTGTGTGTCAATTCCATGCAAACTAACTCTAAAACATTATCCAGCAGGAATCACTACTGGCTGGTTTATACCTACCAGTTGAACCCACCACTGGGCACAGCAAAAGCCGATGTGTCACTTCAATCTGGGCAACCTTGTGATGTCCAGTAGCGGCACATGACTAACCGCAAATGTTGAGATTCTGGGGTTCATGGGAAATTCGATAGGTCTAGTCTACTGTGGGAGATGACTGTTGGAGTTGGTGGGGTTTGTTCCCTAACCTCAGAGGTTCTTGTTAACCTCAACTAGGGTGTGCCACCCCCTGCCTGCTTTGACTGGAGAGGCTGGTTCAGAGCTGACCTCCCCTTCTTCCGGAGAGACATGACTTTGAGATTAGTGCCCTAATTCTTCCTCATGGATCTCAATAGGAGGCGGCCCTACCCCCTAACCTTACCTATCCTGAATATCCTGTCACTCCGGAAGCAGCGCAAAGGTTCTTACAGGACTAAGTGCAATTTATAAGCTTCTTGTCCTAAGGGAAAAAAAAAAAAAAAAAAAAAAAAAAAAAAAAAAAAAACATGCACTTAATAAACACAACATACAGAACACTGGTTGGTCTCAGTTCTATGTGGTTGGTCGGTGAGTGAGACCTATTGTAACCTGTATTCTGTAGTTCAGTTTTAATAATTATTGTTGTATTTTGTTTTCATTAAGTGCATGTTTTAGAGTTAGTGCATAGAGTTGACATGCATTGTTGTTGTGACTCCTGACCTATATGTGTCACAACGCTCCATATTATTTATTTATGTTAATCTAGATTGTAGTTATGTGTTAGGTTAGTTATTCACAGATTATAGATCTCGAAACATAGCATTACTGATTTTTTTGTATCGCTCAACAATTGCAAATGTCTGAAAAAATCCTTTTACTTCAAAAAAAATGTGTTACAGCATTAACTAGAATCCTTAATCATGTTGTGCACAAGTAGGTCCAAGAATAAAACAATTTTTAATACATTATGACTAGCCAATTTTAGATATTTTATCTACCTTTGTGAGCTCTACTAGAACAAATCGTACCAAAGAAAATCTAGAATGTACACACAAGGGATCAATTATAATAAAATTACAAGATTCTTCAAACACGACTAAGCAAGCTGTATAATCAAATACTGGTTCTTGTAAAGGCATTGCTCGAGGTTTACTAAAACAAAAACAATATACTTAGTTTGGTATTTTATTAACATTATGAAAAATACAAGTAAATTAATGATAAAAATGGTATAAATCTAAAAGACACATACAGTCAGTGGAGAGCCCGAGATACTATGACCACAGCTGAAGGCACCAACCCTGAAACAGAGAAAGTAGTTAATTTTAAATATTTCTGTCTTTGGAAAGTTAAACTAAAAGGATTACTGGTATGCAGCTTCATATAAAAGACTAAGGTTGTTTTTGTTCTGATAACTTTAAAAAATTTAAAGTTTTCTCCTAATGTAATAATATACAGTACAAAGTTTGAATACGAAAATATTGTATGAAGCAATTCTTGAGTAGATACTTTCTGACACTCACTGAAGATTACATGTTACTGGAATGATGAGTGTGATATATATCTCTACTGAACTATGTAAATTGAATGGACTAACCTACCAATCAATTACTATACCACAAACGTTATTTTTACGCCTAAAGTTTAACGGTTTGCCGAACATTTTAGTGATTTTTATTTGAATCCAACTTATAATTCCTGTTTATTGGAAAAAACTACTAATAGACTTTTTGGGAAAATGCAATGAACCAATGACCTATTAACTCTTTGAACGTCACTAATAAATCATCAACTTTGCTATAACACCAAGACAAGTAAAAAAATTTTGTTTCTTTAAGTTCAAAACTAATTTTTATTGTAACTAAATAAAATTATAAAAGGTAAAAGCAAAAAAAGGTATAAAACAGGGCATTTTACTTAAAATTAGCATATTTATTGATAAAAATAAAAAAGATTTATTTAAAAAACTGTGTATTTGAAAACTGAAAAGTTTAATTACATTTCACTATAAAACAAGATAAATATTTCAAACTAATCACAACATTTATTACATTTAAACACAAAAAAACCAATATTTAATACTTTTATTTTTTGTGAGGCCTTTTGATAGCAAGGCTATCTTCGTCAGACACATCACAAAAGTAAATACAAAAAGTAAATTTTATTTTTAATAATAGTTAAACATTGTGTTTAAATGTAATAAGTTAACTGTAGCCAATATAAGCTCCATTTTCAATATTAATCACAACACTATAAAACAATGAACAATAATAACAAGATACGTAGTAGACATGCGCACTCGTGACAACTGAGAAAGCAGTAATACACGGCACGGATATGTTTGGTTATGGCTCTGTAGGAGGTGCAGAACTGACGAGCAGGTGGTTCGAGTTAGACAAAGGGCGCTCCCGTCCCCCTGCCGCTGAGTGAAGGTCGTTTATAAATACTTCCTTGGCAAGCGTGATAAGCACGAAGCACAGAGCTGCACCGGGCATTTCGAAGGCCTTTTGTGAAGTAAAAATCTCTCCAAGAGACATAATCTATAATATCTGATATAATTTTATTTGGCATTTTGGTCAAAGTATGTTATTCTGGTATATATGTCTACGGCGTGGAAAGAGTTAAAATTCTACTACAAGTACACCACATTGTCATTCTTTATTCAATTAAGAGGTTCATATGAAGCACAGCGAAGAATATATTTGGAAATTATTTGCAGTCTCATAAAAAAATTGTGGAATAAACATTTTAATATTTAAAAAATACATTGTTTGAAAATATACAGGAAACTTTTTTCCACTTAAGAGAATGAGACTTACCTAAAAGATCGAGCGGCTTTTCATAGTCTTCATCTTGAAATATTTTCTTGGGAAAGTTGGTCATGAGAGAGAAAGGTCCGTCACCATCAGATCGGTTCATCTCTACGTACAACCGAACTGCTGACAGCTGCTCCTTGGGGTTGAATGTCTGCTGGAGAGTCTGTCCGTTGGTCAGCCGGATCTGCCCACAACAGTTTGGTGTAATCATATGTAACTATTACACTATCTTAACACAATACCATATCAATCAATCATTTATTGTCAGAACACAAAGTGTATAACAACGTCAACAGTTAAAGGATAACAAACAATCCACATTAACGTATAATTATTAAATACAAATACATTTTAAAAATACATCAACCCTTTAAATACATGTTTTTATTACTATATTAAAGATTAAAGTCTTTGGTCATTTTTGTAAGACATTGTCAAAAACGGTGAATATTTTGTTCAATAAAACTAGGCCTAATTTAAAATTACAATTTAACAGTCAAGGTTTAAAATTAACTAAAAATTTATAAAATACAGAGATGCCAGAGAACCGAAAACCAGGTTCTCTACTATTCTTTAACAAAAAATGCAGCCTATCTAGATCCCTCTTAATAGAAACAAGACCCTCATGGAACCAATTGCTACTTTTACTTTTTCTCCCAGTTTATGCTACCACCAAACTTAGTCCTAAATGGGAAGGAACTATTTACAGCCCACATGAGAGAATCAAAGAACAATTGAAACTTATGATTTACATCACTACCATTACTATATACGTCAAGCCAACTTATTTTCTTTAAGTAAATATTTTTGTTTTCACAGTTTAGAATTCTAGAATGACTGACAGGCTTGAAAGGTTGGTTAGATTGTATTTCATTATCGATACATGCCTTAAAAACTATTGCATTGTGATCGGATACACCAATATGTACTATAGTCACTGTCCATCTATCTGGATGCAATGAGGTTATAATGTTGTCGATACATGTACCGCCCCCATCAGAAGTGGCGTTAGGTCTTGTAATCTCAACTACTGCTGGGAGTTAGATTAAAAACTGTTTATCAAGTTTTGAAGTTGTAGAGTTTCACTAGTGTTAGACATAAAATCTATGTTGAAGTCCCCAGCCAGAATAAGATTGAAGTTCCCACCATAGAGACTGGAAAACACATCATGTAGCTTTATCTAGGAAAGCATAGGTGTTACCTTGTGGTGGACGGTAGAATGACACAACCACAGTTTTGAAATCACAAAGGAGAAACTGCTGCCGCCTCGAATTGAAGCTCTTCAACCACTGATGGAAGTCTGTCGTAGATCACAGGGTTTATGTGTTCCTTTATGAAGATTAAAGTTCCTCCTCGCTGTTTGGTTTTCCTACAAAAATAGCTGACAGTATGGTAGCCAGGGATAACAAGATTGCTGATATCGTTATCAGAGATCCAGTGTTCACATATACACATAACATCTAGATTGTTATTATCAGCAACTAGTTTAAGAATATCAGTTTTATTTATCAAACCTTGTACATTCCACAACATCAGTGAAAAATTATTCTTGTGTAGGCCTACGTATTTGGTACCAACACGGTCTTCATCTACAAAAAAGAATGTTTTGAAGAATCAAAGTTGCCTTTGTTTGAATATATTAAAGCGACTTATGTAAATACCTTCAGGCCAAAAATCTGCATCAAACACCTTATTCCACAGTGATAAGGGAACACCAACCTTAAAGGAACTATATCCTGGACGTCTGTTTTTTAGCTTGGTTACCTCATAATTAGCTTTAGCACTGCCACTTAGATACTCTTTGATATCTTCACATTCCACATCTTCAGAAAATCTTGAAACAAAAAACATGTCTGTACCTTTCTACTACTTTTAGTTTGGCATCAGTCACAGTTGCACGACCGGTAAAAAAACTTATGTTTGTTAGCACCAGTCTTGCGCTGAGGTGTTTGTAAGGTGCGCTTATTGTGCTTTTTATATTTAACCTCAACAAAACCATCATTGCTGTCACTTTCCTCCAAACTCCGTTAATGTTGATTTAGGCCTAGGTGGTAATACTGCAGAACTTCTAGTCTGTTGATAACCCTCCCAAATCTGATGCACTGTCAGATTTACATAGGTCAATAGCCCGACCAGTTTTCACACCAGTCTAAACTGTCCGATTTTCCAGATGTAGACACAACACGTCTGTTCTCATTATTACTATCTATCATAGGATAGGAAGAGTTAGTATTTTTAGAGGTAGATTTTAGTATGCCAGAGTAAGACACTCGCTCGCTGTCACTTGGCCTAGTCAAAATGTCCCCGATTGCCTCTGTGTGGTCTTGAAGAACGGATGATAAACTTCACATTATCAGATTTGCACTGACCTAATCTGTTCTTGAAGTTCTCGCATATATTTTTTGTAAGATCAAAAAATTTTATCAGTCAAAATTCTAATATGTACAATACAGTCACATGAGCAATTACACTCAACTTTCTCAGATAAATTAGACGAGTCACTCACAGTCCTTTCACGTTGCGCCAACCGTTTACAGCTGTCACAAACAAAAATTGGATTTTTTCGTCTTTTGAAAACGAGAAATCTTTCTTACTTTTCCCGGCACATTTAAAGTGAAACCACTTCATACAGTTTCCTTCACATCTAAAGTCCCCCTGAGGTACTTGTAACTTTTTTTGGACAAGCTCCACATATTGGATTTTTAGTACCAGAAGCCATCTTCAATGAAAGTAGGCCTACTTCTGTAGTGCAACTGATAATATAATATTCTATAATATGTCACATATATTATTTATTCATTTTTCCATCTTATTGATTGTATGAAAATATTTCAGTATCTACTGGATATTTTTGTTTGAAATAATGTTCAAGTTTGTTTTGTAAACAATGATGGACAATCCACTAGACAGAAGTCTGTAGCAGAAAAACAAAAACAGCTGATAACCAGTGGTTGACCTTGACCAGCACAACTGAACAGGTGTAATTGGTTCAAATAATTGGTGCAGTTTGAGACAGGAAGCCACCAAACTAGTCAAGATAAATCAACCACTTTTCTTATTTTTTAATAAAAATTAAAATCATCAAACTTAAGTAAATTGTGCAGTTTAGTATTATAGAACCATATTTATTTAACATTTTATAATGAACCAGCTCTTTTTTACAGTTTAATTTAAAGGTTTTAAGCCAATTAATTCACTAACAAAAAAACCACGTGTTTAGCAGAGGACATGTAAGTACTATAGTTAAATTAATATTTTTCACTTAAAACGTCTAGATAAAATGATAAACTATTTACTCAAAATGTTAAACTGTACCGCACAAAAACAACCTGAACAGTAAATTCTAAAGAGTTAATGAATAAAATTTCCAAGATTATAATGAAATAATATAATAAATGAGTGCTGGTTACTCTGTCTAACATATTATTTTCCAAATTATTCGTATCTTCTGTAAAACTGACTTCCTATTTTCTGTAAAAAGATTATATCTTGAGATTTTAAAAGCAGCACTATATCCTTTAAGCTACTCTTTAAATATATGCTGAACAACAGGACAAGAAATAGCTGTATACAGTCACTTACAACAGACCTTTTTTTTTGTTCTCTTAGGACAAGAAGCTTAAAAAAATTGCACTTCGTCATGTAAGAACCTTAGTGCTGCTTCCGAAGGATATTCAGGATGGGTAAGATTAGGGGGTAGGGGCCACCTCCTATCGAGATCCATGAGGAAGAATTAGGGCACTAATCTCAAAGTCATGTCCCCTCGGAAGAAGGGGAGGCCAGCTCTGAACCAGCCCTCTCCAGTCAAAGCAGGCAGGGGGTGGCACACCCTTATGTCTAGGCTAGCAAGAACCTCTGACACTTAGGGAACAAAACCCCACCAACTCCAACAGTCATCTCCTGCAGTAGACTAGACCTATCGAATTACCCTTGCACCCCAGAATCTCAACATTTGCGGTTGGTGATGTGCCGCTCCTGGACATCCATAAGCTTGCCCAGATTTAAGTGACACATCGGTTTTTGCTGTGCCCAGTGGTAGGTTCAACTGGAAGGTATAAACCACAATAGAGACATACTTACATTATATTGTAAAAAACTTTGAAAAAACCTTAATTTAACTAAATTTCAGTTACAATGACTGAAATATTATCACTTGTTCCCTGATTAATGTTAAGAGGATTGATTGAACCCTTAGCTTACTGACTTTAGTACGGATTATCAGTAGGTTGGTATGTTGTACCTGTATCCTTGTGGTGGTGTAGTCCCTGGCCTGAGAGATAGGAGCAGGTGCAGGAACAGGTGCGGGTGCAGGAGGTGGGGTAGCCACTGGCTCTGCAGAGACACCCCCGAACTTAGCCTTCCTCGCAGCTCTGTCAGCCTCGATCTGTGCCTTCACTCTCTCCCTTGCCGCCTTGTCCTCCTCCTTCTCACGCTTTCTCTGCTCAACAATCTTCTTTATTTCCTCCTCCTCCAGTCTGCACCACATCAACATTATATTATAATTCATGCATGATAACTTTCTACTGCACTTGAGCAGACAATAAACAAGTATTACTCAGGTTTACACTCAGCTTAACCAATGTCAAAACAATCCTTCGATTCTTTCCCAAAACCCATTGACTAATATTAATTTAAGTATTTAGCGGGAACTCTCGACCAAATGTCTCCTCACAGATGTCACTGTAAAGACAGATATATCAACCGACGTCTTTCCATAGGCGAAGACTTTCATTATTTTAATTGAATTTTTAACGTTAATTGATGTTTCTGGAGTGGAAAACCCACCTAAAAAACTTAAACTTAGGTACTATATAAGATGTTTACTCAAGTTCAGAAGACGAAGACATAAAGGAATCACTCCAAGAAATTATTTATGATCCAAACTATGACTTCAGTGATTTAAAACCTGAAGCATTCTTAATAGTCAATTTTGATGTAAGAAAAAAGAACTTTATGGATGTAATTCAAGGGGAAGTCTCTGATAATAGAGAGCTAGAAGTCCTTTTTATGAAACCGAGTAATGACTCCCAAGAATTTACAACTCGATGAACACGATGTGGCGTGGATCAGTTGTGATAAAATTTTAGGGATTCTGCCTGCCACAAGTATGGTTTTGTAAGGAGAACGACTGTACCATAAATTAGAAAAATGTATTCGTTTCTAGACTTCGGTTGCAATTAAGTTAAACATAAAAATGCCATGTATTCTATTTGCAAGCTTAGCAATGTTCTTTCTTTCTCACATAGATAATTTTGTTTTTTTGCACATGGCCAATAATCCTAAAATTGGAGACTCATCTTAAGTTTGGTTTAAATTATATTATTTTGTTATAATTCACACATATTGTAACATTTTCATATGTAAATAAATTAATAATTATTAACCTAAATAATTTAAATTATCGAGTGGAAACCTATGACATCTTCAATTTTTGAGTTTGGAATCAGTACCACACTGTTATATAGCCTATTGTTATATTTTTATGTTAATGAAAAAAAATTAAAACACAATTCCAGGAACAGCTGTTAGTAAACTTTTAAGAAAGCTATCACATTGTCAGTGATTGTTGACGATTTTCATCTTTTTGCCAATGGCAATGGTCCCTTCACCGAAACACACCAATGGTTGTTGTTTCCTTGCCAATGGTTGATGTCCCCTCAACGACACTTATCTACTCACAGATGATTACTTTTTTGAACATTTAAACATAAATAATGGAAACTTGTATTGGTAATTTTTGCAGATACAAAACATGTAATAAACAAGTTTACCTATTTTTTGATATTAATTATATCTTATTTTGTTATTTTTTTAATGTTTCTGATTTTTTTTTAATTTTTTCATTTGAGCATACATTTTTCTGATAAAATACCCTTAATTCTTACAAATTATGAAGTTTTCTTAGATATTCATCTTACTAATAACAGTGATTTATAAAATAATATAAATTTGTTGGTTTACTTTGTAATTAAACCATAAAATAAGTGTTTTATTACTTTCGGCAACGGAACATAATTTCAGGTGTCCAACTTCAATTTTAAAAATATATAGGCCTATATATAAACTGTAAAAACTACTTCAGGAGCTGTTACTACAATAACTAAGGAACACTGCTGGTGTGTTTTAAAACAGTTTTTCTTTCGTAATTTTCTTTGTTTACTACATCATATTTTGCTCTCAATCAGTAAATGACCCATAAGTGGAAAACGTTAAAAGCTAACCAAGTTTTAGTGTTGTTTTTTGACGTGACAACGTCTTAAATTAGGTTGCGGCTCGGAGTCACTCATGAAAAAGTGTAACGCCCGGTAACGTTACGATGCCCGTCCAGTGGGTCCGCCGCACGGGATCCGCACGGGATAAAGCAGATAACTGTGGGTCCGCCGCACGGGATAAAGCAGATAACTATGTTTATTCGTGAAAATGTGGAGTGCTTAGATTCGTCATTTACAACAACTACAACAATAAAGGTAAATAATTGTACACTGATATTTCATTATCGTAAACTATGATTGATTGATTAATTGTTAGATTGACACAAAAGTTGAGAAACTGAGTTTTATAGGTTATGTCATACTATTGACAAATGTTGATAGTGTTAAGTAAATTATTAGTTTAAATCACTCTGCAATCAATCGTAATTCAGTCGATTGAGAAGAAACAGCGCGTATTGCTAGTCAAACATTTAAAATAACAAATTATAACCTCTAACCTGTCATAACAGTGCGACCAAACAAACGAACTAAACCGACCAATCACCACGCGCGGAGTTAGAATTTAACTGTGTTTAGCAAGAATTTCAAATTCCAATTTTAGTAAATGTTTTATTCAACTTTACCATTTACAATAACAAATTTTAATTAATTTCAAATTATGTACAATGTTTTAGTAAACAAAATATATTTCTATAGTTAAAATTTGTGCAATTCTTATTTTCATTCAATTCCTTGTTCCTATTGTGCAATTTAATAATATTCATATCAATAAATATTCTACCGAGAAAAAGACGTTGTCACGTAAAATCTTCGCCCGTAAAACCGACTTTACAGGCAACCATAATTTTTTTTTTTCTCTTTTTGTTCATCAAATCACTATGTTAGGCCTTTTAAAAGACTATTTGAGAGACACTGAAGGATAATAACGTGGCGAAACGACTGAATCTTCAATAAAAATTTGGACTTAAGAAATGATCAATGAAATTCGACAATCGAATCACTGCATTACTAATTATTGCTTGAATAGCATTGTGCAAATTATCGATCACTAAAACGGTTTTTTGTCAAACTTAGTGTTTGAAAAACCGTTCAAACAAGCAATTAACATAATTAACAAGCAATCGCAGTTTTTTAAATAACATTTTGTTTGCAGTTTTTTAAGTACGTTTTGTCATGAATCTGGTGTGTCCATTCGCAGTTCATCGACAGTACATAATTACCAATTGCTAAAGCATGTTTTTGTTGTACTTTGTGTATGTAAGAGCATAGATAGCTAATCAAATCAAGAAATTAACATAGTCTTGAAAATAATATTTTGCATGCAATCTATCTGTTAAATATTTAAGTTTGTACATTCCTGCACCTGTGCCGAGTTTATGCGTGGACGCCAGTATCTCTACAGCAAAAAGGCAATTGTAAATTTTTCTCCTAGCAATTTGTGTAGTTGTATACATATTTCCTAAATAGAACATATTTATATCGGAACTAACCTGACTTTGCAAAGAAAAAAGACACTATAAGCAATCAAAATGTACTAAAACACGTACTGTACAAACTGGTAAACATTAAAAGTACATAAATACAGATCTAAGAGCGAAATATGGTTTACTGAACTAAGATAATTTGTTCATTAGGTTATCAAAGTACAAAAAAATTACATTTTCGCAAACAGTAATTTATATAATGTCGATCAGCTGTCTTTAGCGAAGATACGCAGCGATCTATGAACATAAATCTAATACCAACTGCAAGTAAATAAATACTATTTTAAGAACTCAGACTATTCATTATTAAGATTATAAAGTTTTTAAAAACACAAAATACGACAAAAACGTTTTTGTAATATGCAATTTTTATATTGATGATCAGCCGATAATTAATAACACGGCGAGTCTCCTCAGATTCTATTGTTGAATCCCATCGATCGATTTTCCTGAATCTTTCTTGAGGATTCTGTAGATTCGAGATTTGCCTTCCACACATAACAAGTTATTATCACAACGCCATAAACAGATATTTTAAACAGGAAATTTCTGTGATAAAGTCATAATCCGTGATTTTTTGGCAACTTCTCAGAACCGTCATTAAAATCTGTTACTTTACGATATTTCTGTGCCTGATAGACAGACACCCTACAAGAATAATCAAACAATTTTTATGGTCTATCATGAAATTCCCTGTCTTTCTCCATATTGTTCCAATTCCCTGTCTATTCCCGGTTTTCCCGTTCACACAGGTACTTTGTGAAACTTAGTTGAAGTAATGCCCCCAGGCTTGGTATATGTCGAAGATATCCCTATTAAACTGCTATAGAAAGTAGGAAGGGTCCAATAGACCTGTGACTACTGAATAAAAGGTAATCAGGTCACAAGAGAATTGCATCTTTTAAAACCGATTGTGATACTTGCCAACTGAGATAAATACGTGCAGTTCTACTGTACTTACTTTTTCTTGGCGGCTACCATCTCCTTCCCTGACTTGATCCTGTTCTTCTCTCTCTCTAGAGCTTCCAACTTCTCCTTCTCCTCTCTCTCCTTCCTTTTCTGTTTCAGTTTTTCTTCCACCAATCTCAGCTGCTCCCTCCTCTCCTCCTCAGACAAAGGTTTCTTCTCCTCTGTCGATTCAGAGAAGCTGCTATGTCCCGATTTGGCTGCGTGAAACTCCACCTCCAGTTGGTTCTTGAACAGCTTTCCGCACCTGATGCAAACAGAGAGATTTTAGGGTTCTAGTATCACAAACAACACATTATTTTATTTGAGGGGCAGGCTTTCAAATGAATTGTGTTGTTTGGTAAGTATATCCCTATTATGTATAACTTTGAACATTAAGTCAGTCTAGGAAAGCAGATAGAAATCAGCATATCACTGTCTGGCATCTGCATTATACAGTATATTATCTCAGACCCTACAAGTGTCTAGCAATGCGGACTGTGATTAGCATATCTATGTCTAGCATCTAGATCAAGGTAGATCCAAACTGATTATTTTGGAGTCCACAGGTGGGTGGGTCTTTATAAGAAAAGTATTACGTATTTTGATTATTAAGGGAACACGATGCAATAAAAGAAATTTACACAAAGCATCATCTGGGATATCGGACTCCCCCATCTGGGATATTACACCTCTGGTACATGATACAGTCAAAAACAGTTCAGTCTGTTTATTCTGTCTCAAAACTTGTTCAACTATTTCTTTAAAAATTAACTACACGGTACATGTAATTATGTATACAAAACTGTCTTTTTTGTACATTCTTGAAGCTCTTGTCTTATTGGAAATTATATATTAATTTAAACAAACTCTCCAATAATATAAAGTTTTTTATTTTTGTGAGGCCTTTCGTACTCAATGAGTACATCTTCGGACTCACACAACTGATTATTACTTTTATTCAGTTGTGTGAGTCCGAAGATGTACTCATTGAGTACGAAAGGCCTCACAAAAATAAAAAAACTTTATATTATTGGAGAGTTTGTTTAAATTAATATGTCTTTTTTGTATTTAATATTATTTTTATTTGATATGTAATAAAAAACATTTGATGGGATAAATTCTGACAACCTAAAATATTATACCAAATCAACAAATAGGTTATTTTCAAGCGCAATTTTTAAATGTTTAATAAAAAGGAGAAGTTGATTTATTTTTCTGCTTTATTCTATCCATCCACATAGGCCACTGGCATGTATCACAATGGACTTCAACCCACGCTAACTCTAACTCAGATCCACAGTCTGACATCTTAGAGTGCATGTTCATGGCTATGTCATTGGTAAATAAAAAACTTCAGATGCAAACATATTCTACATATTGTAAGGCTATAAAGAGACTTTTCTTCGGTCTGACTACAAAATTGCTCAAAATTCCTACCTTATATAATACTTTATGGAATGACAAAAATATGTTTCCTTATATTTCTGTTTTCAGGGAAGTTCCCTTAAACCTTTGACTGGTGGGTTTTTTCTCAGGAAGAGTGCCCTAAAAAGTGAGGTATTTTTTCAATTTTCGAACACGCAAAGCAAAACGTCGCAACCCTAGCACACGTGACATGCTCTCTTTGGGTTGTTCTTCTTATCTGTAGAAGGGATGGTGGCGTGAAAATGCCGACCAGTAGGTTAAGTCTCAGGGGAGCATCTTAGCCAAAAATTCGTCTAAGTCTTCCTCGCATCATTTTACGTAATTGGTAATTACACCAACAGCCACATTCATTTACTCACAGTAAACACAACAAAACGTTTACAATCAGGGGAACCGGTAACGTGAAAGTAAGGTTACAATCTGTATTCACTATGCAAACAGAAATAGAATCAGCTGATTACTTGGTACAACCATTTGAATACCGTCAATTGGGTCTGAAATAAAAAAATAAAAGAACGACTCCGATCTAATGGGAACAATGAAAAATACTTGAAACTGTTTCTTATTTCTTCCGCTAGATCGCATTCGTTTTCAAGTGAGAGATTATTCATTACGAAACATTACTATGAAAACTGTTTAGCACCATAGCGCTTCCCGCACAGCTATCGGGATTACTGCAGGTGGCACGTAGGGCACTCCCGATTTTGCTGTGGGATTACTAGCCAAAGCGTTAAGGGGCTATGTCTCTGAAAGTTTCAGTAGAAGCAACACTTCTAGAGCCACTTGTTTATCAGTTTACAGTAGTGCCATGTTACTCACTCATCACACTTGAGAGATTTAGCAACCTCCGAGCCAGCCTCAGCAGTACCGGCAGTTGCAGCAGCTTCCACCTCACTCGCTGTGGTGGCTTCAGCAGGCTGGTCCATGGAGGGTCTCAAGTGTAGGGTCTCGGCAGCAGGTTGTGCCTGTGGGGGGGCTTGTGAGTCCAACTCTCCTGCATGTGCCAGCAGCCTGCAAAATCACATATATATAGAATATAAGAAAAAATGTTGAAATTGTATCAAATCTGACTATTCTGAAATAAAAATACACATATACAGGGTGATTCGGGTAGTGTCACCTGCACTTTTTGAGCTTATTGTACCAAAATAATGAAAACATTCATATAAATATAGGTCCGGAAATACTTGTTACTGAGTAACTACCAACAAAAGATGATTTCACCCACAATTTAGTACCCGAGGTTAAATGATCATTGGTTGGGAGTTTGGGAATAAGGATTTAGAGACAAATACAGTTTTTTGCAGTATATAATTTAAATATATAATTATAATAATAATTGCAATATAATTTGTGCCCTTCTATGCCCTTATTTATCGTATTTATTAATTGATTTTTTGTTTGTTTATAGTTCATGTTAGCAATTATTATTAATGGTTATACCTATTATCATTTTTTTTTGTTTCATGTTGGTTGGTCTTTAACATCCCATCTCGGCAAATTCAGTAATGGGTCTTTTCCTTGTTCTGGCCCTAATACCCCAAACTGAGGAAAACAAGGTGGCGCCCTTTTCTTTTCCTTAATGAACAAAGGTTCCCCAGAGATTCGGATCTGTTTGGTAAGATTTATAGACCCCGCCCTAGGCTGAGTGAATCGGGACTGCTACAGAACCTACCACTGGTCACAGCAGAAACCGATGTGTCACTTAAACCTGGGCAACCTTATGGATGTCCAGGAGCGGCAAATCACTAACCGCAAATGTTGAGATGTTGGGGTGCAAGGGTAATTCAATAGGTCGTCTACTTAGGGAGATGACTGTTGGAGTTGGTGGGGTTCGTTCCCTAAATATCAGAGGTTCTTGCTAGCCTCAACAAGAGTGTGGCACCCTCTGCCTGCACTGGAGAGGCTGGTTCAGAGCTGGCCTTCCCTTCTTCCTGGGGGGACATGACTGAAATTAGTGGCCTAATTCTTCCTCATGGGTCTTGATAGGAGGCGGCCCCTACCCTCTAACCTTACCCATTCTGAATATCCCGCCGGATAACGGAATCAGCACTAAGGTTCTTATAAGACTAAGTGCAACGTATAAGCTTCTTTACCTAAAGATAAAGAGAACGCACACACAAAACGGATAAACAAAAGTCTACTTACCACTCCATGGCAGGTTCCACACCTTGGTTACCAGTCACTGCCAGGGCCTTTGCTCTGCAAACACACAAAAAAAGAATAAAGTATGCTAAAGTATAACTCTTCAAAAATATTACATATGTTATGACTTTGAATGCCCATGTAATGAGTTATAAATGGAGTAAATTCTAAGAAAATTTAAATAGTATTTGGTAAACACTAATAATGTAATTTATATTCTTTAATTTTATTGTGACAAAAAAAGTATTATTCTGTTTTATTTATAAAATGACTTGTACAATAAAATGTTAAACTGTGAATTTAATATAAGATGTGATTGAGAAATATTGTTGTAGTGTAATCTCAAATATAGGCCTTAAATTTTAGAATCAGATTTGTTCACAATCAGTAACACAGTTAGAAGGATAGGTCGAGTAATAAATAATTACTCTCAGATCTCGGAGGCAACACTGCCCCAGACAGTCTGGCTGTTTATGTGTTAATTAACAAAACCCACTGAATTAAATTTGTGTTAAAAATTAAACGTTTTAAAAAGTGGTTGATAAAAGTAGATGCCTATCCTACACTGGTTGTTGATTTCTTGGTTGTCATCAGCTTGGTGGCATTTCTATTTTACAAATGGTCAGACACTAAGTCCAACTGTGCCGTTAGCCACCTTCGAGCTCTCTCTATTACCAATAAAGAAAATACATCCCTCTTATAACATATCACGTAAAATATAAACACCCTACCGAATCTGATTATTATGAATACCTGAAGAAAATAATAAATATTACAGGAAAATCACATAAATACAACTACCTAGAAGAGGAATTTGAATTTTACAGGCAGATAATGGAATCTAACTGAATATTTTATCATATATGACATCTGATGATGTGCCTTATGATGCTACCCTGAGAGATGAAGGTCCTCACTCATAATTATTGGATAGGGATATTTTGATCAAACCTTTTGAATCATTTAGCCATTATGTATAGATAATATCTAGAGGGACTTTGATATTGTTGATAATTGTGTAATGTACCTACTTATAACTACTTCAAAGGTTGAGTAAATTAACTTTCCAATACTTAATCTTTTTGCTGCTGCATACTGTACTGTAGTATGCAAAATCTTCAAAGACCCATTTATTCAAAACAAATGACTTTTAGAAAATGAGCTAGGTGGTTCTTTTTTTGAATGAAATTCCTTATTTTGTTCTATTATTTGTGAAATTTTATTTAACCTTTTGAGTGCCACGACATTGGAACATCAGACACGTTAAAAATCCTCATAAATTACCGGCATTGGTTGACTCAATGATCCATATCTAGACAATATTTATTGTAGTACATAGTTGAAATATCCCAGTAAGCATGTGACAGCATTCAATATGATTCAATGTATCGATTAATGCCTTTTAACTCGTAGGTCTTTGGAATGATAATGACTAATGATGTTTACAAAGTAAAATTAATGCCAGATAAATTTTCAACTACCCAGTGTGAAAGGAATTAAAGTTTGGTCTTCGTATGGACATTGTAGGCTTGTTCTTTCATAAATTTTCTTCATTGAACCAAACTCTATCAAAAGGCCTTTTTCAATGGGTAGGCCTAGTAGAAGAAAAATGCCAGTCTGCCTCTACACCAAAATCTTGCTTAAAATAGCATCAGTTAATACTAGTTCTTGTTATTTTTACATTGTATATCACATCCATCTGAGTAATCACAAATCTTTTTTGGCACTGAGTTAAAAATCATCTAGATCAGAGTCGTCTGATTATTATGTATGAGCATAGAATAGAATAGAATATATTTTATTGCGTTGACAATATATATTACATTGTATTGCAATAGTCAATAATACCAATTTTTTACGGTATTTATCTTAAAAACTAAATCCATTCACTCGACTTTCCATACAGTTGCACACAGGCACACATTCATACACATACAAAAAAACAAAATTCATAATTCGTGGGATCAACCCCCAGGATTGCAACACCGCCGCGAATATCAATCCCAAGTGTGCTCCATAAACTCGCCAACTGAGTAAAAAGCACAAGACACCAGGTAGTGTTTTAATTGGGTTTTACATTTTTTTGGATTTGTTTCTAAATTTAGTGTTTCAGGGAGATTGTTAATGAATTTGATCCCAGCTTGAGAAGGGAGGCGTTCAAATGCTGCTGTTCTATGCTGTCGGGCTCGAAAGCGCCCCCGAGCTCTTGTCTCGTATTTGTGTATATCACTGCCCTGCATCAATATACACTGAAATCGACAGTAAAATGAAGTCTCTAAAATATACAAGCTGGGTAGAGTTAGCAAGTTGAGCTCCCTGAAGGCACTTCGACATGACTCTCTGTTGTTCAATTTTGCGATGATTCGAACAGCCCCACAGAGAAATTCCGTACGACAGGTATGGAAATATTAATCCATAGTAAGCCATCATTAAGACATCAGACGTACAAAACTTTGATAAATTTCGAAGGACAAAAAATTCCAGTTGCCAATTTAGCACATACACTTTCAATGTGAACTTTCCAGGTTAACCCTTTATCTAGGTGTATTCCTAGAAATTTAGCAGAGTCAGTTTCTTCCAGAACAATGTTATCCATCATTACTGTTTGGGGTTTCATAAGTATTCAACCCACGTAAACAGAAGTTGATATAATTTGTCTTTTCATGATTAGTTTTGAGATTATTTACCAGAAAATTTTGAATGCAGGAATTAAGATCAATGAAGGTTTGAATCTCCAATGAAGTTAGAGAATCAGCCCGGAAACAGAGAGTCGTGTCATCTGCGTATTGAATGATTTTCCCATATAAGGCTGACGCATGGATATTATTCACATAAATCAAGAAAAGGACAGGACCCAAGATTGATCCCTGTGGGACTCCTTGGTATATTCTAATAGTACTTGATACTGCATTCTGGACCTGAACACATTGACTTCTACTGCTCCAGTATGAGTGGAGCCACTGGTGTGCTGTCCCTCGTACACCACAGCCTTCCAGCTTGTGTAGCAATATACCATGATTAACAGTATCAAACGCTTTTGAGAGATCAAGAAAGACACTGAGCGTTCTTTGGTGTGTCTCAAAGCCTTCCACAATAAAGTCTACAAGTTGTGTGATTGCTCCAAAAGTTGATCTTCCTGGTCTGAAACCAAATTGTAGATCAGACAAAATTTTGTGTTTGTCAAGAAATTAAGAAGTCGGTCCAGGAACAGTTTTTCAAAAATTTTGCTAAAAACAGGTAAAATTGAAATTGGTCGATAGTTATCCGCTAACTTTGGATCGCCTTTTTTGAAAACAGGTACGATTTTTGCCAATTGGAGTGCGGATGGGAATGTGCCAGTTTCGAAAGAAACATTTATGATTTTTGTCAATGGGCTTAATATGTGCTGATAACATTGTTTTATAAGCCACATTGATATGCCATTTATCATTTGTCATTGGAAGTTTTAGCTGAAAAACTTCTTACAATACGTCCCACTTCGTCCTCACACACAGGGGCCAGAACCATAGATGAAGCAGGGGTATGTGTGGTGACTGTATCCAGTTCCAATTCACGGTCAGCATCAAGAGAACCAGCCACTGAGGAGAAAAATTTATTAAATTCCAAAGCTATTGCATTTGGATCGGTTAATTTTATCCCATCAGCATCAAGCTGAATGGATTTTGAAGATGCTTTATTTGTTGAGTTTTTTATAATGTTCCAAGCTGTCTTAGAAAAGTTAGATGACTGTTTTAGTTTATTGTTTATTTCGTATGATTTTGCAGCAGTTATTACTTTTTTATAAATTCTTTTGTAATTTCTATAGAAGGATTTGAATCTATAATCATTAGTGTTCCTGAATATTTCATTATAGAATTTTAGTTTATTTCTAGAAATCAGAATTCCAGGTGTTATCCAAGAATTCTTCTGAACTTTACCTTTTGTTTTTTATTTTCCTAAGTGGACAGCAAACATTTAAGTGGAACATGAAACAACTGTTGAAGGAGTCGAATATTGTGTCTGCAGAAGTAAAAGAATCTAAAAAAATCCAATTTTCATCTGCCAGACATTTATTTAAAAGATTTATATTACGTGGATGGACATTTCCCTTAAAATAACGTTGTGGGATTCTTGGCTCACTGAACATCCACAGATCACCACCTCCTGTGCGTAATGGTCGGATATAGCAGTGTTCAGCACTGACACAGAACTATTGGGTACGTTTGTTATGACATTATCAATGGCAGTGCTCGATGTCGCTGTCACACACGAGTTGGCGAGTTCACAGACCAGCTAAGACTAAAAGATTTGAGCAAGTCTCTAAGCTGTTGAGTTTGCTTATCATTCATATTTAAAACATTAATATTGATATCCCCCATTATAACAAAATATTTAAAAATTATTGAGGAGATAGTTTAGAAGCCGCTCAAGTCTCTCGAAAAAAACAACACCAAATTGGCCATTTGGTGATCTGTACAAACCAACTACAGCAATTCTCCCGAGAGAACTCAAGCAGACCTCAACTCCAGCCATCTCAAAATCTAATTCAATACCTACATTAAACCTCAGTGGCTCAGACTTGATTCGATCTCGAACTAAAATTGCTACTCCACCTCCCTTATAAAATTGACGCTGAAAGGATTGGGCCAGGTCAAAGTTAATAATTTTGAAAAAATTTATTGTTTCGTTTGTAAATCCGTGTTCCGAAACTATGAAGATGTCTTGTTTTAGTTCCTCACATAGAAGAGAAAGTTCATCTAACTTATTTGTTGCAGTTTGAGCATTTTGGTGGACTATGCTGAACGTAGAATTTGTTAACAAAGTTTTATGTCTGTGTTTTACTTTTTGGAAGAGGTTTAAGTTCTGTGTTGCAACTCTGGGGGTGGAACCTGTGTCCCTAAAAAATCATCTGTACAAGTTTTGTTGTCAAGTTTTGTTATAGTTGTGGTAAACACTGGCACTGGACTGTCTCTTTCCTCATCTCCTTGTATTTTAAAATAAAGCGCATTATAAAATAAAAACAACTTATATAAATAACTAAATTGCTGCCTTAGGGGCAACCATCTTTTAAGTAGGCTACTCAAATTATAATTATGACAATAATCAACATTAAAGTAAAATGAAGTAAAGTAAAGATACATAGTAGGGCCTATGAAAGTTTTACAAAAATGTTAAAACACTCTTCCTTAAATTATTATTTAACTAGGAATTAGTAAGCCCCCCACTTTGAAATTTTGAGAATCACTTGCTAAAAATATAAAATATTTATATAAATTGTTTCAAAATTTTCAAAAATGAACTTTTTGAGAAAATCAAAATTTTGTAATTAAACAAAATTGTGTAGACAAAGTATATCATGTTGTTCATCAAAAGAGAGAGCATTTCAAATTGAGTAAAATGATACCACTCTCATTTCTATAGTTCGATTAAAGTTCGAGAAAAGTTATAGTGATTTAAAAATGTGATGGTTCCATCTTTTTGGTTGATTCTGAGAACTTTTACATAGCCGTAACTTTGAAACCATTTGAAATGTCTGGGGGGGTTAGTTGGCAACTTTTTTTATCTATATGAGGACTACATTTATACCAAATTACATCAAATTCTGAGGTGGTCATGTTCATGCCCTGTATTGATTTGATATGGAATTACCCTTCCAAAAAATTATTATTACATTACCTACATTACAAAGGAAAACTTAACATTCCAACAAAGTTTATGATCCTACTTTAAAAAAATCCAAGTTATGCAAAAATCTCTTCAAACATGCTATAAGCCTTTATCGCTTATCTGAGAGATATTATGCAAAATCCAAATAAGTATAAAGTGTAAATTTGATGATTACGGTACGTACTGAGACGTTTAATACTAATCTTTCCTAAAGCCAATATTATTCCGCATTCTTTGATAATATGATGGACATCAGCTGCAAAAGAGTGTTATGATACCTATCTAATTAATAGTTATTTCTATAAACTATCTCAGTATAAAAAGATTTAGGTGAGAACTTAACAGTAGGCTCTTGGCTATAAAAATATTCCTAATGTATTATTATTTTCTATAATCATAAATAGGTTACCTATATTTCTTTTACACACTAAAATATAGCTTCACTACAATAAAATCTTAAAAAAGACTATAACGTAACTAGGTTTGACATTATTGTTTTAAATGAATTCAAACAAAGGAAAATCATGTGTTTGGTATTTGAATAATGACTGGAAGTACAATGGCGATGTAGATGTGTTATATGTGTCACAAGATGTTAGACACATTAAAAATAGTAAAAAGTAACTAAATTTTACAGTTTTGTTTATTTCATTTTTTAAATATACATAGTCTAGATAGTTTTTTATTCTCATTAAAGTATTACTTTTTAAGATATGGAAAGAACCGAACTATACAGTAATTTTAAAGGTTGCAATTTACTTTAGCCATGTCAGCAATAACGATCTGAAATTACTTTTATCAATTTCTTAAAATAGTATGTTTTTATTCACAGAAAGAATTTTTAGGTGGTCGCAATCCGTAATTACACAATCACTGATAATATGTTTGAAATGTTAGGTTAGAAATTGTAGGTTACATCTTAAATAGTGCAACAATTCAAAGGGGAACCGAGGGGAATCAGGGTTTTTGGGTGGAGGGAATAACAAGCTACAGAGGGGCGCAGCAGAGGTGAAGAGGATAATCAAAACTAACATAGGCCAACAAAGTAGAAGAAATTTTAGACATCTGAGCATCTTTACAACAGTTACTACCTCAACGTCAACGTTTATTCCTCTATCATCTCCTCTGTTCTTGTTTCTAGACATTTTGCAACATTTTATACCCAATGCACATCTATCTTGCGCATCTCGTTATTAAATAGTTATTTTAGCTGATTTATTAGACTTTCTGTGTTTTACATTCCAAAATAAAGACATTGTGCTTTGTGTTTTTGGAGTCGCCATTAGCCATTTTGTGTTCCCATCTTCTTCAGTGAAGATTGGTACTCTGAACAACAATGAAGTTACCTAGATAATAACCAGTGATAAATAAATGAAGTGCGTGTTCTCTTAAGTTGTTTGGCAGCACTGAAACGAAGAATTCAGAAATCTTAGTGCAACATGTAGATTTTAACAGGTTTTCCTTGTGTGATAGTGGTGGCCATTATTTTTTCTAAGTTACTTTGTTGTTAGGTAATTATTTGCTTTAGCCACTTCACACTATTTGTCAATAATTCAACTTAAATTAAACCTGCACCACCCCACACTGCTGGCAAAAAAAAGAAAAATATCCTTTAGATAGTACTTAAATTCAAGATTAGATCATGTGAGAAAGGCTAAACTGAAATGCCCCTGGCCATCAGTACGAGCTTCAGTCTGCACCACCTCACACTGCTTGTAAAAAAAGGAAAAACATCCTCATGATAGTACCTAAATTCAAGTTCGGATCAAGTGAGAAAGGCTAAACTGAAATGCCCCTGGCCATCAGTGTGAGCTTCGGTCGGCACCACCTCACACTGCTTGTAAAAAAAGGAAAAACATCCTCAAGATAGTACCCAAATTCCGAGTTCAGATCAAGTGAGAAAGGCTAAACTGAAATGTCCCTGGCCATCAGTGCAATCTTCCACCTCACACTGCTTGTAAAAAAAAGGGAAAAACATCCTCAAGATAGCACCCAAATTCGAGTTCAGATCAAGTGAGAAAGGCTAAACTGAAATGTCCCTGGCAATCAGTGTGAGCTTCGGTCGGCACCACCTCACACTGCTTGTAAAAAAAGGAAAAACATCCTCAAGATAGTACCTAAATTCGAGTTCAGATCAAGTGAGAAAGGCTAAACTAAAATGCCCCTTGACTTAACTGAAATGTGCAATCTTCAGTCGGCACCAACCCGCACTGCTGGAAAAAAAAAGAAAAATTTCCTCGAGACCTAAATTTAAGCTCAGACCAAAAATTCCATAGTTATAATCTGACGTTAGAAAAGTAGGCTACCTGGAGGCCAACTGAACAACACAAGGGTTGCACTTTACTTTAGCCATGTCAGCTATAATGAGCTAAAAACACTTTTATAGATTTCTTAAAATAGTATGTTTTTATCTCAGAAGGAATTTTTAGGTGATCGCAATCCATAATTACACAATAACTAATAATATGTTTGAAATTTTAGGTTAGAAATCGTAGATTATATTTTAAATAGTCAAACAATCTAGGGATCTGAGGGAATAAGGGTTATTGAGTGGGGACAGATAAAAAGCTAAGAAGGGGTAGGAAAGAGGTGGAGCGGATAATCAACACTAATACGGGCCACAAACAAAATAGAAAAAACAGACCAACAAAGTAGAAGAAATTTTGGAGGTCAGAGCATTTTTGCAACAGTTTTTATCTCTATGTTGATAATAAAGACTTTATTTTGTAATGCACAATGCAGAAACATCTGATGAATGGAACAATCACAAAATAACTATTTTAATATTGAGATGCGCAAGATATACATGCATTGGAAGAAAATGCTGAAAAAATGTCTGGAAACAGGAACAGAGAGGACAGAGGAATAAACATAAATTATTGTGCAATTATGGATCGTGACTGCCTAAATTTCTCTTTGAGAATGAAAACATATTAGCCTACTTTAAGAAATTGATAAAAGTGGTTTGAGATTGTTATAGCTAATGTGGCTAAAGTAAAGTGCAATCTATTATATAAATATAGATAGCATAGGCTGGATAGTTTTTTTTTACCTTTAATATATTAATGTTTAACATTTTAAACCATCAGAACTATATTGTTAACTGAAATGGTACCTACTAAGTAATTTGTTCTGACATTTTGTTTCCAGTATTTTTAGATGGTCATGAATATTGATGATTCGCTTGTGTTGGTAACTTATTATACTTGGTACTGTTGGTACTTATTATACTGCAGCCTTGTGAAAAAGTGTTTACAGGTGACACACACGATAAGAATGAATTATTTAATCAGTATAGGTTAGTTTAAATATTAATGGTTATAATACTGTTGTGAATATCGGTATAAAAACTGGGGCTTATTATACTCTACCCTGGGGAGACTTCAATAAGCGGCCTACATTCGTTATTTGGTTGTTTTTATCGAACAATGCGATATATTATCCAACTACGATATGTAAAAATCGTACACAATAAGAGTTATAATAAATTACCCTAACAAAAAGAATCTCAAACACTACAATTTTAACCCTTTTAATGCCGACGTGCACCGCGAGCGCACGTCATTAGGTTTTACGAAAAATGCCAACGTGCTCTGGGGGCGCTCGTCCGGTTTTTGTTATATTGTAGTTTTAATTATTGACCAAATGCCACTAAACTTTGCATACTGTATCTAGACACTACTACTATTGATACAAACTCAACATGTGATGACGTTATCAGCTGTTTTCAACCTCATTTACGTCCAATCATTCAGTGAGCGTCTTTGGTTGCTGTGGTAATACATTGTTGCTAGGTTGATTTAATGGGAATTATTCGTGCTTTTGTTTTGTTTATTTCAGTTTGCTTATATTATTATTAATTTTGTGATTATTGTAAATAGATTTGACCATGAGTAAAAGAATGGGATTCATACTTTGTGCTTCGGCAAACACAAGTGTTAAAAAATTTTAAATTATGTACTCTATATTGTAGATAATTAATTTTAATTTTAAGTAAACTACTTTCTTTATTAATTCAACAAACAATTTTATACATTGGGCTAAACAACACGTGTAAATAAAGTGATTTTGAATGAAACTGACCAAAATATGTCTTACTGAATTTTACTGTAAAATGTGGACTTTACAAGGTTTTCGATAAAATGCTGTAACTTCACTATTTTTCAAGGCAAGTTCTTCAAATTTGGTGTGTGTGTTAACAATTAAATATAGTACAATTGCCAGTAACTACTTTTTTAGTTAAGGCTTAATAATAAAGGTACCTTTATATGTTCAAACTAATTTTTTTAAGTTTTTGTTTTTTTATTTTTTGTTTTTTTAAATATAAATTATATAAATTTGTAAAAATGTTAATACTTATTTGTTTTAAACACCACATTATGACATAAACAACACCTCAATGGATAATTTCCTTCAATAAATAAAAAAGTTATACATTTTTTTTTAAATAGTTGTCAAATTATGGAAAAAGGGCCTGGCATTCTTCGCATGTACTTTTTTAAAATAGGTTGGCATTTTTCGCATGGTCACTGAAAAAATTTCTGGCATTAAAAGGGTTAAAAACAAAAATTTAACACTATTACAAAACAACAAACCCACTATGGCCTAGACTTAGTTATCAAAGAAATCTTACAATATTTATAACTTGCCCAGCTTGATATCAATGAGTAATCGCTTTTGTGAAATGGAGGAAAGAACTTTCCTTAAATGGGTTACCAGGAGCCAAACCCACATGTTTAAGCTACTTAAACAAATCTCGTCACTTGTGAGAAATAAAATATAAAATGTGAATATTAGGTATCGATGATTGCATTCTTCAATATAAAAAACCGGGTCCGCTTATCGTACCCTACCCCTTATCTGCTGCCCCTCTACCCTTCCAGTCAATAGGTTTTGCTTTAGTCTGTAATGGTTTACCAGTATCTCCATTCCACTAGAGTTCAATGTTCCACAATGGACAGGCTATCATTACATGGCTTCTCCAGAATGAAACACGTAGGAGAGAGATAGGACTGACTCAACTAGTCGTGTGTAAAATAACGTGTTGATACAATAGGATACTAATTCAGCAAACTTCAATGGACAGAATTTCTGACAAAACATTCAGTATAAAGATCTTTTTAAAATAATTTGCCTAGAGTTTTCTGGCCTAACTTAGTTTATTAATAATCATAAAATAAAGCATTATAACGCAAATTTGAGGTTAAGCAGATCTCCATTACTGATAACTCCTAACGATATTACAAAATAAGATGGTACTTACGCTTTTTCTTCAGTAAACCCCATTTCCACCAACATCTGTACATCGCTGGAAGACATATTTAATCACTACAAACTTCGCAACTTAATATTTTTACTTTATAAGTATCGCATTGGTTTACATTAGTAATCTACCAATTCATCAGTCAGACGAGACGTCAGTCAGCTTTCAGAGCCGCAATGCCGGATGAATAGCTGTAATTCACGAGTTTTTTCAACCTACTCACAGACTATGGAACAACGTTCTACATACAGCCCCGTTGTGCACTGGTTCGTGGTATCTTTCGTATTATAAGTATTTATTATAAGAAATGATTATATTATAAGTATTCTTATTATAAGAAATGTATTCTTTGGATATATGGGATAGCAGCTACATACATCTACATTTTACTTACTTTCCGCAATAATACGTTTTAAAGAAATTTTTATTCAAGAAAGTCGTTCCTTTAAGTGCATACACATGCTCACTATTGTCCAGTACATTCAAAGCAAGATGATTTTAATGTCCTTCAAGCTTAGTAATGTAGCGTAAACTAAACTATGATATCTCCAATTCTAAATATGCAATTCCAGTATCTATGTGAGTTACCGCATTTGTGACAAACCATGCAGTACTGTACTCAGTACTTTGGATAGGAAACGTTAAATTATTTTCAGATTCGGTAAAGATGCATTGTCCAACAATTGAATCCCATATCCAGCTAGGTTTCAAAACGACTTTGTACAGAACAATGTTTTTGTAGGAGAGAGATGTGATTTCCTTCCAAAGAGCCGATACATTTTCTAAAACATTGTATTTTTACGTATCCAGGTGGATTTCCAAATATTGTACATATTTTTGTTGAGTTAGTTGAAAGTTCTGAAGGAAAACATGTGAGTAACTTCCCAAGAGTAAATTTAACTTGCACAGATTTATTTTCATTTACTTTTATACTCCAGCGTTTGAGCCAATCGGATATTGAATTCTAAACATCTTGTGTCACAAATGGGTTTTGATGAGAAGCCAAAACTGCTGTGTCATCTGCAAAGGATGCATTTATTCATCGGCTTCATTCGTTTGTATATTTACTGCGAATAGTGTGTACGAAAGGGGACCAAATACACACCCCTGCTGCAATCTAGATTCAATCTTTTTCACACCTGAATTTAAAGTTTTGAAACTTAATTCTGAGGTACATTTCAGATACATAAGATGTTAAAACATTGTAGAAAGTATGAGGTAGAAGTGATTTTATCTTCAACAAAAGGCCATCATGCCAATGCATGGTCTTAAATCAAGAAACGCTTCCAAACATAATTTACCTTTTACAAGAGTTTGCTTGATTTCACTGGCCAATGTATGTACTCGTTCAATTGTAGAATGTTGACACCAACAAATAGATTATTATGAATCACATTTTAGATCAGTAATAAATTGCTGCAACGTTTCAAAACAATTTTTCAATATTATAAATGCCAAAGTGCCTTTGTTGGTTTCTTTTGCGTAAAGGATTTGACCATTAGTTTTCACGCCGTTTTTAGATTTTCAGCGAATAGGCGAGTACTCGGTCAGATTCCGTTATATGCCCCCAACGCTTAAACTTTTTCAATGAACGTAGAACGTTATAAAACGATGTAGTTGAGTAACAGAACTAACATTCCATCAATCAACAAGCATTTCCAGGTATTGCGATCGGTATTGTTGTCTTATCTTTCTCGAGAATCCCGATTACGGCAGGCCGCGCGGCATCACATGATTATTTAAGTTTGTTGCAGGGTACATAATTGCCTTTCCATTACAATTCAATTTATATTTCTGATCAGCCCCTTCAGAATTTGATATTTTACTGATAGGTACTATCTCGAGGGATGTTTTTCTTTTGTTGATATCAGCGCTGGGCAGCACCGAAGGTGCTGCCGAAGCCCGCGCTGATAACCGGAGGCACTCGCATTTTGGGTGGCGTAGTGTGATCAAGAATAAAACAAGTTTTGTGTGTTTTTTTTCAATAAAGAGTTTAGTTTTTGTTGAATTTTTGTGTTTGGAGAAATGTAGGGGGTGTGGTCGATATAATACGTAAGTACCCTTTTTTCTTAGCTAGTAACCAATTGTAATTCATTATAATCATCCGTAAATGAAAACTTAGCGTTGGAGGCATGATGTTAGTTCTGTTACTCAACTTCATCGTTTTATAACGTTCTAAGTTCATTGAAAAAAGGTTTAAGCGTTGGGGGCATATAACGGAATCTGACCGAACGCCCCTCCCCACGATATGATTCCATACTGTAAAATTGAATGAACATATGCAAAATAAACATAGTTTAATTCATTATAGTTTAAAAAGTTGCCCTAACTGATAAAACTCTTAAATCGTTTTTCTAAGTCGAGGTTTTAAATAATTAATGTGTGGATCCCATCTAAGTTGTTTGTTAATAATTATACCTAAGTACTTGTACCCTCTCGATAGGCTGGCAGTGACAGCTGAATCGCCGCACGAATAAAGACGTTTCTCACTGAGAAAAGTATCAATTGTTATAAATAGAAAAATAATCAAAAGCAAAAGAAATTAAAGAACAAAAAAACACTTGACTCAACTTGTATTCATTTAGACGTCTAGTGAATAGCGACAACACAGAAGACTTCTTTGTTTCTTTTTGAAACAACCAGTGTATATTTAATATGTATGAAGCAAGCTGTGCCAACGGTATCTGGCACTCGGGGTGGCATTTTGTTTGTCGCCCGTTCTCTTTTTTGTGGTACCAAAGAAATGTGGGAAATTAGCATTGATTTTAAAGTACAACAATTAAGTACCTAGTCGGTTAATTGAATATTGAAACTGAAGAATTAATTTACCATACACGAAAATTAAGACTGCACGTTTTTATAAATGAGTTACAATTATAAATTATTTTTTAATTTGCACTTATGCCATATCTATTACGGTTTAAGAAAGTTAGGAGATACTAACTCATAAACTATTAACTCATAAACTATTAACTCAAGCATTTGTGTCGTTTTAAACAATATTTCTGAAGTAACAATGTCATGACGTAAAATACTAAAACAATATACATTTGCACAATTTTCAATACAGTTTGCTTATTGAGAGACGCACCTAAAGTAAAATGAAACCATTATTTAAATCTATAATTCCTAAGTTAGAAGGCTAAATGTGGAAAATAGTTTTACTGTTATAAGCAGCATAAATGTTGCCCGAAGTGGGCAGTACTTTAGTTACACAATTATTACTATCTGAATATGAGTTAAATATTTACTAATTATATCTCTGGAGGGTCCAATATCTAATAAATAAGGTACTAAGTTTAAACGTATGACTAATTAAGGCTTAAAGTTTAGCTTTTTTGAGCTTGACGTCGTCGACTTTTATCGATCTCTTTTATGGCTCCAGATTCCAGGAGTTAATTAATCTGTAAGCAACATATCCCAGACGATACATTAAGAGAAAGGTGAACTGGAGCTAAACACATTCATATTTAAAACCTGTAATTAAACTATCAACATTGTAGCACACATTGTTGTTTCTTTTTACTCTGTGTTCTGCAGTGTTTGGTTTAGACTCATTAAAATGTTTGTATATTTTTCAACTCAACACACTATTGTAGTTAGTTTTAATATTTTTATCTACTTTATTTGAGTATGTTTTTTGTATCATTTAAATAAAATATTTTAACCTCTTTCGTTTTTGATTAACTGGCCTTAAGAAGTTTCTGTGATTACATTTTATATTATTCAACGAGTAAATAGAATACTTAATAGGCTAAATAGTTACTTTTAGAAATTCTAAAAAAACATTTTTACAGTTGTGCATTTAAAAAACACTAAATTTGTCGAAAAAAGAGTTACAATTACTTTCAGTTAGTTCAGGTAAACAAAAAAATAACATAAAATAAAAAGAGTACTATAGTAAACATTGAATTTGGCCACCATATTGGAAAACGGTAATTAAAAAATAAAATGCTCATTTCTAATACCATACAATAATATAATAATACCTTTCACTTAAACTTTACTTGAAATTAACTGTTTTCAATGGTTCTTAATGGTGGCCTAGTCAATACAGACAATATGTAATACGCGGGCTCTAACATACAAACATACTTTCATACCTACATGTTTATAATACATAAATATAATTCCATATTAATACTCTTAAATATATTGATTATTTCGTTGCCAAAGGGGGTTAAAACAGTTTATAAAATATACTAAAATGTATCTATTGAGGAATCATTACTGAAAAACTGTATACTGTAGTCAAATTAAACAGTGTGCTTTGGTGCTGTATATAAAAGCTCTATTTTAAATGAATATTCAAATATTGGCCTTGAAGTTACTTACGATGACCTGTTAGAAAAATAAGCTCCTGCCAATACCGGTAAGATAGAATATTTCTGGGTCAAGGACAAGATGATTTGCCAGATTATGTAAATACGAGCTCTCCTGTAGTAATGAATTCTCCTGTTTACGCTGTATCTTCATTTCCACGTGCACATTCAAGCATCCTGGGGAAGGAATTGGTTCTCGTATAAACAAACCGTATACTTTGAGTTTACTCAAAGTATTCCGGTAACCATCGTAAATAATAAGATATAAATAATTACTCATAGGAAAATAATACAAAATCCTAGGAACTGAAATGTTTTGCAGTAAATTCATGAGGCAATCGGAAAGAGCGGAGATAGGATAAACATTTTTGTAAAACTTAAGTAGGACAAATATCTTCCATTCGTTATACCCTCTCAGATAGTATACTGTATGTGTTTAAGGTGTGATTCTCATGCAAGAGACTAAGATCATAAGTTAGTTAAATAGATTAAGAGATCACTATTAATATATACTAGCAGTTACCCGCGGCTTCGCACGCAATTCCGTGGACTCTGCACTTCAAATTCGAGTGAATTACAAGTATATTTCCGACGCCAATGTTGAGCTTGCTTTGTTGCCACGACCAAGAAAATATGTTAAAAAGTGCACCTTTATGGCCATTGTAATTGACTCAAGACAACTAAGATGGGTTTTGTAACAATGGTCTTTAAATCTATAGTACAATTCACTACTTACGTGTTTGTTTCTTTATAAAGTGAAAGTATTTTAGAACATTTAAAGCTGGAATTGGTACATTAGCTCAAAAGCACAGTCTAGTGAACTTTCGTTTAACATAGTTCATGCTGACTGTTTCTAAGGGAGTCTTCGGAGTCAAATTCAGAACGTCTTATGTTTTAGGACGTTTTCTAAGGTAAATGAGTACTCACCTAATTGCTGAAAATCTAAAACAGCGTGAAAACTAATGGTCAAATCATTTACGCGTGAAGTAAAAGAAACAAAGGAACTTTGGCATTTATAAATTATAGGATAATAATAAGGCTACGTTGCTGCTCAATCATTGCACTTTTGAAACGAATGGTTGGTTATCTCGATAGCTACAATCGTATCTCGTACATAGATCGAGTGTCAATAATCATAGGTGCCTAACTTACACACCACACATTTGGTATGTTTGTTCCTATGTACATAAGGAATAATAAAAAAGTGTATAAAATAAATTAGGATCATAAAATTACAATTTCTTATGACAAAATTTTCAAACATTTAAAATTTAATTTCGTTTGTGTTATTTATTTATTAAAAAAATGTGTTATTACTCAAATAAATATTATGGTTAATAAGTTATAGCCTACTTCCCCACTACGTAATAATAAGAATACAATCTCATTATGTATTTTAAGTTATGAATTATTTGGCTGAACACTACAAAACACCAAAAGAGTGCTTGGCACTGACTGCACCACCCCCTCAAAAGTGCATGGCACTCTAAGGGTTAATATGTATTTTAAATAAATTTGGATAAAAATATGGTTATCCAATGTTATTACAATGTTTGGTAATAAAACAATTGTCTAATTCGTAATGTAATTTTAATAAATAATTTTTTGAGTAAAGTTTATTTTTCATTTACAAGCAGCTCTATGTAACTTTAAATATAGTATACTTTTTTGAGTTTAATTATTTTTATTAGTAGCTTAAGTTGCTAAATAAAAGAAAAATTGACCATTATAAATTAATGATATTTTGAACATTAAAAAAGGATGTTAAAACTGAATTTAATTTATCAGTATCTTATTTTAACATAACTTAGTTCGCTTACAATGAGATACCGCCTTCGGTGTCAACTTGAACTGTAGAGCAACCTCATCCTCATCATAGACATAGACATAGACTACTATATAGGGTAATATGAATAGTCATACTTTAAAAGGCAAACCTATGGCAACTTAAGTAGCTTTTTGGTTAGCTGAAATTCTGTTTAGAAGATTTGAATGAAAGTTCCCAGATTTCCTACAAAGTTTCTTCTGAAAAGAATGAAGAAATTGTATCCTTTAAAATTTTAACTCTTCCTCATATTTATTTTCTGGTTTTCTATTCCTTTCTTGATGTTGTTTCAATAATTAAGTCGCTTAAGGCTCTTTCTGTTATTCAATAATAGTGAACAATTCACTAATTCACGAAAGCATTCGACTGCGTTGACCATGTTACAATGCTTGACAAACTTGAATCTCATGGCATCCGAGGCGTGCCTCTCCAGTGGCTCAGGTCATTTTGAAGCCACAGAACCCAAAATTGTCCAGATCTCAAACAAATTATCTGAACCAATTCACCTGAGCTATGGTGTCCCACAGGACTCAATTCTCAGTCTAATTCTCTTCCTGATCTATGTCAATGACGTAGGTTCATCACTTCTGCACGGAAAACTTGTGCAGTATGCTGATGACACTACTCTCTGTTTCACTAGCAAATCAAATTTGATTCTGGAACAGCAGAGTTTTGTTGAGATCAACAACTGCGTCCAACATTTCAACAGCCTCAATCTTAAGACAAATTCTGCAAAATCTAATTTTCTAAATTTTGCTTTGCGATCAGTAGACAGGCATGACGAGACAGCTGTTATGTTGGCTGACACAATGCTGGAAGAAGTCTACTGCTCGAAATTCCTGGGAATATATACCTAGATCTAGGGTTGACTTAGAATAATCACATCGATCACGTTTGCTCCAAATTGGCCTCAGGCATTTATGTTTTGAGGTCTCTAACCAAATACTGCCCTATTCAGGTTCTGACGATGGCGTATTATGGCTTTATTTACCCCCATCTCACTTACGGGTTGGTGTTGTGGGGGGCTTGTGCAAACAATCAATTTATGAGAGTGTTCAAGCTGCAAAAACAAGCGATCCGCATTATCGCTCTGTTGAAATTTAGAGAGTCGTGCAAGGAAGCCTTCAAAAATTTACAACTGTTGACGCTGCCTAGTCTCTACATCTTGGAAACAACTCTGTTTTGCATGTCTAAATGTACCATGACGAATGGCCGAGACATGCATGCGTATGAGACTAGAGGCAGAGATAACTACCGAACTGGTAGACACAGAACGGTGGTTTATGAACGCTTGCCATCACAGGCAGGTGTTCATTTCGTCAAAAAATTGCCAAATTCAATAAAAAACGCTCCAACGCCCAAGGTGTTAAAAACTCGTTTGAAACGCTTTTTAGTGTCACAAGCATTTTATAATGTAGACTAGTTTTTAGCATATGATTGGGGAGACCACCAATTAAAAAGACTGACTGAATCCGTCGCTGGACGTGGGAATCATTGGCGAATGAATGGATGTATGTAAAATTTGTAAATTGTATGTCTGAATGAGATCTATTGTGGGGTGTATGACAAAATTGTAGCAAGTAAAAAGTTGACTTTTGCCATACGTTATAGAATGTTCCGGCAATAAAAATATGATTTGATTTGATTCACATTTACACGTGCTTTACATTTATATCGGAATCTACACTGTCCATATTTCAACTATACAGGTATTGTGACTCTTATTTCCCAATGATGTTACAAGCTAAGTAGCTATTGTCTGTTAAGTTTTCTACTTTACGTAACAATAGCTTAAATTATTTTCATATAAAATGTATCTATCGTAAGAAGGATTAATACAATGTGAATATCGAGTTTAGTTCCAGTTCATCTTCTTCTTATTGCGTGAACTGGAGTTAAACTCAACATTCATATTGAATCAACAAGTCCCACCACAGCTATGTTATCTATCTCAGTTGACCACTGTGTTTACAGATCGTGTATAAAATATCATAGTGACTCAACTGTGCATGTGATGAGACAATGAGACTGCCTCTTTAACTAGATTACACTATATTTTGTAACCTTATTGTCTCTTATGTCGGATCGATGTAAAAACTTCATTTAAAACTTCTTCGTCGCCGACATTTTTTGGATCTCTTCATACGAATATGACTCCAAATTCCAGAAGCTGACGTCTGTAACAGCGTAATTCCAGACGTTGCACTAAGAGGAAGGTGAACTGGAGCTGAATCGTGAACCTGATGAGACAATGAGACTACCACTTCATCTATTTATAAGTGGCTCTGATGTTGAAACAATGTAAACGATGATCGTTTTGAGTTTCTTTGTCACTGACTTTTTTGGATCTCTTCAGATGAACATGACTCCAGATTCCAGGAGTCAAGTCCGAGACAGCGTCAGATACCAGATGATGTATATTAAAAAGAAGGTCGACTGGAGCTGGATTTAACATTCAAATTGAACAAACCCTTCCTACCATTTACTACGTTATGTGAAGAATTACCTAATTTTATATTAATTTATACTCTGTTGTCTTATCTCAGGATTTCTTTTGCAAGGGTGACGTCTTGAAATATTCTACGATATCGAGCTTTATGATTTATTTATTTATACCTTTTGTTATGTCATTATTTTTTTAGTATTAAAAAAAAAACTAAAGACAGGATTTATCTTTCTCTTTTTATGAGACATTTTAGACTACACGAGTAAGAAATCCCTATAAGTGAATACATATAATAACAAAAAACGTGTCATCCAAGATTTTAAATAGACCAAAATAATAGGTTTGTAACGTTGTAGGTTTTATCAACTATTTACAGACATCATATCTATTAAAAACTTCTACACGTTAATCAAACAATGAATAAACTTGTATGTCTGTAGTTTTAAGCCCCTGTAATAGCAAATAGGATATGCACATTTATGAAATAATCCCCTGAATTTAATTAAATAACGAAATATTTATAAAAAATAGTAAAATGGTAACCTGTGATGTGCACAGAATCATAAAACCATTACTGTTGTTTCAAAAAAGAAACAAGTTTGCTTAGTTCGTTCAGAAGTTTTTGCTTGTGTGTTAGCTGGAGGTATCTGATGGTTAAGTGACTGGTCAGCAAGTTTTGGTACAACCTAACAGCCAAATGTGAACTAACTGCACTGTAATGAAGGAAACAGGATTTTTCCGGACATTTGCCATCGTTCAGTGAAACAAGAATTCAGTAACACTACGTTTCGAGATCTACAATCTGATCTCTTCTTCAGGTAAAATAACTAACCTAATAATAGGTTAAAATAAACAAATCATACCAAAGCGTTGTGGCACGCCTGTCAGGAATCACAACCACCATGTTGTTTGTCAACTTCACTAACTCTAAAAACATGCGCTTAATAAAAAAACTAACACAACACTAAATGTAGTGTTACTGATATCTTGTTTCACTGAACGATGGCAAATGTCCGGAAAATCCTGTTTCCTTCACAATCCTTCCATCGTCAAAAATAACCTTCAAAAAAGGAATGCACTGTAATGCCAAAATTCTGCTTAAAATTATATTAGTGTGTAAATTTTTGACCGTTGCAGATTAAATACGATTGCTAATACAAAGTGATTTAGCCACGAGAACAATAAAATCACCCATTATTCTGTTTGCTGATAAGAACATATAAATAATGTCACTTTCAGTAAAGAGGAAAATGTAACACAATAAATTATTTCACACATTTTTATTAAAACGTATTCTGTATTTACAACAACAAAAATCATAGCAGCTCAACAACATAGAGAAAAAATATTTCTATTTCATTATTTATATTTAGTAGTTTGTTTAGGGAGTTAATAACTGACCTAAAACAACCGTATAATATTTATATTGCACAATCTACCCTATAATAATATCACATGATCTTTGCATTAGCGTGTTTACCACTACCTTACATCTTCTACAATATGAAAGACATCGAACTAGCTTACTATACAAATAATTGACTACACATCAAAAATATAATCCTACCCCCCCCCCCCCCACCCCCCCCCCCCCCCACCCCCCCCCCCCCCCACCCCCCCCCCCCCCCACCCCCCCCCCCCCCCACCCCCCCCCCCCCCCACCCCCACATCGGCGCGCCAAGAATCGCTAAGGTGTAAACTAATCGGCCAGTTTTTAATGTCTTTATCACATTACGTTCACACTTAGCCTCCACCGCTTGGTTTGAGGGGTCTTTGGATTACACCGCTGTAAGTATCTAATACGTAAATCTTTTACCTTTTCATCGTCGGCGCTAAGAATCGCTAAGGTGGTAACTAATTGGCCAGTTCTTAATGTCTTTATCACATTATGTTCACACTTAGCCTCCACCGCTTGGTTGAGGGGTTTTTGGATACACCGCTTGTAAGTATCTAATACGTAATATTTTACCTTTTCATCGTCGGCGCTAAGAATCGCTAAGGTGTAACTAATTGGCCAGTTCTTAATGTCTTTATCACATTATGTTCACACTTAGCCTCCACCGCTTGGGTTGAGGGGTTTTTGGATACACCACTGTAAGTATCTAATACGTAATATTTTTACCTTTCCATCGTTGGCGCTAAGAATCGCTAAGGTGTAACTAATTGGCCAGTTTTTAATGTCTTTAATCACATTATGTTCACACTTAGCCTCCACCGCTTGGTTGAGGGGTCTTTGGATACACCGCTGTAAGTATCTTAATACGTAAATATTTTACCTTTCCATCGTTGGCGCTAAGAATTCGCTAAGGTGTAACTAATTGGCCAGTTTTTAATGTTCTTTATCACATTTTGTTCACACTTAGCCTCCACCGCTTGGTTGAGGGGTCTTTGGATACACACCGCTGTAAGTATATAATACGTAAATATTTTTACCTTTCCATTCGTTGGCGCTAAGAATCGCTAAGGTGTAACTAATTGGCCAGTTTTTAATGTCTTTATCACATTTTGTTCACACTTAGCCTCCACAGCTTGGTTGTGGGGTTTTTGGATACACCACTGTAAGTATCTAATACGTAATATTTTACCTTTCCATCGTTGGCGCTAAGAATCGCTAAGGTGTAATTAATTGGCCAGTTTTGTAGACTGTTGTACATAAATACATTAATTTGTACTTGTTTTGTAGCAAAGGTAAATTGCGCTAACAAGATATTTAGAGAAAAAGTATGATAAAATAACTTTTAGATTTTTAAAATATAAATTGTAATAAGTTTTGGTTTTTAATAAATTTTGTGTGTGATATTAAGTAAATTGCCACAAATATATAAAATGGAAAACATTTTTTATTCAATATAAGGCCAATTATAAAACAAAGTACTCACTAGAGACATACTAATAAATACATTTGTAAAGCAGTGTTTAAAAAGTTACAATGTTATGGTTTTTAGCATGTGTGTTTCATTATTACAAAATAGTTTTAAAACCACATTTAATTGTAGTTGTTAGCTTTTTTATACTTCTTGTTTATTATAAATAGTGACAATGTGGTATTATTATGGAAGCAACAAACTGATTTTACTAATAAGTAACGAATATTTACCGAACGTCCTCCAGGCTTACCCATCCATATAATTAATTATCCAATATTTAATCATTGATTCAAAACTTGCACTTCATTGGATTGTGTTCGATTTGCTAATCTGAAAATTAATTTATAATTATACATTTTGGGACACGAGTGCACCCCGCATAATCTTAAGTTATGACGGATTACTGAAACAAAAAACCGGCGCCCAAATGGCCAATAATTCAAATTTGATTTAAGCCAACATAGATTGTATCAATTACGTAAAAAAACTATAACCTCTAATTGGTTGACATTTAACAAAGTAGTAATACTATTTATGGATACTCAGATTTAAAACTACTATAATTATTTGATTAATTATGGGAAACAGGAAAATAGCTTGTTTACAATGTATATCTTTGAGTCCGCATGAATGGTTCTCGGTGGAGGATATTCGGTGAGGTTTGCGGGGATTGGTAGCCTGCACGACCAACAGAGCGCTCTGGAGGCGGGATCTCGGGGAACTACGTCAATCGATCCTGTTTTAATTCTATTCATCATCATTGCCCTGTGCAATTAGCATGGAGTATTTCCAGCACCCAAGGCGTCGAGCAAAAAAAAATATTTTCTGGCCTTGACGAGAAAACAAGAATACTTTTTAATGTTTTAAAAGAGATTGCGGAAATAAAATTCACTCCCAGCCCCGGCGTTCGTGTCGCGAGCTTTTTTACTTCCCCGTGGCCTAATTGCCGTTCATTTATTTCCCCCCTAATTTAAGACTTTCAAGGGTTTTATGCTCGTAATTGAAAAAGTACGCGGTTTCAGTTCGCACTCAAAGCGTTTCCATCACTTGGGTGACTTTAGTGGAAACGGGTTGGGTGGGAATCGTTGTGAGGGGAGGGGGATTACTACGGTTAGCGGGACCGAGTCAATTTTTTGCCCGCCAAGCTTCAAAGTGAGACCCGGGTCTTACTTAACACAGGACAGCGGTGGTAAACTCACTAAACGTTCAGTAAACTCATTGTCATAT
Source organism: Homalodisca vitripennis (assembly GCF_021130785.1). Lineage (NCBI taxonomy): Eukaryota > Metazoa > Arthropoda > Insecta > Hemiptera > Cicadellidae > Homalodisca > Homalodisca vitripennis. The sequence goes on from NC_060209.1 coordinate 90,889, forward strand.
TCACCTATCCTTGTGTTCTGTTTAGATTACCGAAGCAGCGATTTGTCGTTACTCATTGGGCCTTTTCTTTATCACATGCTCCCTAATACCCTGAGACCCGGGTCTTACTTAACACAGACAGCGGTGGTAAACTCACTAAAACGTTCAGTAAAACTCACTTGTCATATTCACCTATCCTTCGTGTTCTGTTTAGATTACCGAAGCAGCGATTTGTCGTTACTCATTGGGCCTTTTCTTTATCACATGCTCCCTAATACCCTGAGACCCGGGTCTTACTTAACACAGACAGCGGTGGGTTAAACTCACTAAACGTTCAGTAAACTCATTGTCATATTCACCCTATCCTTGTGTTCTGTTTAGATTACCGAAGCAGCGATTGGTCGTTCGTTTACTCATTGGGCCTTTTCTTTATCACATGCTCCCTGACACCAGCGGGGACCAGTGCTGTAGCCAGCCATACAGCGTTTTAGTTGCATTAAAGCAACACCAGTTTCTGTTTCCCTCAATAAGGTAAGGAGTGATCAGAAGTTGCAACCCATATAAACACATCGGTTTACTCCAGAGTCGGGCTTTTCTTCAATAACACTCCGACTCCGTCCACCACATCGTCGGCAAACCGGTTACGTAAATAGGCTCAAATTATCTTGTAATGAATATAATAATAATATCAAGTCAAAAGTATGGCCTAGCATACTGTAGCTCACACATACATCTTATTTACATCGGTTAAAAACTAGATTTGCAGAGTTTACTTTACCAGTCAATACAAACTGCCTAGTGATGACAGTTGCTAGAAATTTACTTAATCTGCCAATAGAGTATAGCGTAAACACAGTAACTCACGGGTTGCTAATACATACGAGGTAGACTACGCCACAAGTGTAGCGTAACACAGTAACTCACGGTTTGCTAACACATACGAGGTAGACTACGCCACAAGTGTAGCGTAAGTAACACAGTAACTCACGGGTTGCTAACTCATACGAGGTAGACTACGCCACAAGTGTAGCGTAACACAGTAACTCACGGGTTGCTAACTCATACGAGGTAGACTACGCCACAAGTGTTAGCGTAACACAGTAACTCACGGTTTGCTAACACATACGAGGTAGACTACGCCACAAGTGTAGCGTAAACACAGTAACTCACGGGTTGCTAATACATACGAGGTAGACTACGCCACAAGTGTAGCGTAACACAGTAACTCACGGTTTGCTAACACATACGAGGTAGACTACGCCACAAGTGTAGCGTAACACAGTAACTCACGGGTTGCTAACTCATACGAGGTAGACTACGCCACAAGTGTAGCGTAACACAGTAACTCAACGGGTTGCTAACTCATACGAGGTAGACTACGCCACAAGTGTAGCGTAACACACAGTAACTTCACGGGTTGCTAATACATACGAGGTAGACTACGCCACAAGTGTAGCGTAACACAGTAACTCACGGTTTGCTAACACATTACGAGGTAGACTACGCCACAAGTGTAGCGTAAACACAGTTAACTCACGGTTTGCTAACACAATACGAGGTTTAGACTATGCCACAAGTATCGCGTAGCAGGGATTCGCTGAAGTTCAATGCAAAATATCGTCTATAGCTGATTTCATTACTGACAGGACAATCACACGAAAAAAGAACTTTGTACAAACAGAACTTACTAACTGCCAGGCTTCAATGAAGTCAAGCCAAATTCCATCATAGAACTCATTGTAGTCTATATAAAAAATGAAGTTTAATGGAAAAATTTCAATTCTACAGATAAAATCCTTCTGGAGGTATCTTGCCACATAATATATTCACATTTTTTGTTCATTATATTGGGTTTTATGTCAGTGTTTAAATTTACACACCAGTTCACCATAAAAATAAAGTTTTATGTGTTGAAATATATCAGAGCTTTCTTTGCTTGCTTACTAATTTATTTACTCGTCTATTGTTATCGTTGCCATCATGGTTACCCATATAACCAATGTAAATATATTCACTAACGCCATCACCGAAACTCAGTGTTCCTGATGTGGAAAAAGAGGCTTCATGAACAATTCAGTTTTATAGCTATCGACGAGAGGACAGATACACAGAAATAAATTTTTTTCCAGTTCTTTCGAGTGATAGTCTTCACTAACACTCAGCCAATTTAACATGATTCTAATACACCCTAAGGGCATATTAAACTTAACTTCATATACCCTTAATAACCTAAATATAAACGCATTTTCTTTTTACAGATTTATAAATTGTTATTAGTACTACTTTAATCCCTTCAAAGAAGTAACAAGCAGTTTTAGAATTATATAGGCCAACTTCTGATTGATTTGTACTGATTAAATATAACTTAAAACTACAATAACTAATATTCCATTTTCTATTGTACAACGTCGTTTTTTAGTTTCTTAACTTATTCTGATTCTGAACTTAAACAATTCCATTGAAAACATTCAAATATTTACAACTTAAAATGGCAATTTTAACCATTGAAAAATTAATATCGTCTAAAGAAGTTTCGTCTACAATTCCAATTCAAAAAATTGGAACAAAAAATTGGAATTGTAGTAACTTAAAACGTTGAATTTTTAGCAATTTACTTTACGCAGGAGAACATAAAAACTCGTATGTTATAATTTGGTATGTTTTTGATAATTGATAGACTCAAAATTATGTTTTCAGCTACTCTTAAATCAATTTTATGCTATGTAATGGTTTGAATCTCAAAGTCTAAAACTAGATTTATTTTATTAGTTTTCTATCACTAATATAGTTTACTATGTCATAAACTACTTAAATACAGAAAGTTGAGAAAAGGGTTAAAAATAGTTGAGAAGAGCAAAGGACACTGCTTTTGCGGCAGCTAACAATGGCTTTGATTGAATGTCATTACGTCTTGCACAAAGACAAGTTAAGCCCATTCAATTATTTTTTTTAGCCACCCGGAGGGGAAGAAAGCTCCATCAAAAACTAAATCAATGTATATTTCAATTTCTGATCTTGTTGAATTCATTGATCTCCCATTATTGTAAGGGTTAGGTTTATATTCTGATATTTTGAGGAATTTACGTGTGTTGCATGCGAAATTTCAATGATATATTTCATGTCATTAGGCTACATGTGTTAATATATCATATGATTATATCCAGTTAGTTTTACAAATGTATACCAAAATAAGACCATTGAGAAATTCTCCCTAACGCTCAGCCAAATAACCATGGGAGTCAAATGCTCCATAATTGAACTCGATGGTACCTATGCAGAATTGAAGCTCTTGCAGTCTATAAGTCAGTTCGTTATAAATAAACGTATTGTGTTTGTTTTGAATTGACTTTCATCACTATAGAGATAATCATAGCTGGACATTGTTCCAGTTGCACAATAAAATTCTCTGTAGCTCCAACACTACCAGACAGAACAATAACTTTCGACCTTATTGTGGTTTAGGCTCGTGGTTCAATCCACAACTGCCAGGAGCCTATGCACGCCTACACGACGTTCTGCTAGAGTTCTACTCGTTACGCTTCAATGCTAAGATAGGGGAATTTTAGCATGCTAAGTTTTTGCCTCGCTTGTAAACGCGGTCTGTCATTGCGGAAATTCTGTTCGTGTAGTGTGCACCGTGAGATAACGTAGGTCCTGATTGTCAAGTTGGTCTGTTGCCGACTTTCGGTAGCGGTTTTACTATCTAGGCCCTAAGCTAGCTAGTATATCAATGGTTTAGAGTGACATTGCGTAAATTCGTTTCAGATAAACTGAAATCAATTTCTCCTGTTGCCAATAAATAGTGATAATAATTCTTAGAGCTTTCAGAAGACGTGATCGAAAATTGGAGATATAAAGGTATGAATGATCAGTGAGTGTGAACAGTAGACAAGTAGTGAATGTGCAGCAGAACGGTCAGATGTGTGGAGATATAAAGGTATGAATGATCAGTGAGTGAACAGTAGACAAGTAGTGAATGTGCAGCAGAACGGTCAGATGTGTGGAGATATAAAGGTATGAATGATCAGTGAGTGAACAGTAGACAAGTAGTGAATGTGCAGGAGAACGGTCAGATGTGTGGAGATATAAAGGTTATGAATGATCAGTGAGTGAACAGTAGACAAGTAGTGAATGTGCAGGAGAACGGTCAGATGTGTGGAGATATAAAGGTATGAATGATCAGTGAGTGAACAGTAGACAAGTAGTGAATGTGCAGCAGAACGGTCAGATGTTGTCGCCATCACTCACTGCTCAGCACCATCTGGCAGAACATAACCTCAAATCCAAGTTCGACAATCCATTAATCATACGTCCATTTGTCAATCCACTCATGATCACGTTCTTGTCCCAAACCTTACGTGTCGGACGGAGATTATCCATAGAAGAAGTAATAGAGTAATAATTTATAGAGTAATGAAGTCGCTTCTTTAGCCTAGATGGAGTTGTGTCTAAAACGTTTGGTATCAGCACATGGTACTGAACTTTACGCTGCCTCAAACATCACTTCATTTAGAACCAAATCAAATTAATGTCACATAAAGAAACATTTCAGCGTGAAACTAATTTATAATAGAGAAATTAAATTAATCTTACATTTTTATTACAATAAAGCAATCAACAACTGGCGTGAAAATTAGGATCCAGTCGGGCTGAAACAATGCAAGAGCGGTTTATCATACAAATATATCTTTAATTAAATATTTGAGTTGCTTTTCATTTAGTATTGTCGGGACTATCTCTTCATTTTTAATAACAATAATGTTTCACAAAGATCTACAGAAAATTTAACAGTCTGTGCTTTACATAAGTAAACAATTACAATATTGAAAGCTTTATTTCTCATTTGTTGAACGGTTTCAATATTGTTTATTTTAACTTTGAATTTTAAGTTGCAATTGTTCTCATTGTTTAATGCTTAGTTACTTAATACTGGTACTTAAGAATAAAGTAAACTTAAGTATGTACACAAGTTACGATTCAGTTAGAATATAAATAATCCATCTTTAGTCATACATACATTCATAAATAGTTCCATAAAACTTTTGCCATATGTAATACAGAGAGTAGATATCGATAAATATGGCAGCCTAATCACTTTGAAAACTTAGCAGAGTATAAATTGACCTTAACAAATTAAAATGTATTAGTAGGACCAGCTGATTATGTAAAAAGATTTTTACTTCTGCATAGTCAAAAAACTGTGGCTGTACACGCTGGCTGCTCATACAAATTCCATTACGTCATCGTATACAGCAGAACTGCTGCAATATTCTGGAGTCACTGGCTATACACGTTGGCAGCCCCTTCCATACATACTGTCATCGTATACAGCAGAACTGCTGCAATATTCTGGAGTCACTGGCTATACAGGTTGGCAGCCCCTTCCATACATACTGTCATCGTATACAGCAGAACTGCTGCAATATTCTGGAGTCACTGGCTATACAGGTTGGCAACCCCTTCCATACATACTGTCATCGTATACAGCAGAACTGCTGCAATATTCTGGAGTCACTGGCTATACAGGTTGGCAGCCCCTTCCATACATACTGTCATCGTATACAGCAGAACTGCTGTCAATATTCTGGAGTCACTGGCTATACAGGTTGGCAACCCCTTCCATACATACTGTCATCGTATACAGCAGAATTGCTGTCAATATTCTGGAGTCACTGGCTATACAGGTTGGCAGCCCCTTCCATACATACTGTCATCGTATACAGCAGAACTGCTGCAATATTCTGGAGTCACTGGCTATACAGGTTGGCAACCCCTTCCATACATACTGTCATCGTATACAGCAGAACTGCTGCAATATTCTGGAGTCACTGGCTATACAGGTTGGCAACCCCTTCCATACATACTGTCATCGTATACAGCAGAATTGCTGTCAATATTCTGGAGTCACTGGCTATACAGGTTGGCAGCCCCTTCCATACATACTGTCATCGTATACAGCAGAATTGCTGTCAATATTCTGGAGTCACTGGCTATACAGGTTGGCAGCCCCTTCCATACATACTGTCATCGTATACAGCAGAATTGCTGTCAATATTCTGGAGTCACTGGCTATACAGGTTGGCAGCCCCTTCCATACATACTGTCATCGTATACAGCAGAACTGCTGTCAATATTCTGGAGTCACTGGCTATACAGGTTGGCAACCCCTTCCATACATACTGTCATCGTATACAGCAGAACTGCTGCAATATTCTGGAGTCACTGGCTATACAGGTTGGCAGCCCCTTCCATACATACTGTCATCGTATACAGCAGAATTGCTGTCAATATTCTGGAGTCACTGGCTATACAGGTTGGCAGCCCCTTCCATACATACTGTCATCGTATACAGCAGAACTGCTGCAATATTCTGGAGTCACTGGCTATACAGGTTGGCAACCCCTTCCATACATACTGTCATCGTATACAGCAGAACTGCTGTCAATATTCTGGAGTCACTGGCTATACAGGTTGGCAGCCCCTTCCATACATACTGTCATCGTATACAGCAGAATTGCTGTCAATATTCTGGAGTCACTGGCTATACAGGTTGGCAACCCCTTCCATACATACTGTCATCGTATACAGCAGAACTGCTGTCAATATTCTGGAGTCACTGGCTATACAGGTTGGCAGCCCCTTCCATACATACTGTCATCGTATACAGCAGAATTGCTGTCAATATTCTGGAGTCACTGGCTATACAGGTTGGCAGCCCCTTCCATACATACTGTCATCGTATACAGCAGAATTGCTGTCAATATTCTGGAGTCACTGGCTATACAGGTTGGCAAGCCCCTTCCATACATACTGTCATCGTATACAGCAGAACTGCTGCAATATTCTGGAGTCACTGGCTATACAGGTTGGCAACCCCTTCCATACATACTGTCATCGTATACAGCAGAACTGCTGCAATATTCTGGAGTCACTGGCTATACAGGTTGGCAGCCCCTTCCATACATACTGTCATCGTATACAGCATAACTGCATTGCAATATTCTGGAGTCACTGGCTATACACGTTGGCAGCCCTTCCATACATACTGTCATCCGTATACAGCAGAACTGCTGCAATATTCTGGAGTCCACTGGCTATACAGGTTAGCAACCCCTTCCATACATACTACGTAATACAGCAGAAACGCTGTCAATATTCTGGAGTCACTGGCTATAGCAGGAGTTGGCAGGGGAGGAGCAAGAAGGGGGGTGCCCTTCCATACATACTGTCCATCGTATACAGCAGAATTGCTGTCAATATTCTGGAGTCACTGGCTATACAGGTTGGCAGCCCCTTCCATACATACTGTCATCGTATACAGCAGAATTGCTGTCAATATTCTGGAGTCACTGGCTATACAGGTTGGCAGCCCCTTCCCATACATACTGTCATCGTATTACAGCAGAACTGCTGCAATAATTCTGGAGTCACTGGCTATACAGGTTGGCAACCCCTTCCATACATACTGTCATCGTATACAGCAGAACTGCTGCAATATTCTGTCACTGGCTATACAGGTTGGCAACCCCTTCCATACATACTGTCATCGTATACAGCAGAACTGCTGAATGGAGTCACTGGGCAATATATTCAGGAGTCACTGGCTATACAGGTTGGCAGCCCCTTCCATACATACTGTCATCGTATACAGCAGAATTGCTGTCAATATTCTGGAGTCACTGGCTATACAGGTTGGCAGCCCCTTCCATACATACTGTCATCGTATACAGCAGAATTGCTGTCAATATTCTGGAGTCACTGGCTATACAGGTTGGCAACCCCTTCCATACATACTGTCATCGTATACAGCAGAACTGCTGCAATATTCTGGAGTCACTGGCTATACAGGTTGGCAGCCCTTCCATACATACTGTCATCGTATACAGCAGAATTGCTGTCAATATTCTGGAGTCACTGGCTATACAGGTTGGCAACCCCTTCCATACATACTGTCATCGTATACAGCAGAATTGCTGTCAATATTCTGGAGTCACTGGCTATACAGGTTGGCAGCCCCTTCCATACATACTGTCATCGTATACAGCAGAATTGCTGTCAATATTCTGGAGTCACTGGCTATACAGGTTGGCAGCCCCTTCCATACATACTGTCATCGTATACAGCAGAACTGCTGTCAATATTCTGGAGTCACTGGCTATACAGGTTGGCAGCCCCTTCCATACATACTGTCATCGTATACAGCAGAATTGCTGTCAATATTCTGGAGTCACTGGCTATACAGGTTGGCAGCCCCTTCCATACATACTGTCATCGTATACAGCAGAATTGCTGTCAATATTCTGGAGTCACTGGCTATACAGGTTGGCAGCCCCTTCCATACATACTGTCATCGTATACAGCAGAACTGCTGCAATATTCTGGAGTCACTGGCTATACAGGTTGGCAGCCCCTTCCATACATACTGTCATCGTATACAGCAGAATTGCTGTCAATATTCTGGAGTCACTGGCTATACAGGTTGGCAGCCCCTTCCATACATACTGTCATCGTATACAGCAGAACTGCTGCAATATTCTGGAGTCACTGGCTATACAGGTTGGCAGCCCCTTCCATACATACTGTCATCGTATACAGCAGAATTGCTGTCAATATTCTGGAGTCACTGGCTATACAGGTTGGCAAGCCCCTTCCATACATACTGTCATCGTATACAGCAGAACTGCTGTCAATATTCTGGAGTCACTGGCTATACAGGTTGGCAACCCCTTCCATACATACTGTCATCGTATACAGCAGAACTGCTGTCAATATTCTGGAGTCACTGGCTATACAGGTTGGCAGCCCTTCCATACATACTGTCATCGTATACAGCAGAATTGCTGTCAATATTCTGGAGTCACTGGCTATACAGGTTGGCAGCCCCTTCCATACATACTGTCATCGTATACAGCAGAACTGCTGCAATATTCTGGAGTCACTGGCTATACAGGTTGGCAACCCCTTCCATACATACTGTCATCGTATACAGCAGAACTGCTGCAATATTCTGGAGTCACTGGCTATACAGGTTGGCAACCCCTTCCATACATACTGTCATCGTATACAGCAGAATTGCTGTCAATATTCTGGAGTCACTGGCTATACAGGTTGGCAGCCCCTTCCATACATACTGTCATCGTATACAGCAGAATTGCTGTCAATATTCTGGAGTCACTGGCTATACAGGTTGGCAGCCCCTTCCATACATACTGTCATCGTATACAGCAGAACTGCTGCAATATTCTGGAGTCACTGGCTATACAGGTTGGCAACCCCTTCCATACATACTGTCATCGTATACAGCAGAACTGCTGTCAATATTCTGGAGTCACTGGCTATACAGGTTGGCAACCCCTTCCATACATACTGTCATCGTATACAGCAGAACTGCTGCAATATTCTGGAGTCACTGGCTATACAGGTTGGCAGCCCCTTCCATACATACTGTCATCGTATACAGCAGAACTGCTGTCAATATTCTGGAGTCACTGGCTATACAGGTTGGCAGCCCCTTCCATACATACTGTCATCGTATACAGCAGAATTGCTGTCAATATTCTGGAGTCACTGGCTATACAGGTTGGCAGCCCCTTCCATACATACTGTCATCGTATACAGCAGAACTGCTGTCAATATTCTGGAGTCACTGGCTATACAGGTTGGCAACCCCTTCCATACATACTGTCATCGTATACAGCAGAACTGCTGCAATATTCTGGAGTCACTGGCTATACAGGTTGGCAACCCCTTCCATACATACTGTCATCGTATACAGCAGAATTGCTGTCAATATTCTGGAGTCACTGGCTATACAGGTTGGCAACCCCTTCCATACATACTGTCATCGTATACAGCAGAACTGCTGTCAATATTCTGGAGTCACTGGCTATACAGGTTGGCAACCCCTTCCATACATACTGTCATCGTATACAGCAGAATTGCTGTCAATATTCTGGAGTCACTGGCTATACAGGTTGGCAGCCCCTTCCATACATACTGTCATCGTATACAGCAGAATTGCTGTCAATATTCTGGAGTCACTGGCTATACAGGTTGGCAGCCCCTTCCATACATACTGTCATCGTATACAGCAGAACTGCTGCAATATTCTGGAGTCACTGGCTATACAGGTTGGCAACCCCTTCCATACATACTGTCATCGTATACAGCAGAATTGCTGTCAATATTCTGGAGTCACTGGCTATACAGGTTGGCAGCCCCTTCCATACATACTGTCATCGTATACAGCAGAATTGCTGTCAATATTCTGGAGTCACTGGCTATACAGGTTGGCAACCCCTTCCATACATACTGTCATCGTATACAGCAGAACTGCTGTCAATATTCTGGAGTCACTGGCTATACAGGTTGGCAGCCCCTTCCATACATACTGTCATCGTATACAGCAGAATTGCTGTCAATATTCTGGAGTCACTGGCTATACAGGTTGGCAGCCCCTTCCATACATACTGTCATCGTATACAGCAGAATTGCTGTCAATATTCTGGAGTCACTGGCTATACAGGTTGGCAGCCCCTTCCATACATACTGTCATCGTATACAGCAGAACTGCTGTCAATTATTCTGGAGTCACTGGCTATACAGGTTGGCAACCCTTCCATACATACTGTCATCGTATACAGCAGAACTGCTGTCAATATTCTGGAGTCACTGGCTATACAGGTTGGCAACCCCTTCCATACATACTGTCATCGTATACAGCAGAATTGCTGTCAATATTCTGGAGTCACTGGCTATACAGGTTGGCAGCCCCTTCCATACATACTGTCATCGTATACAGCAGAATTGCTGTCAATATTCTGGAGTCACTGGCTATACAGGTTGGCAGCCCCTTCCATACATACTGTCATCGTATACAGCAGAACTGCTGCAATATTCTGGAGTCACTGGCTATACAGGTTGGCAACCCCTTCCATACATACTGTCATCGTATACAGCAGAACTGCTGCAATATTCTGGAGTCACTGGCTATACAGGTTGGCAACCCCTTCCATACATACTGTCATCGTATACAGCAGAATTGCTGTCAATATTCTGGAGTCACTGGCTATACAGGTTGGCAGCCCCTTCCATACATACTGTCATCGTATACAGCAGAATTGCTGTCAATATTCTGGAGTCACTGGCTATACAGGTTGGCAACCCCTTCCATACATACTGTCATCGTATACAGCAGAACTGCTGCAATATTCTGGAGTCACTGGCTATACAGGTTGGCAACCCCTTCCATACATACTGTCATCGTATACAGCAGAATTGCTGTCAATATTCTGGAGTCACTGGCTATACAGGTTGGCAGCCCCTTCCATACATACTGTCATCGTATACAGCAGAATTGCTGTCAATATTCTGGAGTCACTGGCTATACAGGTTGGCAGCCCCTTCCATACATACTGTCATCGTATACAGCAGAACTGCTGCAATATTCTGGAGTCACTGGCTATACAGGTTGGCAACCCCTTCCATACATACTGTCATCGTATACAGCAGAAACTGCTGCAATATTCTGGAGTCACTGGCTATACAGGTTGGCAACCCCTTCCATACATACTGTCATCGTATACAGCAGAATTGCTGTCAATATTCTGGAGTCACTGGCTATACAGGTTGGCAGCCCCTTCCATACATACTGTCATCGTATACAGCAGAATTGCTGTCAATATTCTGGAGTCACTGGCTATACAGGTTGGCAGCCCCTTCCATACATACTGTCATCGTATACAGCAGAACTGCTGCAATATTCTGGAGTCACTGGCTATACAGGTTGGCAACCCCTTCCATACATACTGTCATCGTATACAGCAGAACTGCTGTCAATATTCTGGAGTCACTGGCTATACAGGTTGGCAGCCCCTTCCATACATACTGTCATCGTATACAGCAGAATTGCTGTCAATATTCTGGAGTCACTGGCTATACAGGTTGGCAACCCCTTCCATACATACTGTCATCGTATACAGCAGAAACTGCTGCAATATTCTGGAGTCACTGGCTATACAGGTTGGCAGCCCCTTCCATACATACTGTCATCGTATACAGCAGAATTGCTGTCAATATTCTGGAGTCACTGGCTATACAGGTTGGCAGCCCCTTCCATACATACTGTCATCGTATACAGCAGAATTGCTGTCAATATTCTGGAGTCACTGGCTATACAGGTTGGCAGCCCCTTCCATACATACTGTCATCGTATACAGCAGAACTGCTGCAATATTCTGGAGTCACTGGCTATACAGGTTGGCAACCCCTTCCATACATACTGTCATCGTATACAGCAGAACTGCTGCAATATTCTGGAGTCACTGGCTATACAGGTTGGCAAACCCTTCCATACATACTGTCATCGTATACAGCAGAACTGCTGTCAATATTCTGGAGTCACTGGCTATACAGGTTGGCAGCCCCTTCCATACATACTGTCATCGTATACAGCAGAATTGCTGTCAATATTCTGGAGTCACTGGCTATACAGGTTGGCAGCCCCTTCCATACATACTGTCATCGTATACAGCAGAACTGCTGCAATATTCTGGAGTCACTGGCTATACAGGTTGGCAACCCCTTCCATACATACTGTCATCGTATACAGCAGAACTGCTGCAATATTCTGGAGTCACTGGCTATACAGGTTGGCAACCCCTTCCATACATACTGTCATCGTATACAGCAGAATTGCTGTCAATATTCTGGAGTCACTGGCTATACAGGTTGGCAGCCCCTTCCATACATACTGTCATCGTATACAGCAGAATTGCTGTCAATATTCTGGAGTCACTGGCTATACAGGTTGGCAGCCCCTTCCATACATACTGTCATCGTATACAGCAGAACTGCTGCAATATTCTGGAGTCACTGGCTATACAGGTTGGCAACCCCTTCCATACATACTGTCATCGTATACAGCAGAATTGCTGTCAATATTCTGGAGTCACTGGCTATACAGGTTGGCAGCCCCTTCCATACATACTGTCATCGTATACAGCAGAATTGCTGTCAATATTCTGGAGTCACTGGCTATACAGGTTGGCAACCCCTTCCATACATACTGTCATCGTATACAGCAGAACTGCTGTCAATATTCTGGAGTCACTGGCTATACAGGTTGGCAGCCCCTTCCATACATACTGTCATCGTATACAGCAGAATTGCTGTCAATATTCTGGAGTCACTGGCTATACAGGTTGGCAACCCCTTCCATACATACTGTCATCGTATACAGCAGAACTGCTGCAATATTCTGGAGTCACTGGCTATACAGGTTGGCAACCCCTTCCATACATACTGTCATCGTATACAGCAGAACTGCTGTCAATATTCTGGAGTCACTGGCTATACAGGTTGGCAGCCCCTTCCATACATACTGTCATCGTATACAGCAGAACTGCTGCAATATTCTGGAGTCACTGGCTATACAGGTTGGCAACCCCTTCCATACATACTGTCATCGTATACAGCAGAACTGCTGCAATATTCTGGAGTCACTGGCTATACAGGTTGGCAGCCCCTTCCATACATACTGTCATCGTATACAGCAGAACTGCTGTCAATATTCTGGAGTCACTGGCTATACAGGTTGGCAGCCCCTTCCATACATACTGTCATCGTATACAGCAGAATTGCTGTCAATATTCTGGAGTCACTGGCTATACAGGTTGGCAACCCCTTCCATACATACTGTCATCGTATACAGCAGAATTGCTGTCAATATTCTGGAGTCACTGGCTATACAGGTTGGCAACCCCTTCCATACATACTGTCATCGTATACAGCAGAATTGCTGTCAATATTCTGGAGTCACTGGCTATACATGTTGGCAACCCCTTCCATACATACTGTCATCGTATACAGCAGAATTGCTGTCAATATTCCGGAGTCACTGGCTATACAGGTTGACAGCCCCTTCCATACATACTGTCATCGTATACAGCAGAATTGCTGTCAATATTCTGGAGTCACTGGCTATACAGGTTGGCAGCCCCTTCCATACATACTGTCATCGTATACAGCAGAATTGCTGCAATATTCTGGAGTCACTGGCTATACACGTTGGCAGCCCCTTCCATACATACTGTCATGGTATGTAGCAGAAGTGCTGCAATATTCCGGAGTCACTGGCTATACAGGTTGGCAACCCCTTCCATACATACTGTCATCGTATACAGCAGAATTGCTGCAATATTCTGGAGTCACTGGCTATACACGTTGGCAGCCCCTTCCATACATACTGTCATCGTATACAGCAGAATTGCTGTCAATATTCTGGAGTCACTGGCTATACAGGTTGGCAACCCCTTCCATACATACTGTCATCGTATACAGCAGAATTGCTGTCAATATTCTGGAGTCACTGGCTATACAGGTTGGCAGCCCCTTCCATACATACTGTCATCGTATACAGCAGAACTGCTTCAATATTCTGGAGTTACTGGCTATACATGTTGGCAACCCCTTCCATACATACTGTCATCGTATACAGCAGAATTGCTGCAATATTCTGGAGTCACTGGCTATACAGGTTGGCAACCCCTTCCATACATACTGTCATGGTATGTAGCAGAATTGCTGCAATATTCTGGAGTCACCGGCTATACAGGTTGGCAACCCCTTCCATACATACTGTCATCGTATACAGCAGAATTGCTGAAATATTCTGGAGTCACTGGCTATACACGTTGGCAGCCCCTTCCATACATACTGTCATCGTATACAGCAGAACTGCTGTCAATATTCTGGAGTCACTGGCTATACAGGTTGGCAGCCCCTTCCATACATACTGTCATCGTATACAGCAGAATTGCTGTCAATATTCTGGAGTCACTGGCTATACACGTTGGCAGCCCCTTCCATACATACTGTCATCGTATACAGCAGAACTGCTGCAATATTCTGGAGTCACTGGCTATACACGTTGGCAGCCCCTTCCATACATACTGTCATCGTATACAGCAGAATTGCTGTCAATCCTTTTACGGGTTCGCTCAACGGTCGTTTTAACAGCTTTCATGCAAAGTAGTTTAACATTCCGGTGAACTGTGAATCTGGAAGTAGCCTTAGGCTCCTCATCGATCAATTAGATTGTGTAAATAAAGGTAATTTATAGACTATAATTAGTTTGAAAGTATCGGATTAAAGTCATAATTCGAATTGTTGAACAAGAGCTTTTGCGTTCGGTTTTAACCTTCAAATCCCGCATGACTATTTCCATTCTTGCAGTAATTAAAATTATCTCGCAGTGGATTATGCAATACATTTTAGTAATTAGGATAATTGATCATAATGAGAGAATTATCCATTTATTTTTAGATATCTCGGGACAGAAAGTCAACCCGCAGTTAAATTTTAACTCCAACTGATACGGGTTTATCTTCTCGTTAACAGACTAGAACCACCATCAGACTGAACTGATAAAAATAACCTCTCTGATAACTGATAGTGACTCACGCGACAAAGTGTTATCAGGGAATGGAACGACCAAAGGGCGCTGATATGAAATATTAATGACGTACTGGGTTTAGGCGTTCCATACAGGGTGAGACAAACCACCCGTCCGCGATCTGTAGCGGCTGCTGAACCGAGAAACCTACCTTATTCATTTGGGGTCGAAAACCCCCATATTTCGACCCCAAATAAGAATCAAAAATAATTAATTACACCAAAAATACCCCAAATGGCACTTTGGAGGGAGAGTCGATTAGTATTATAAATAACTTTTGTAATACTAAAAATATAAATTTGTATTTTTTTAAGCCATTTCTCAACCTTTCAAGACAAAACCAAACTTAAAATACAAAAAAATTTAGTTTTAAAGAGAGTTACTGTTAAGTGTAATGAAAGACATGTCTTGCTATTTAAATTTTTTTTAGTCTTTACGAGTTTGAAATATCTTAAATTAGAAATATTAAAATATTGGAAATGTTCTGA
This sequence comes from Homalodisca vitripennis, assembly GCF_021130785.1. Lineage (NCBI taxonomy): Eukaryota > Metazoa > Arthropoda > Insecta > Hemiptera > Cicadellidae > Homalodisca > Homalodisca vitripennis. The sequence goes on from NC_060209.1 coordinate 106,810, forward strand.
AAAGTGACAACTATATAATATTTATAGAAAGAGTACTTCTTTAGTGGCCTTGGATAAAAAATTTCGATTTGCTAAAATTTTGAACGTGGTGGTAACAGAATAAGAACCTTAAGACGTTACAACTATGACATTCTGGAAAACCCTGTATACAAGAAGCGAAATGAATTAAATCCTTTTTTATCAAAATGATCAGAGAGTATACAGACTCTTGAAATGATGTTCGCCTCTAACTAAGTTTAACATTTGAAAATTTTAAAAAAATGGCCCCATTTGTATGAGTATGAGTCATGAGTCATGTATGTATTTGAGTCATTTGAGGTATTTTTGCCGTTAAAAATTATTTCCCCAAATTCTTCGGATTCGAAATATGAGGGTTTTCGTTAAAACGAAGAAGATAGGGTTTTCAGTTCAGACACTATACACCACGGACAGGTGGTCTGCCTCACCTTGTGTACAAACTGTTATTTTCAGCCCAAACTTGCATAATTTTTTATTAATTTTAAGCTATGTAACAGTTTTAATACGAATGACACTAATTGCATTCTCAGTTCAATTTCTCAATTATTTTAGTTGCAATAAATTTCTGCTTAAGGGTCCCGACTAAATTCAATTCTGATTTTGAGCTGAACGTCACAAACAGGTAGTGAGTGAGTGGTTCGTTTGGACGTGACAGAGAATTTAACTTTGAGGTTAAACTAAAAGCGTTCACATCCAGCCGCCTCGCACTTCCCCCCCCTTCCACCCTTGTCCACTGTCACTCTGTCGAAATTTGCAAATTAGCTGGTAAACATCGCCTTTAAACAGTTGGATACGTGTATTTAATGTGACTTACAGGCGAAGTTAAGAAACTGGAATCTGTTTAACTCGGAAGATTAGTTAGGAATATTGTAAGATTACGCTTCCAAATTAAAATTACTAATTTAGCGTTCTACAATCGATTGGGATATTGTCAGCAAACTGAAGGCAAACACTTTGAACATTTGTTATAACTGTTTTGGTAAGTGATTTGAAGTAAAAGAAGTAAAATAAAAGATTAAGTGTCTCAGTTTTTCTCTAACAACCAGAATGTTTTGCATTTGAAAAATTCTGTATTTTATAATCTTTGAGTGTCCGCCATTTTGTAATGCGTCAACTGTTTTACGTCAGATTTTCGCCAAAATGTTTCTAATTAAAAGAGCTTTAATTTGATGTACGACTCGACCTATGCTTCTATTTAAGAATTTTCACCAACCCCTAGCGGGACGTCTCCCATAAGCAGGATATCATGGTGAAATACATAAAATAATAGTTTTATATGAGCAAAAGCTTGATGTAAATTTAGGTTTTATATTGTAATTAGTTCAAAAGTTATTAGACCGTCCCGGGACTTTTCAGCACCCCTGTATATGAAGATTTCATGTATACGTTCAGTGAATGGACCGTGTGCAACAATCAAGCCACATATTTGTGAAAGCTGCATCGAAGCAGATCGTAAGACCTCGTAAACAGATGACGTAAATATGTTTAGCTACAGTCAAGGGACGTAGCCAGCGAGGGGGTCAAAGGGGTTCGCACCCCTTTATTAAATAATTCAATTATTACTGACATATACTGCTGAATAATCGTTTTTAACATTGAAATGGGTCAAGAACTTTTTAAGTCACAAAATAGGGAATGAGCGGTGCTTTCTGTCCTCTACGGAAAAAATATCAGATCCTCCAGAGCATATGATGGCTCAGACGTCAAGAAGCATATTACTTTTGTAATAATTCTTTTACATATGATCAACTTTCAATGTGTATTTGTATACTGAGCACTGTGTTTTGCAGACAACAAAAACATCTTTTTTTAATTACTTCACTACATGAGTCTAATAATTTCAATTATTAATCCTACACAGCCCACTGAAATAATGCCTCTATTATTAAGAATATCAATCATCAATACAACATATTCAGAGATGTATAAACTTTTTATAAAATTCACTATTTTGCTTCTTAAATTAGGAAGTTTCCAAAATATGAATGTTTCCAGGGGGAGGCCTCCAATTTCGTCTCGTGCCCCCCCCCCCCCCCCCCTAATAGTATCATAAGTATTTAATTTTTAATTTGTACCCAATCGAAAGAAGTTGTTTACACGATTTAACAAACAGGATGCGTGATTTACACGACCTCGATCTCTTACTTTAGCTATCTTGAAATAAGCCCGACACTAAACGAAAATCATCACTTGCAGAAAGAGAGGTACATTTTTCGTATGACATATATATATATATATATATATATATATATATATATATATATAATGCAATAATTTCAGACTTACACTTGATAATATTGTCTATCATATATTTGACTTGTGGTTTCCGCCCTCACTGCTAGCAAACAGCTTAGGTAGATTCACATTTACACAGCCATCTAGCAGACGATCTGTAGACACTGTTAACAAACAGCTTAGGTAGATACACATTTACACAGAATCTAGCAGACGATCTGTAGGCACTGTTAACAAACAGCTTAGGTAGATTCACATTTACACAGCATCTAGCAGACGATCTGTAGACACTGTTAACAAACAGCTTAGGTAGATTCGCATTTACACAGCATCTAGCAGACGATCTGTAGACACCGTTAACAAAACAGTTTAGGTAGATTCACATTTACACAGCATCTAGCAGACGATCTGTACACACTGTTAACAAACAGCTTTGGTAGATTCACATTTACACAGCATCTAGCAGACGATCTGTAGACACTGTTAACAAACAGCTTTGGTAGATCCACATTTACACAGCATCTAGCAGACGATCTGTAGACACTGTTAACAAACATCTTAGGTAGATTCACATTTTACACAGCATCTAGCAGACGATCTGTAGACACTGTTAACAAACAGCTTAGGTAGATTCACATTTACACAGCATCTAGCAGACGATCTGTAGACACCGTTAACAAACAGCTTAGGTAGATACACATTTACACAGCATCTAGCAGGGACGATCTGTAGACACCGTTAACAAACAGTTTAGGTAGATACACATTTACACAGCATCTAGCAGACGATCTGTAGACACCGTTAACAAACAGTTTAGGTAGATTCATATTTACACAGCATCTAGCAGACGATCTGTAGACACCGTTAACAAACAGCTTAGGTAGATTCACATTTACACAGCATCTAGCAGACGATCTGTAGACACCGTTAACAAACAGTTTAGGTAGATTCACATTTACACAGCATCTAGCAGACGATCTGTAGACACCGTTAACAAACAGCTTAGGTAGATTCACATTTACACAGCATCTAGCAGACGATCTGTAGACACTGTTAACAAACAGCTTAGCTAGATTAACATTTACACAGCATCTAGCAGGACGATCTGTAGACACTGTTAACAAACAGCTTAGGTAGATTCACATTTACACAGCATCCAGTAGACGATCTGTACACACTGTTAACAAACAGCTTAGGTAGATTCACATTTACACAGCATCTAGCAGACGATCTGTAGACACTGTTAACAAACAGCTTATGTAGATTCACATTTACACATCATCTAGGCAGACGATCTGTAGACCACCGTTAACACAGCTTAGGTAGATTCACATTTAACACATCATCTAGCAGACGATCTGTAGACACCGTTAACAAACAGTTTAGGTAGATTCACATTTACACAGCATCTAGCAGACGATCTGTAGACACTGTTAACAAACAGCTTACGTAGATTCACATTTACACATCATCTAGCAGACGATCTGTAGACACCGTTAACAAACAGTTTAGGTAGATTCACATTTACACAGCATCTAGCAGACGATCTGTAGACACCGTTAACAAAACAGTTTAGGTAGATTCACATTTACACGGCATCTAGCAGACGATCTGTAGGCACTGTTAAACAGTAACTGCGGTTAACGTACTCTGCACCGTCCAGCAACCATTATAATCGTACATGGAACGTCCTTTAACATTATGTTCGGGCTGTAATCGTTTAGCAAGGATATACTAACATACACCATGTATCAGTGATATCACTCTTCACTTCAATGTTCCTGTTAAATCTCCTCAAGGACCGGAAGGCCGCAGGACAGGAGTAGGCAGAACCATCTGTGCGCGTGCCCGGGGCTGGCCGGTCGTGTCTGCTGTATCCCCGTCACTCACGACCATCTCCGGTCGTAGCCCCGGGGTCTTCGGTCACCCTTGGTCGCACACCGAGATCATTTTGTCTTACCACCCGAACAATAACTTCAATCTTGAAGCTGTTGATTTCGTATTTCTACTTCCACCAACATCTGAACGATTACATTACCTCAAATTAATTCATACAATTCAAGTAAAACCCTGAACAATTTGGGATTTACAATGTTTGGGAGATATTGGTTGATTGAGAATCTCTACCACCTTTATTAACGATGAAAGGATAACAGGATTTTCGGACATTTGCCATCGTTATATGTTACAAGACGCACAACACGATGTCTCGAGGAGTGAAGTCTAATGCACAAAACGTACTCCAACCTATAACGTTCGACAATGGACTCCATCATAACAATTTTGAAGTCCAGACAGGAAACAATGAAACATTAGTGTTACATCTTGTAACATTTAACGATGACAAATATCCGAACTCTTATTACCCTCCTTGTCATCTGTTTAACCACTTGTGTGTAATGTACTAGAAACTCGGGACTTGGTAGTACGGACGGAGTCCATAACCGAAGTAAAAAAACATAAATACTTGTACGTTCTATCTGTAAGTAACATGCTTCTGGCTCAACTAATAATTCCGACTGTCTACATTTTGGCTGGTTGACAACTTGATATTAACCCGATCCAAGAAAATGCCGTATTCGAAGAATGGTTATATCCCTGTTGCGCTTGCGTGCAAACCCCATGTTACATAATCCGAATCCGTCTTTGAGCATTAAGACTATTATAAAATTGACAGAATGTACCGCTACTACTTTAAGCGTTGCGTGATGGAATGCAATGAAAATGTTCAGTGGAGAAATTCGATAGTTACCATTTTTAGTTTTTTTTTTTTTTTCACAGTAGTTGATTAAAAAATTATATATACTTTATATTTGTGTTTGTTGGTTTTAACTGTGTCAAAGTTGAAGTAACATCTGAAAAAATGTATCATTTGGTGGTTTAGCACTTTTGCTTACCTTACATTTTATAACCACCATCGAACTTAGGACGGGACTATTGGTTCCTTAGGAAGGTCACATTGTGTTGATATATTTTTTATAAATCGTAAATTTGACACTAACTGAGTGAGGCAGATGACATTGACTCATTTGCACAGAAAGGGTTAATAAAGCCATTCGAAGCGATGTACATCTAAGTTAATATTTTTAATATATATATATATATATATATATATATATATATATATATATAGTAGTAGTACAGGGTTGTGTCTCCGGGCTGTCACGTGACTATCACTTCAGCATTGTAAAATTTAAGCAAGGTTGAGATCTGACAAAATCCTTAAAATGTATTCAAATATATATATATCTATATATATATATATATATATATATATATATATATATTATATTTGAATACATTTTAAGGATTTTGTCAGATTCTCAACCTTGCTTTAAATTTTACAATGCTGAAGTGATAGTCACGTGACAGCCCGGAGGACACAACCCTGTACTACTATCGGAACGTGGTAATTGAAGTGTTTAACTTAACTTAACAAAATTTCTTTATCTGATCCTCAAATCACAGTTTTGTGAAGGTTCTAATACAAAATTTTTTAACAGACCATTCAAACTGCAGAGTTTAGTTACCATAAAATTGTGCAATAACAAATTGCGTCACGCATTGCTTTCCATAAGTGACGCAATTTATTTCTTAAGAAAGTGTTGACGCATAAATTAAAAGTATTTGTCAAACCTACTAGTATAAAATAAAGATGTTAATAAAAATGTTTAATACAAGTGTTAAATGTAAAAAACTCCATATTTTTCGCCTGAAGCTGTTGGGTTTTATTTTCAATCCGGATGTCGAAGGTTTTATATCCAATAAAATATTTGGGCAATTTTTCCAGCGATATTTTATGGACCCTGAAACAAGGGACGATTTGCACAATATCAGAACACACAACCTGGTTTTCCTTGCAATTTCCTCTAAAAAATGGTCTTTAGCCGGCTAATCTTTGTGGGAGTCAAAGTAGGAGTGGTACCATAAGGTTAAAAAAAATATGTTTTTTCAAAATTTATTTTTCTTTGTTTGACGGTACTTTAAACCAACCGTCTGACTCATACATAAATACTACTCGTAGATCAGCATCAATACAATCTTAAATCATGCAATTTTTTCTTTGTCATCAGCTACTCGTGTTTTTACTGGCGTAAATGGCGGCAGTGGTTATTTTCATACTGAGATTTCACTTCTCGAAAACATTTCAGTGACTTTACCTGAAGTGGAAGGCGGCACAATGTGTGTTGTACCAATCAATGTCACGAGGCGGAAGGCTGAACCCTAGGATCTGTTTTAGTTAGCAGCGTGTAACTGTTATACCCCGCGCCGCTCAACAGAATAAAATGTAGACTATATGCTCAATATAGGCCTACTAATATTCTTGTAACTTATTGAGATTGCGGTCAAAAACGCCTCATCCACTAAAAAACTTTGTTACTATTTAATTTGTAAAATAACTACAGAGTTATTTATTTGTTCACAGATGAGATGAAAATAATTCAAATAAAAAACGTTATCAAAAGTAAGATCGTTTATATAATACATAATAATATACCAAATAATATACATTTGAATAAACCTCTTTCTGAAGTACGAGGGCGTACTATCCATCACCAAACAATCGATTCTCAATTTCTATTCTGCCAAGTGAAGATTGAGTTTAGCTCAGGAGCAGAAGTCACACCCCTGAGGTAACAAGAGAAAGTAAAACTTATTATATTAACCTATAAATAATTTTGTAAATAAAAACGCATGTTCAATGTTTTTAAAATTTAAGATTTATTCAAATACCGAATGGATTATCAGGGTAAATAATATGATAACTAAGAAGTGAACTGTAAACCTGAATAATTGAAAAGATAGACAAGGGAGTTTGTAATTAGTTATAATTCCACCCCCACTTAAACAGTAGTCTTTTAGATACTCTCAGCATCCCTACCTAGGTTGTAGCCTTATGAGTATCTCCCTATCAATACTTATGTAATAGGCTTGTGACTAATTTCTCTATCCATAACTTATGCCAATAGGCATGTAAGTTATCTTTATATTTATACTTATATAATACGCTTGTAACTTATTTCCCTATCCATACTTACGTAAATAGGTCTGTAAGTTGTCTCGTCATCTCTAATTAGGTTGTGGGAAAAATAAGTTATCTCCTAGCCATACTTTATGTAATAGGCTTGAAACTTATCCATACCTATGTAATAGAGCAGTAAGTTGTCTCCATGTACATATTTACGTAATAGGTATGTAGGTTGTCTCTTCATCCCTAATTAGGTTGTGGGAAAATAAGTTATCTCCTAGCCATACTTATGTAATAGGCTTGAAACTTATCCATACCTATGTAATAGAGCAGTAAGTTGTCTCCATGTACAATATTTACGTAATAGGTCTGTAGGTTGTCTCTTCATCCCTAATTAGGTTGTGGGAAAATAAGTTATCTCCCTAGCCATACTTATGTAATAGGCTTGAAACTTAGCCATACCTATGTAATAGTGCAGTAAGTTGTCTCTATGTACATATTTACGTAATAGGTATGTTCGAGGTTGTCTCTTCATCCCAAATTACATTGTGAGCATATAAGCTATCTCTCTATCCATACTTATGTAAATAGGCTTGTAACTTATCTCCCTATACCTATGTAATAGTGCAGTAAGTTGTCTCCATATACTTGTTAATTAATGGCTTGTTAATTACCTCCTTACCCTTATTTAGGTTGTGGGCTAAGGTTATCGCCCTATCAAACAGTTATAGAATAGTATGTTCTCTCCCAGCACCCCCCCCTACCAGCTGATCAAATCCTCATCAGCTAAATTTGGAGCAATAGCAGATAAGATATTAAAAATAAACCAGTCTTTAACAAAATGATAATTCAAAATGTTATAGGATGGCCTTCTAACATTGTTAACGTCATAAACCTGCTTTTATTATCATATACCGTGGGAAATGTGATGTATTTAGATAGTTCCGCTTCATAATATCGCATCCTATAAATATTAATTAATAATATAAAGGGAAATAAACCAAGCGCATCATCGTAAACGAATATTTTTCATTATTTTGCAACTGTTAAAAGATTATAACTTTAACGTTTATTGCTATTCAAAACTCTTCGTCTTTATGTATCAGATATAACTAAGATAGCTCAATAAAAAAGTATAAACAAATATGTAAAATCCAAATTTGATCAAATGTTTTAAGTAATCACATTTGTAACTAGCACTGAACTATTCTAATAATCTGCTGCTCACGAAGATTAAAAAAAACATTAATTTAATAGTGACAATACGGGTTAGAATATTTTAAAAGGCTATCTCACTTAATAACTGACTATCTTTGAATCCAGTGAACTCTCTTTATTTACAATTTTGCATATGCTTTAGTTTTTACTTCAACTTTGACATATCCTTTTGCTTTGTACTGTCTTCAGAAAAGTTACAACTTTTTATAATCTATAGAAGAAGTAAGTAGTTTTAATGTGAATTCATAAAATTCAGTAATAAATGTCTGAAATAATTACTATCAACGGATGTAAACAGGAACACGAAAATACATAAAGAACGATTAATGTATAAAAGTTTTCCGGAGACTTACTTTGTTGGGGGTAGGCAATAAACTGTCTTGAAAACATGACAAACTGAACACTTTAATTTGTGCGAGACAGATTTACTATATCAGAATAATCAGTTTAAATATACTGAGGTGGTTTTAATATCTGATAATAACTAATATAACGTAAAATAATACTTTAATTCGGATATATATTATTGAATATTCTGAAATAATTCGAGCAGTACTCGTTGAAATAATACTTAACATTTGTACACCTTTAAAAGTTCCCTCAGTTCGCTGAACTACAATGCACGTTGGATGCCAACCATCAGTTTTTTGTGTAAAAAATCTAAAAACTCTTCAGTCCAAGAATAGTATCCAAAACATCCCTCCGAAGATCTGAATAGTACAATCAACTAAGACAAAATTCTACACGTATCAATTTTCCAATTTACCTTATTAATATAAGACACAAGATCCAAATCAAATTCCCGATTTTTCTCTATACCACATTAACATAAGATACAAGATTTGACAATTTCTTAATTTGTTTTGTATAACATATTAACATCAAACGACGCAAGATATTTCTCAAACAACAATTTCTCTATTTGTCTGTATACCACATTAACATAAGATACAAGATTCAACAATTTCTTAATTTGTTTTGTGTAACATATTAACATCAAACGACGCAAGATATTTCTCAAACAACAATTTCTCTATTGTCTGTATACCACATTAACATAAGATACAAGATTTGACAATTTCTTAATTTGTTTTGTATAACATATTAACATCAAACGACGCAAGATATTTCCTCAAACAACAATTTCTCTATTGTCTGTATACCACATTAACATAAGATACAAGATTCAACAATTTCTTAATTTGTTTTGTGTAACATATTAACATCAAACGACGCAATGATATTTCTCAAACAACAATTTCTCTATTGTCTGTATACCACATTAACATAAGATTACAAGATTCAACAATTTCTTAATTTGTTTTGTGTAACATATTAAAATCAAACGACGCAAGATATTTCTCAAACAACAATTTCTCTATTGTCTGTATACCACATTAACATAAGATACAAGATTTGACAATTTCTTAATTTGTTTTGTGTAACATATTAACATCAAACGACGCAAGATATTTCTCAAACAACAATTTCTCTATTGTCTGTATACCACATTAACATAAGATACAAGATTCAACAATTTCTTAATTTGTTTTGTGTAACATATTAACATCAAACGACGCAAGATATTTCTCAAACAACAATTTCTCTATTGTCTGTATACCACATTAACATAAGATACAAGATTTGACAATTTCTTAATTTGTTTTTGTGTAACATATTAACATCAAACGACGCAAGATATTTCTCAAACAACAATTTCTCTATTGTCTGTATACCATATTAACAAAAGATACAAGATTTGACAATTTCCTAATTTGTTTTGTGTAACATATTAACATCAAAACGACGCAAGATATTTCTCAAACAACAATTTCTCTATTGTCTGTATACCACATTAACATAAGATACAAGATTTGACAATTTCTTAATTTGTTTTGTGTAACATATTAACATCAAACGACGCAAGATATTTCTCAAACAACAATTTCTCTATTGTCTGTATACCATATTAACAAAAGATACAAGATTTGACAATTTTCCTAATTTGTTTTGTGTAACATATTAACATCAAACGACGCAAGATATTTTCTCAAAACAACAATTTCTCTATTGTCTGTATACCATATTAACAAAAGATACAAGATTTGACAATTTCCTAATTTGTTTTGTTGTAACATATTAACATCAAACGACGCAAGATATTTCTCAAACAGCAATTTCTCTATTGTCTGTATACCACATTAACATAAGATACAAGATTTGACAATTTCTTAATTTTTGTTTGTGTAACATATTAACATCAAACGACGCAAGATATTTCTCAAACAACAATTTCTCTATTGTCTGTATAACCATATTAACAAAAGATACAAGATTTGACAATTTCCTAATTTGTTTTGTGTAACATATTAACATCAACGACGACGCAAGATATTTCTCAAACAAACAATTTCTCTATTGTCTGTATACCATATTAACAAAAGATACAAGATTCAAATCAATTTCTAAATATTCCCAGGATTTGGATTCATTTAACAGTGAGTATCCTTGCCACATAGTTTTTTCGGTTTTGTAATTAGTAAGTGTTGGATATTCGGTATTACTGACCGGATTACTCTAAAAACCATTGAAACTTACTAATAATCATCTGTGTAATTTGCAAGGATAAGAAGACTCTAATACAGATATTTTATTCAATATTAATTTAATTACAGTAGAAAGGTATAGCGCAAACTTCCACCGCTTACGTACAAGTAATAGACTTAGTATTACACCGCCTCTACACCATACCTAGATCCGTGCCGGAGTAAGTACATGTCCCACAATATTGCCACTGGGTTGCGGTCTAAAGCCGGATCATCTGACATTGTAAACCTTGGTCAAGGTCACTGTCAGGGTCAACATGACAGTTACCATAGCTATCAAGCTAATTGTGCGAGAAGTTTCTTCGTCAGTAAAATTGTCAATAGAATGTAAAGTGTAAAAAGAACACTCTTATATATATAAGTTTCCTCTCTCACGCCGCCAAACGTAAATAATTAATGACCTTAATTTATAATATTGATTTACCTAAACCGGAATCTTTCGTTAATAATTTCGTTAAGTTCCAAATTTTTGCTATCCAAATCATATTGACAAAATACAACTTTTCCTATAAAAAAAAACTTAATTAGTTGAGAATTATATCCCTTACGTAAATTGTAATTCGAACATAAAATTTCTTCTTACGCAAAATCTCATGCAGGACAGTTTTGAGATACAAGAAAATGAAACTCGAACAAATAACACGCCAAAGAGTAAAAAATGCATCAAAAACTGGGATGCGGATCCTTAAATGCCGCATATATGTATATATATATATATATATATATATATATATATATATATATATATATATATATTGATGTAAATACTTTCTCCCACAGTTATTTATTTATTTATATTTGATGTAGCTATGTCACACACTTGAAGTGCACAAAGGAGAGAGGCGGTGGCCGCACGATCTAGGGAACCGGACTTTTTGATCTGAGTTAGTAACAGCGCAACTATTATTATGCCCATATACTGTACCGACTCTCCCCTTATTCTGTTTGACAAGATCCTCGTTCAGTTCAAGAGGGCCATGAGGACAGGCACATTAGAGCTAAAAAGAAATCGGACTTTTCTAAAACCGATTGTATTAAAACTAGGTCTCTAACCACACTTAAAAACCGATTCCTAGAAATGGAATATTATCACATCAGTAACATCTTGGATACGTAATTAACCAAAACCAAATAAAAGTAATTATATAATTCTTGAATAAATCCACACATTTATTAAGGGCTCTTCGCACTTGCTGGGATTGCCCTATCCCAAATCCCTTCATCAATGATTAGGAGCAATTTACGAGTACTTGTTCATCTTTACCGACTTATTGAGCGTAGACAAAGAAGATCTTTAGCGGCTGGTTGTACAAGTTTTAGGGGATTCCTTTGCCCTTAGCTCGCCCTTTGGCGGAGACGGAATTGAAGCTGACGATCCCCCCCCTCCCCCCACCACACTAATCGCCTGAATTCACTGGTACAATGCCCTTGTGTGGACTAACAATCGGAATTTTCCCCAATTAAATCAATTTTATTTTTATCCAGAAATTGCTTTGAACATTTTATAAATACAATACAGATGATAAGGAAGATCTCTGAAATGCCTCTGCAGTGTTATTACTTTAATATTGCTATGAAATTACTGCAAAATAAACGCGTGTTAGACATTTTAAATTTATATCGATAATTTTATCAACGCATATTATTTATTATTATACGTTCATATAAACCCATTTAAATAGTTTGACAATGCAATTTCATCAATTACACTAGATAATACACACCACACTATCTGTATAATATATATAATTCATATATCAACACTCTGTGGCACTAGTAAAGCACTCGATACACTTATATCTCGCTCCGATAAAATTTGCATTAAATTGGTACCGTATTTATATTTTGTTTCTTTTTATTTTACTTTTAGGTAATTCTAATCAAATGGACAAATATTTGTATTTAATAAGATGATTTGTTGTAGAAAAGAAATGCTCTAATAAGAATATAACTCTTAAAATGGTTAAATGTGTAATATACCTCCTCACTCTCCGTATAGTTTAGAGAAAATTTACTAAATATTTATTAGATAATATAAACGTATTTTAATCACCAGAATGGACACAAAATATCCATTAACTTTTTTTAATTTTCATGATTTGGTCCTTTTCATTAGGAAGGTTTATTTTGTGATCCAACAACCATCCGTCTGTACAATGTGTTATACAAGTCAAAAAGAAATACGAGCATAAAAAATCTAACCTCCTCTAAAATAGAAAAAAATTAATAGCTACTGTTTTCTTATTAGAAAATAATGTGAAATAATTTTAAAAACAATCTTTTAACAGTCCATTTTTATCAGTTAAATTCCAAAATTAAAGTTAATTTTGAATACTTAAAACTTGTGTATCCTGAGAATGATTGTATATTAAAGATTCTTACAAACACCAATGTGTATTGCGTGATTCCATTCAAATTGGATCTTTTTAAATGAAAAAAGAAACAATATTTTCATTATTTTTTTAATCATTCTAAAAACGACCTATTAAAACAGCAAATGTTGCAAACTTTTTTCCTCACTCTATAAAACACTCGAAAAGAAATGCCTGATGTATACAACGTATGCAATAACTACACTGACGTACGGTTGCGTTTCCATTATTGGAAGGCGTTAATGGATTTTATAGTGCCGTTGGGTGGATTACTTTACGCAAGTAGAAAATACTGATTACTACACAAAGTCAAAAAATGAAACTGTAAGTACTTGAAAGAGTACAAGATTCTTTATCACATCTCTTTTGTAAAACACTTCTTTGACGAGGTATAGAGCTACTCATTTCACTAAGTGGACCAAGGACATGAACAAATCCCGACAGACGGGGGTATTTTGAGCATTGTTGAACAGAAAAGAATGGTATAATATATATATATATATATATAAGTATATATATATATATATATATATATATATTTATATATATATATAATATATATATTTATATCTGAGTGAGCTGAGTGAGACAAAATTTATGGTCCGATAACACCAAAAAACTAAATATTTCAATATATTTTATTGATGAAGGAAGAGAAGGGATAGTGTTTTATATATTATATAAATTATATATATAATTATTATATATATATATATAAATTATGTATATATTAATATAACTTTTGTCTCACTCAGAGTTTATTTATGTTGCAACATTTTTTTATTTGTTGGTTCTCGTCAATTTTTGCAGCAATATTTAAATTCTACACATAATGTAACTGGGGGTGGGAAGGGTCGTTTCAGTGTAAGTGTTAAGTTCAGCTCCAGTTCACTTTCCTCGTAGATCAGTATGTGGAAATCTGACGCTGTCACAGACTTGACTCCTGGAATCTCTCGGCTGAAGAGATAACAAAAAGTCGGCGATGAAGCTCAAAACTAACTATTTATATAGTTTCGACGTCAGAGATGCCTAGACTACCAAATATAGTGTAATATGGGCTGACTTAACTAACGTGAGTGTTGAGTTTTGCTCTAGGTCAACTTTCTCTTGTATCTGATGTCGAAACGATGTAAATAATTCATTTTGAGCTTCATAGCTGCCGGCTTTTTTTATCTCTTCGAACAATAACGTAGCCAGGAAAAGACTTTTTTGAGGGGGGGGGGATCAAGGCAACTGATATTTACCCAAAGTGGACAGAAAGTAAGGCTCCATTTTGTTCCTTAAAAAGCTTCTGGCCCGTATCTGAGTTGAGAGAACGATCTTTCAGCAGTACATGTCAGAAATACTGAATTGTTTAAATAATAAAAATCGTTTACTAAAAAAGTAATAGAAACAATTAAAAATAAGGGGGGGGGTTCCGGACTCCTTGAACCCCCTCGCTGGCTACGTCCTTGTCTTTGGACGAACATGACTCCAGATTCCAGGACAGCGCCAGATTCTAGATACTGCTCTACGAGGAAGATAACTGGGGTTAAACTGAGTATTAATATTTAAATCTTATTAAAAATATTATTCAGAGATTTTGCTCTGATTTAAGTGCTAATAAACAAATATATCTAACACTGTGATGCATTGTTAACAAATGATGAAGTTATAACAAACCACGCGATACACACGGACTGACAGTGGGATCAGTTTGCACTGACAGGTCATGTTCTTGTCATGACATGTTCTTGACCCAAGGAGAAACGTAGAATATCTGGAGAAATACGGAACACTCTACCGACAAACCGAGAGGGGAGATCGGTGTGTGCATTAATACGGCAGCCTTACAACTGGAAGAGTAATTTTAGTGAATGGTTTACAACTGGAAAAGTCAATGAAATTAGTATTACTAACACCACTTTTCTGTTCATGTACAAAAACAAAAATCAATAAATATTATAGAGATATTAGTATACTTATTACACTGCCACAGCAATTGCCTGTAAATAAAGAGTTTAGATGTATGCTGTGAGGGGATGCGATATAGTCGAAGAATTGATGCGTTGTTGCTGCTTGACGGCAGACAGAATGTGAGTGTGTGTGTGTGTGTGTGTGTGTGTGTGTGTGTGTGTGTGTGTGTGTGTGTGTGTTTTGTAAAGCGCTCGTGGCGGGACAAGATGGAACTTCTGCTAAAGACCGCGGATCTCAAAGGAGAAAACTTGGTAACAGTTTTAGTCGAAACTTAGATCTGTGCTTCACTTTCTTCACGACTGACATCCAATGTAACCATGTTTAACAAAATCAGCACATTTAATTACTACAAATAGATAATCTAAGGCGTCTTTACGACTTTACTTTTCTATTATCACTGAGTGCATAAAACACATACAAAAGTGAGCCCTTTTTTCCTCAGCAAATGCAATCGTAATTTCATCCCTACATAATTTGACAATAAATAACGGGTTTTTGCACGGTTATTGATACCGTAAACATGTACACAATGAAAATTTTGCCGTGCATTACAACAGTTACATGCTTACATTTACATTGTTTCTTGGCCGATGTTTACGTTTTACATGGCAAATTGTTTGTAATTAGATGTAGAAACTTCGATTATTATAGTATATAAATTTTTCAACGTATTTATTCTTTAACAACTCTATTTTTAGAAGCGGTCGTGTGAGTAATTTAAACTGAAAAAGAAAGCAAATTACGCTGTTGTTGAATAGACTATCAATATCGTGTCTATGCTCAATAGTAAGGCAGTGCAAATTACGCTGTTGTTGAATAGACTATCAATATCGTGTCTATGCTCAATAGTAAGGCAGTGCAAATTACGCTGTTGTTGTTGAATAGACTATCAATATCGTGTCTATGCTCAATAGTAAGGCAGCAGTTGCAAATTATGCTGTTGTTGAATAGACTATCAATATCGTGTCTATGCTCAATAATAAGGCAGTGCAAATTACGCTGTTGTTGAATAGACTATCAATATCGTATCTATGCTCAATAGTAAGGCAGTGCAAATTACGCTGTTGTTGAATAGACTATCAATATCGTATCTATGCTCAATAGTAAGGCAGTGCAAATTACGCTGTTGTTGAATAGACTATCAATATCGTGTCTATGCTCAATAGTAAGGCAGTGCAAATTACGCTGTTGTTGAATAGACTATCAATATCGTGTCTATATGCTCAATAATAAGGCAGTGCAAATTACGCTGTTGTTGAATAGACTATCAATATCGTATCTATGCTCAATAGTAAGGCAGTGCAAATTACGCTGTTGTTGAATAGACTATCAATATCGTATCTATGCTCAATAGTAAGGCAGTGCAAATTACGCTGTTGTTGAATTATAGACTATCAATATCGTGTCTATGCTCAATAGTAAGGCAGTGCAAATTACGCTGTTGTTGAATAGACTATCAATATCGTGTCTATGCTCAATAGTAAGGCAGTGCAAATTACGCTGTTGTTGAATAGACTATCAATATCGTGTCTATGCTCAATAGTAAGGCAGTGCAAATTACGCTGTTGTTGAATAGACTATCAATATCGTGTCTATGCTCAATAGTAAGGCAGTGCAAATTACGCTGTTGTTGAATAGACTATCAATATCGTGTCTATGCTCAATAGTAGGCTAAGGCAGTGCAAATTACGCTGTTGTTGAATAGACTATCAATATCGTGTCTATGCTCAATATAGTAAGGCAGTGCAAATTACGCTGTTGTTGAATAGACTATCAATATCGTGTCTATGCTCAATAGTAAGGCAGTGCAAATTACGCTGTTGTTGAATAGACTATCAATATCGTGTCTATGCTCAATAGTAAGGCAGTGCAAATTACGCTGTTGTTGAATAGACTATCAATATCGTGTCTATGCTCAATAGTAAGGCAGTGCAAATTACGCTGTTGTTGAATAGACTATCAATATCGTGTCTATGCTCAATAGTAAGGCAGTGCAAATTACGCTGTTGTTGAATAGACTATCAATATCGTGTCTATGCTCAATAGTAAGGCAGTGCAAATTACGCTGTTGTTGAATAGACTATCAATATCGTGTCTATGCTCAATAGTAAGGCAGTGCAAATTACGCTGTTGTTGAATAGACTATCAATATCGTATCTATGCTCAATAATAAGACAGTGCAAATTAAGACATTGCCAATATAGGGTTGAACATTTAATATATCGAAAATAACGACCACCAGTCAACAACTATGACCAGTCATATGAGGACGGTTTCATACAATAACGTAGGCAGGAAAAAAATGTTTGGGGGGGGGTCCAGACAACACATTTTCCCGTTGTGAACAGAGAGTAAGGCCCCATTTTGTTCCTTAAAAAAGTTCTTGACCTGTTTCTTTATTGAGAACGATCTTTCAAGCAGTATATGTCAGTTAAATAATGAATTATTTAAATAATAATAATCGTTTACTAAAAAAAGTATTTGAAAACATTGAAAATTTGGGAGGGTCCGGACCACTTGGAATCTCGCTGGCTACGTCCCCGGCTTTTTATAATTTTACCCGCTGCAGGTAAGGCGTTTTATAAAATGTAAGAGAAACTCTTTATAATATAAAGTATTAAAACTGTATCCAAGTATTTGCAGCCAACACGGTCTGACATGTAACGACACGATGCCGCCGCATTCACTCCGCCTGTGGCAGGGAAACTGATAATTGGACCCGTGTCAGCCGGCCAATTCCAAGGCTCTAATGGCCATCAGAAACAGGAAATAGACATCACTTCCGGTTCTTGTTGACTTCGGGGCATCGTGTTGACATCGACGCATCGCGTAGATCAACTGAACTTGTCACTTGCAGCCAACGCGCTCGTTTAGTTACGTGTTGACATTTAACCAATTTATACATTTATTATACATCCAATTAACCACAACACGTGCGTATAGTTAACCATTAGCGCCCATCATTAATGGCCACTTGTAACTTGTCTGTACAGCTCTCGTAAACAAATGCGCAACTCGCTAGCTCTCATATACAGTATCACTGGATGCTGTTGGGGAAATAGTTATTTATTTTTTAGTCAATTTCTAGTAATGCGTTCAAAGTACTGCGACCTGTGATATTTATTTCTCAGAACCAAGGACGTAGCCAGCGAGGGGGTCAAAGGTGTCCGGGACCATCAATTTTACATTTACTCCATTTCTTTTTTAGTAACTGATTATTAATTTTTTAATAATTCAGTAATACTGAAATGTACTGCTGAAAGATAGTTCTCAATATAGAAACTTGCCAAGAACCTTTTAAGGAAAAATGGGGCCCTACTTTCTTCTATCCACTACAGGAAAATATCAGTTCTCTTGACCCCCCCCCCCCCCCACCCACACAATAAAAAAGTTTTCTTCTGCCTACGTTCTTGCTCAGAACTAATATAAGAGTCAAAACAATCACTAAGTTGGTCCTATCATTTTGGGAATCTGCTAAATAAAAATATATTTTTTATCAAAAAACTTCTTGCTGCACAACAGTTTATCGAATAAACGTATTTCACTTACATTTTTGATGCCTTATTCCTTTTCCTCAATCCACTGAAAATGAAGGACAGAAGGCGTGCCGAGTTATGTTGTAAGATTGTAAGTTGTTTCGTATCTGCGGGTAATTAGTTAACAATGGCGAAATGCAACTTTTATATATATTTTACATTTAATTCTAAAAATATTTTAGAACTAACTAACTTATAACTTCCAGAAATACAGAATAAGTACAATAGAGACAGTGGTTCTAGATTATATCATGATGAAAGAAGGTTATTTAGAAAATGTGATCAGGCTAAAAGAAAAAACCGCTGAGGATAGAAATGTGAAATCTTGATTGGATGTTCACGAGTTATAGGACTTTCAGAAAGTGACATACGTTTATGACTTAAGGTAATTATATCTTTAATTAAATCTAATTGTAGAAAATTTAATATTTTTTTCAAAAAGTCACTTTTCCCAAATATTTTCCATATACATATTGTAAACAGTTCACAAACGTAAATTCAACAGTTTTTCCTCCAGCTTGATTGTAAAATGCCAAAATATTGAGCCTCTTACTTTCCTGTGGAATAATAAACAGGTTTATATTTATCTTGTCTTCAGAAATGCCATTAAAGGGCTGTTATCAAAACTATACAAATTAAAACTATTCCAACCGAAAAAAACGACGGTACCACCTTAATTACTAGACCTAAACGAAATTTTTCAACGTGAAGAGCTTAATTATTCAATGTTTTGATGGTGTGAACCTTTTATAAATAATAGTATTTGTATTTTATTGATAATTAGTCAAATATATAAAAAGAGTTATGCTGCCAGCGGGTGCCTAACTTAAATACAACAATATAAATAAAATTGTCTCGAAATCTTCAAAACTGGCTTAGTTTGGTTCTTCTTTCCATGCATGTCGTATTAACCCCTTCGTACCCCCGACGTACGGTGTTATACAATACATTTTTTTCGAAGATTATAAATTATTTAGGAAAACTTTATGTCAGTCACTAAAATAAGTTTTAAACTGTAAGTCACGAATCATCGGTTAATTCTACTATTCGTAACAGTAAATGCAAATCCAATTAATACCGTCTTTCAATCCGAAACTTGATAAAATTGTACCGAGTACTAAGCAAGTAATGTCTAATATAATATAGACTAGCGGCAACTCGTTTATATTTCTTGCCCACCCCACCGTCGCGTCGGCTAAAAGAGTGTAAGCACTGTCGCAGGCGCGTCAAATTTGGACGCAAATTGAAAAACCCAGTGAGGCGTGCCATTGCGCCAGGATCCCGCTCTCCACTTTCGGACTTTTTAATTATTTCAATTTATTCCGCTCATGAACGTTAGTAATTGTTTTTATAGCTGAGGAGATTTGATAAAGTAGTTTGCTTGAATATCTGGAAAACTGTGTTGAGGGGACAGTGTTAACTGAATGTAATTTTTATGATTTGAACACGTCCGTATTCCTGAAATTGCGATTAATATTCTAAACTCAAACGAGGAATATCGAGAGTTTAGTTCCCGAAGCGGAACATGAGTAATAATCGTTTTAATCAACTCGATCATGAACTATTATTGTAAATGTTACTAGGGATACACAGGAAAATGTTTTTATGTTTTGTTTGAAGTTTTTTTTGACGATGGAAGGATTGTGAAGGAAATCAGATTTTTTACGGACTTGTTCAGTGATAGGAATAACATTAACACAACGTTTCGAGATCTGCAAACTGACGTCTTCCTCAGGTGAATAACTAACCTAACACGTAGATGCCACGTAGGCTGACGAGTGTAACCTCTTTTGCTATGCCATCTTTATAGGTCACATGAAATCAATCCCTCTTTTCTTAGATAAAATGCAAATCTTCCGTCACAGAGGATCTGGGTTCTTATGAATGATTGCTCCCCAAATACAGTCATACCTAATGGTAGCAAAGACCTATAAATTTCCAAAAATTGTTCTAAAGGTTTTGAACCTTTCAACTCAAAAACTCTATTTTCTATTGAAGTTTGAAACACTTAGTGGCTGTGAGCGATTAGAGAGTTTTCAATCGCAAAACAACTTTGCTGGCGAGGAGTGCACACACTAGAACACGCCGACCTCAATCCTGTCTTTCGATACACTGATAGATAAGAACAGAGAGGTTGTTATCAACCCCTTTCCTTCCCTCCCCACCACCACCAAACACGTCATCAGCGAAGAGATCCTTTTGCAATCTTTTGAGATAAGACATCAAATACCTTCATGAGACAAAGCTATCTATAGGTTTAGGTATTAGGAATACTTAAGGTTTACTGTTATGAGACCACATAACTTTTAAAAATATCTACACAAATATTGTTTTCATTAATGAGAAAGATATATTAGTTTTTAGTACTTACACGTTTTTTAAACGTATCTAGCTATCTTGATACAATTTACGGTAATGGAGTAGCCCGGAAATGTCTCATGTTAATGTGCTTTATAAAAGTGGACATGTGTCTTTCAACTTTTCTATTGTAAAATGATTGAGATATTTCGCAGTGATGAATGATTAAGTACTTATGAGTACATGTAATTCGGCTACACTTAAAAATGTACCGACAAATTTGTATGTGGACTCAGTAATGTTTAACCATTTAAAGGTCTATAAATAGCCAGTTAAGCGATCGCATCGAAATTTTTTTAAAAGAATGAATCGTTGCTCATTGATGTAGCTAAATGCAAGAATGAATCGTTGGGAGCGGATGCCGTTGCTCGCCATTTACCGTAGTCCGTCCGGTGACCTTGACTCTTTCATTAGTGATCTCGAGGTTTATCTTGAAACCAGGCCCAGGGATCGGGTTCACTGGCTGATTGGTGATATAAATTGTTGTATTTTACCTGAAACCAACGATCCACTGTCACAAACGATATCTTGATGTAATGTATGGAGCTGGTTTCATTAGTTGCATTAATGTGCCAACCAGAGTTACTGGATTTTCCAAAAGTTGTATTGATCATATATTAAAACTACGGACGGTGTTAAGTCGGCAGTCATCAAAGCGGAAAATGACGGATCACTATTTTACTGTCTCGCAAAGTCAACACAGTTTAATTTAAAAGTAAAAGAAAACAACCATCTTTCGTTAAAAACATATATATTGACTTTGATATTGCTGGCCGTCTTGTCTCTGAAAGAAATTGGACACCGATTTTAGAGATCGAGGATGTTAATCTGTCTGCATCTAAGTTTGTTGAATATTTGCAAGATATTCTATTACAATCCTCAATTAATAAGAACCCAATTTCTTCTAAGCACGTCAAGCTAAAGCCGTGGGTTACCACTGGACTAATTAAATCAATTCGAGTTAAAAAAAGAGATAGCATGAGTAAGCAGCTCAAAAGCCAGCCTTTTAATACAATGTTAAAACCCCGTTTCAAGCACTACAGAAATCTCTTAAATAAAACTATTAAATTGGCTAAAGAAATGTATTTTAGAAATAAAATTAATGAATAAAAAATTAATAATAAGCTCTTGTGGGAAAATATTGCTGAAATTATGGACATGAATAAAAAAAAGATTCCTTTCCTATTGAACAGTTTCTGCATGGCAAAATTAATATTGAGACAAATGATATAAATAATGTAGCTAACACATTAAATGAGTACTATGTTAGGAGTGGGTGGGTGCCAACTTAGCCAGTGCTGTGCCTCCCGTGACTGAAGTCGTTATGAATGACGAGGATTACGGGGCGAATTCTTACTTCCAGCTGGAGCCGATATCCGAGGATGTCCTTGCTCGTGTTGTACAAAACCTTAGAGGCGGGTCTGCTCCGGGAGAAGATGGAATCCCGGTTACTCTTATCAAAATGTTTTTTAATTTATTAAAGCTTCCACTTCTACATATTATAAACAATAGTATGTCACAGGGAATTTTCCCAGCATCTTTTAAAATGGGTAAAGTAATCCCAATCTATAAGGGAGGCCCAAAAAAATCGATGTGTTAGCTTGAGGCCAATAACTTTAACTAGTGTTTTATCTAAATTATTGGAAAAATGTGTTAGTATTCAACTCGAAAAATATTTAAACATCAATAATATTCTTGTACAAAATCAATTCGGTTTCAGAAAAGATAAGAATTTGAATGACGATTTATATTTGCTAACTAAAAGTGTTCATGACACGATTAGCCGTAATAAAAAACCATTATTGATTTTTATAGATTTAGCTAAAGCTTTTGATACACTTGATAGACAATTATTACTACAAAAAATTAAAATATATTGGAATACAAGGGAACTCTTGGAGATGGTTCAAAAGTTATTTGTCCGATCGGTATCAAGTTGTTTCTGTTTTAGGCCATACAAGCGTTCCTCCAAAAATTGAGTATGGGGTTCTGCAAGGCAGTACTCTTGGACCCTTGCTTTTCTTAATTTTTATTAACAATCTAGGAAGATTGACTCTGTGTAAAGGACAGATATTTCTTTATGCGGACGACACCGCTTTGTTATTTGAGGGTGAAAGCTGGGAGGAAGTGAGGGATGTGGCTGAGCGCGGTCTACTCACTGTCAAGCGCTGGTTTGATCAATGTCGGCTCACAGTTAATATAGCCAAAACTAAATGTATGCCAATCTCTATACGAGCTGACGGTGATTCTTTTGTTTTTAATCTACGGTTGCATACTTGTGGTGGCCAGGATGGATGCGTTTTGTGTGAATGCATTGATAGGGTGAGTGAGTATAAATACTTGGGTGTAGTTTTTGACAATCGTTTGAAGTGGTGTAATCACGTAGCTTACATGCGGAATAAAACTTCGTAAATTTATCTTTATATTTTGTAATCTGCGTAATATACTTACAATAGATCTTTTAAAAACTGTATACTATGCTTATGTGCAATCAATTCTTCAGTATGGTAATTTAGCATGGGGTGGCTGTTTTTCAAAATAACCTTGCTCCCTTAGAAGTCGTTCAAAAAAACTATTATAAAAGTAGCTCTGAAGCGAAATCGTACTTATCCAACCAATTTATTATTTGAAGAATTTAAAGTTTTTAACGTCTCGCAATTATATATCCGAACATTAGTTTTGTACATTTTTCAACATCGAGATTCAATTTTCATTCACAGTAACCACAGCCATTTTACGCGTTCTTCCACTTCATAACAGAATTATTGTTCCTAGACTCGTTAAAGCGTTTAATTCAACATCATCTCACTATATTGCTCATATAATTTTCTTGAAATTACCATACTTTATAAAAAAACCCAAGACCTTGCACTATTAGTACGTACAAAAAATTAGTCAATAAATGGTTAGTAGATAATGGGCGAGATGGATTTCGTCAGTATTTTTCCTCAATCTACACCTAGATATGCTTTTTTATGTATTACATTTCTGTTTTATTTTTGTATTACAATCAATGTTAGTCTGAGTGTTTGGTGAGTCTGTACAATCGTTTTGACTGCAGGCCAACGAGGACATGTGGTGCGAGCAAGTGTGCGGGTGCGTGATTGGTGTGTGTGTGTGTGTGTGTTTTTTTAGTGTGTGTGCGTGGGTGTGCAGGTGTGGTCCAAATCTCTCTCTACTTATATCGGCTAATTTTTAATTAAGTCTTTCTGATTGCTCTCTTTTATGTAAGTCACAAGTTTTTATAAATTACATTTTTAAGTCTTCAAATTGTATTTTCTAAATAAGTATATTCCTTTCAAATTTTAGATTATTTATTAACTAGATTTACTCATGTATTCCATGCTCTGGCCTTGTATGGTTTATTTTAGAGGTTAAATCTTCATTTTTCATTTGTTAATGAAAATGTTTTTATTAATGACAATTCATTTCCTTATTTTAATTTAGGTTTTTTTGTGTTAGTGGTAGTGCAGACTGAGGAACTCGTTTCCCCACACACAGGCTGATGCCCATGTGGGGATAATTTCCTCTAATATTTTTGTTATGTATTATATTTTACTCTGTACATAAATTTTGGAAATAAATCAATCAATCAATCAAACTGCCTCTCCACCCCCTAACGTGAAATCCTGGATCCACCATTGACATCCATAACGCATCTTTGTATTTGTAATGTCTCTAGTGTAAAATAAACCATGATTAATTGTATTGAAATTTGATAGTAGCTAATTGATAGTTTGTACATTAATTATTACTGAACCAGCTGTGAAAATTTTTGTTAGTGGTGCATAAAAACCTGCAAACTAATAAAAATTTAGGTATCTAAATCTACCAGAACTTCATTAGGTTTCGGATATGAAAATTAACAAAACACCTCGTATAAAAATTAATTAAACTACTGGTCTTGTCCAAATTGTGTGTCTGGAAATGAAATCATATAGGATAAAATGGATCGTTCTGCAACAGGACGTTCTTTAAATCTATTATTGAGGTTTCTCACTACCACCACCATTGACAGCGAATCCTGCGGAGAAGGAGGACCAGGGAGAAAACTACGGCTTCAAAATTAACAAGGTAGGAGTACCACACCACATGTTGCATAACAGGCCTCGTTGAGGTTGCATGCAAACTTTCCAATCTATAGCTAATTTCATTCTCGAGATGTCCTGCGGACAGATTTACAGAAGGATAATCAAATAAATGATTACATCTACCTCCATCAGGTAAAAGAGAAACTGTACCAGCCTACTGATTCATAGCCTTCCATCACTTCCCTGATTTGCTTAGGACAAGAAGCTGAGATATTGCACTTAGTCCTAAAAGAACCTTTGTGCTGAAAATTCAATGGTTGGACATCACACTATCATAGAACACATTATGTCATGATAGTGTATAATCTATCTGCCACTCACCGCTGCGATCCAGTAGAGGTTGTGGTTAGCCCGATCATAAGCTTCAGCCGTATACAATCGTAGAATGATGGTGCCTGGTGAACTGCTTAATAGTATTGCTAGGAACGTGAAATTCTGTCATTTTGGAGGATACAAGGGTACTTGTTTGTTCCTTTTAGAACCTTCCGAGAGGGAAAAGAAGTTCACGAAGGTTCTTTGAAATGCTACAAGTTGATGAAAGCTTGACATAGCCTGTAGATCCACTTCGAAATACTTGTGGCCAATGTTCCCTCTGATCGTTCTTAGGAGACACCTTCGCACAGACTCAAGGGGTGTGAGAATATTCCAATCTGATACAGTGATCAAACTTTGGCAAAATATTTAAGAGCAGGCCTTACCAAGGGCAATAAATAAAGTTCTCGTTGTAGTCATCTAGAAATACTGGCAAGACATGTAGGTGTTGAATCCCAGAGTTGCTGTGGCCTTACCATTTATCCCCGGAGGTTAGGTTGCTAAAGTTCAGAGTTCAAGCGAGTTGATCACGAATAAAAGTCACAATGTTAATAACAAGATTATCTTGTTACATGACTGTAGTTGCTCACAATTTGGAAAGATCTTTGTTTCCGTATTTATATTATCTTTCATGGACGTACACGAAGAAGGGCTCAGGGATCCCAAGTTGCCTCCGAAATGTTTAAAGACAAGCATTAAAATTACACCCATTAAATTAGTTCGTTTTACACACTAGAACACATTTATGAGCTTTAGCGACAAGTTTTGGAGGAAGATTTCCGAGCTCCAATTTTTTGAGGATATTTTTATACTTTCTAAACCAACCATGTGTCAGCCCACCCCTCCTGAAATAAGTTTCTGTATACATCACTGTAATCTTTTAATGAAAACTAGCCTAGTCTCACGAGCAAACTGAGATGATGGAAGTATATGAACTGAAGTTATTCCTACAAATGGTAATATGACTATTATTATTGCTACTGTGTCATAATTAGAGGTAATGTATTAACATAAGACAGCCTCAATCTAGATGACTGCACTGTTCTCATGAAGCATTAATTTTATTTTGTTAGATATAGCTCCCCTAATTGTATGTTAAAAATCAGGTGGTAAAAATGTTTTTGAGGTTTAACATTGCTCTTAAGGGCTGAAACATAAATTGTTTCATTGTTACAACTTTTTGCCCAGACCACATTGTGTTAGATTTATACACTTAAACCTATTTAATGTTTTATTAAATAAATACTTAAATGTTCTTAGATATTTGTCTACAAAAAAATATTTATTAAGTAGGCCTACTGTATAAGTTAAATATATTTAAATGTTATTTCTAAGATTTAATATTGTACAATAATCCTTCCCAGAAAGAATTACATTTGTCTATTAAGATATTTAAGCCTGCTACTATATAATAACTTCATCTTATCAACTTGTTCTGTTAAGTTTTGCTGCACATAAAGTTAATACTGGTATATAATCCATTTTTATATGAATTTCTATCAATTAGAGCAGTTATAGTTAATACATGTATATACTTCAGTTTTATATGATCAAGTAGAGTAGTTTATAAAAAGTTCTTTGAGTTCAAACTGTTTCTCGTTATATAGTTTTGTTTTATTTTCTAGCTTCAATTAACACTGCCTTAATTACACCAACATGCCGCTGCTACTGAGATGCAGGACACTTCACAGATTACTCTGTCATATTTGCCTTTTTATGTACATTAGCATTTTTTTTTATAAGTCGATAGGACATTGAGAACTTTTTTGTCTCATTTTAACATATAAAATAAAACACAAATAGCTATTTGTGTAATCCTTTGAACTCTATTCCACAATTTTAATTAATTTGTGAATGTTTTCATGAAAAATAGTTTTAATATTCTTTTAATTTTAAATGTTTAATAAATTATGATTTTTTTTATATTAAAAAACATAGTTTTTGTCTGAAATGCAAAATTTTTTGTCACTTGTCGATTAAATGTTTAAATTGAGTATGTACACAAAAATTATGTTTAAAAAAGCCTTGCTACTCTGATTGAATATAAACATGCAACTCAAACCATTTATACAATATACATTCCTTTCAGAATACTGAGGTAATGTATAAATGGCAAATTACAAAGTCCAGTATAAAATGTAATAATTTTAATTAGTTGTAATGTAAAGAATTTGTTTCTAACATAATTTTATAAAGTTATTTGCTGTATTTTCAAATACACTAATGCTTAAGTTCATTAATACTTGTACTATTGTAGATCAACTAAGCAACAACAAAAACACAAGATAACATATAATATAAATTAATTGTCAGTGAAGAAGGAGATGATAACTAGTTGAAGCAAAAGATAAGAATCTCTCTGTAGTTGACATCTGGGAAGCAGATAATGCATGTTTTATCAAGTGAGCACTGGCAGTCAGGATCTCCTCAGGTAAATTAGTCCTCTTTGAGATTTCCTGCAGTGGAATAGTCCAACAGAAGATTGGTCACCAATGTTCATCTGAATTATTCACAATTCTCTCGCTCAATTATTGAGTGAGTACTAACTTCTGAAGTAAGTTTTATATATTAATCACATATTTCATCCCATATTGCAAATACATAAGGACAATCACAATTTTTAATACCATGTGTCTTGGGTGCCATAAAAATTATTTTTGTAAAATATCCAAGTGTATATATCAGTATTAAAGGGTACCAAGCAAAAGAAAGGGTTTTCCAAACTTGGCTTTTTGAGCTAATTTAGTACATGTTCAGGTACCGTACCGTACAGTATTAAAAAAATATTATTTTAGATTTTTGCCGAATTTGAACAAATAATCTGTAACACCTGTTTTTACTTTGGTTTAAGCTATCATAATTTATAGCCAGTTACATGCTTGAAAAACTTAGTTACTTTAAAATCTCATTATAATATTTTAGTGGGAAAGCAGAATGAAAATGACAACAAATAAGCTACCATGTTATGGATTGTGTGCAGTATAATGAAATTCAATATGTTAAGACTTCTTTTACATATTTTCAGGGGAAAATAGTTTTAATATTCTTTTAGTTTTAAAATGTTTAAAAAGTAATAAATTGTGATTTTTATACTAAAACCCAATGTATGTGTGTAAAACAAACTTTTTCATCCAGACTTCAGTGATTTTGATTAAATTTGTACCATCTGTAGCCCATTAAACGTTTACAAATGGCAACAAATATATCAGCGCAAAATTGTCTTTAAACAAGCTTTTAGTCTAGTCTGATTGAATATAAAAATGGAACTGAAACTACCTACACAATATACAACATTTTCAGAATTTTTTGTATGTCAAGAGTGAAAGCTGGAGGCAAATGTATATTTATCATTTCAAAATATGACATACTTTAAAGACTCTAATCAATTTTTGGTTCAGTTAATTATGTTATAACTTTACACAAACGTATAGTCAAGCAAAAAAGTGAATTATTTGTTAAAACCGTCATTGCTTATAATTATTCTCATAAGACAGCAAGCTACTAGGATGTCTGTCTGTCAGAGAGTCAACTGAAAATAGATTTCATCAACACCTTGTTATATATATTTTCTTATAGTAGCCACCTATAAATAAGTCTACCAATCTTATGAAATGACATAAAAGATTCCTTAAATTGTTTTGGCCATTCTTACAAAAGTTATATAACCAATAATTTTGTCGATAACCACCAGTGTCTCTCTCCTGCAAGTTTCTGAACATCAGACGTTTACAAGCTTTTCCGACAACACTCTCACCACCCTAATGGTAACATTGGAATGCATCAGTATAATGCAGCAACCCTATTTTATCAATCTTATTTTGGGAATACACTGCCTTCAACAAACACCCTCATGTAAGGATTGTTAATAAACAGGATTCACTGGCAACCCTATCTCATCTTTTTATCAAAACTTGTAAAGATTGGCAACATGTTTTGCCGGAAACCATATCTCACAATTTCTCATGTGTATATAAGTGTGTTAATTCGGCCTTAACAAATGGTATATAAAAACTTGTGATGAATCATTCCAAATAAAGTATATTTTTAAACATTTCCCATTTATACTTTTACAGAGTACAGAAAACAACAACAAAAATGGCATAAAATTGTGATTTTTTAAATGTTATAGAGCTGATAAATGATGAAAAAGTTTACCAATATTTTAATATATTTTTAGTTTTTCCACACACAAATATATAAAAAATACTTTTTATGATTTAAAAAGAGCAAACTTGGATTTTTAATAGAAATACTTATTTTATTACACCCAAGTTAAAAAAGTAGTGTGTAAATAAAGACATCTTCTATAATAAAAATTAACAAACCAATTTAACCATTCCGACATCCTGCTTTGTTTTTAAATTATTGTGAAATTGTTTATTTTTATGTATTTCTATACAAATATATTTTATTTTACAAAAAGAAGTTGTTATAGAAGATTCATAAAACTTTGATAAATGTTCACTATTTATCTAAAGTATCCCAAATTTATATAAATGAATTTCTCTAAATAATTTCTTTAACGCTCAAAACATTTAAAAGAGAAGTGAAACCGTGATATTATAATCATATTGTCTCTATATAACAATCTGATTTTTTATTGAAGTATGCTTGTAAGTCTGATTTGTAAATATTTAACTAGAAACTTCAGTTTAGAAAGTAATTATTAAATTTGTAGGCAATTAAGTTATTAATTCTTAATTAATTTAGATTACTATTTTATCATATGTTCCTAAATTACACAGGCCAACGAAAAATTTTTTTGTGAAAACTTTTTTTACTTTAATAGCTGATTTTTATGTGCTGAATCCAAATCTGGCCTTAGTTTTTTTGTTATCACCATAGTTTTTTTCTGCAATTTGGGTTTTTATGTAGTATACATTTTTATGTAGTTTTCTTATGTAGTATAAATACGGTATATGGTGAAATTAATGAAACACTATGTTACATCATAATTATGAATATATTAATACAATAGGTTACTTGAAAGAGTTTATACATGTGGTATAATACAGGTTCCATTAGTCATCTGGGATTGGTTTTGTATTTTCTTTCCCTCTTTTCTTTGAAACTTCTTGTGTAGCTTTTCTACAATGAGTCGCCTGCTGAACTTCTCTGTGAAGTGACCAACAGTAGTCCCCCATCATGTTAGTGTTCCAGCGTGCCCTGATAGCGTTTTTCCATCAGTTTAATGTCCTGGTGAAAACGCTCTCCTTGCTCCTCACTTACATCGCCCAAGTTTTCCGGGAAAGTAATCAAGATGACTGTTCAGGAAGTGAACTTTCAGGCTCATCAAACATCCTAACTTTTTTAAAGTTCTTTAACATGTTAGCAACAATAGCAACATATTCTGGATCTTTTTTTATTCCCCAAGAACTTTGGTAACCACTTGCTTGAATGACACCCATGCTTCTTTCTCATTTGAGGTCATTGTCGATTTCAAAGTTAAGGTCTAACATCAATTTTTCTAATGTCTGGTCGACCAATGACGCCTTCTTTCAGTTTAGCTTCTGAAAGGTGTGGAAACTTTAGGCAGAGATACATAAAACATGGGCCCCATCTTTAGGCAAAGCCTTGACAAACTGTTTCATGAGGCCTAACTTTATGTGAAGAGGTGGTAGGAGCACTTTTTTTGGATCTACGAGGTTTTTGCGAAGAATGTTCTTTTCACCTGGTTTTAAAGATTCCCTAGCAGGCCAGTTCTTTTTGCACCAATGTTGATCTCTAGCCCTACTGTCCCATTCACACAAGAAACATGGAAACTTGGTAAAAACACCTTGTTGACCAAGTAGCATACATGTTACTTTTAAATCACCAATATCATCCAACCATGATCACATTAGCCTATTTTATTCAGTCACTATTTCTAGGTTTTCATAGCTTTCTTTCATGTGTACAGAATGACCAACAGGTATATAGATGCGTACTGGTTTCCATTGTGTAATACAAAACAAAGCCTTTAAACTTCTTTTGGATGAGTCAATGAACAGCCTCCAGTCTTCCTTTTTGTACTCAAACACAAATTCATTCATCAGACCTGGAATGTCTGTACAGTACACCAAATCACCATCTTGTTCAAAAAAACTTTGAAAAATTGTTGCTCTCTCTTTCTATACACATAAATGCTGGTTTCCAGCACCCAACAAGTTCTTTTCCTTTTTTAGTCTAGAGCCAAGCAATTCAGCTTTTCTTTAGTTAAGCCCTAGATCCCTAACCAAGTCATTAAGTTCAATTCTGAGTAAACAATTTAGGCTCTAACATTTTCTGTAATACATCGAAATTCTTCATCATCTTGTTCATCTAACTCAGATTCTACATCATAAGATGGTTCAGTTTGAATGGAATCCAAATCATCTGGAGGTTCAGGGACCGGCAAATCTTGACCGTGTTTCATGGTCGGATGGCAGACACAAGGTTAGGGTAGCTTATTACCTTCTTATTTTTTGAGTTGTGACCAGTTACATCAACACTGCAAAAGTAACAATCATCAGAATGATTTCTTGGCTCTCTCCATATCATAGGAACAGCAAATTTGAAGGATTTTTTCTCCTTTTTTGACCATTTTCTTAGATCTTCAACACATACATAACATACCTTATGTGGCGCCCAATATTTATCCTGATCTCCAAGTAAAGTTCCAAAGTATGATCGATAAACCTTTTTCACAAAGTCCGTAATGTTTCTTTGGTGTTTTTTAATCACAAACTCACCACAAATTATAACAAAAAACTGTCAACAGAGTTTTTACAACCGCGGTTAGACATTGTGTTGAGCACGTGTACAAAAAAACCGTTGAAAGTGAGGTTAGATTGACAGTAAACAAACATCAGCTGTTAAACGTTCAAATTGGAATCTACCTTTTTTGATCTTTTAGTGTGTTTCAGCAGTGCTACCAACAACAATTTAAGTCCATTACCTCTACTTTTTTGATTATATTTAAACTCTGTAGAAATCGCTTAGTTAAAAAAATGTTACTTCAAAATGTGAAGAAAATTGTGGGTGATACAGCTTTTTTTAAGCATCATATTTGGATTCAGCGACCTAAAAAACATTAGAATAAGGTATTTTTAGTAAAAAAGTTTTTTTCATCGTTGGCCTGTGTTATTATACAAAGCAAGACCAAAAAAATATTGAAAAATCTCAGTAAATTTTTATTTTATGAAAATCTATTAGATCCTTTCATATGGCCTCCTACCTATACTGTACTTTAAGTCTGTAAGTCTCAAGTACAAGCTTTTGAAAATCAGTAGTAGATTGAAATTGATGAAAGTTAAGAGGCAAAGAATAATATGAAGATCAAATATAATTTGTGACCAAGTTTAAATTAAGTTCCATTTTGTGTTACACTGTAATGTAACAAGATATATGACATATATTATTTGTTATTTTCAAACTCGTTTTGATACTTGAATTATTTGATATTATTTCTAGTTCTTTTATGGATTGAGTTTTTTTATCACAATAAAATTCCTCTACTTTCATTTAAAAAACCCTTGTCAATATTTTGAGTTAAAAAAGTAATGTTCTGGCTCTAATTTTCATTACAATAAGAATTTGGAAATTTATAATATAATTTTAAAACCTTGTGACAACAGTAGTCACATAAAAAACTATAACTAACTCATAAATGCAATGCAAAAGTTCCTTTTGTTTCAATTGTCTTTTAAGTGTATTTGTTCTTATATGTTGTATGATATGTTGTGAGATTTTTTAATACAGTGCCTATAAAATCTTTGAGAAGTATATAATAAATAACATAGTAATATACAAGAAACTCAATAACTGCTTTAACTTCTGATTGAATTAAGGCTTGGTACACATATAATAACAGTATTTACACATACCTTGAGCAAGTTTGTTAGCCAGGACCAATCTCTAAATTTTTTAAATGCTGGCCATTTACGTATGTACAACATTTTAATCTTTACTAGTATAAAATGTTTCTTGTTTACTTATTCTATTCAGGTGTTAATATTTAGAAGAAATATGAATAAGACATATTAATGAATGAGAACTTTAACTAACAAGTAATTATTAATAAAATCAGCCTTAACAGATGGTAATATTTTTAAAGCATTATAACTGAATGCTGTGGTTGGCTGAGCATTAGTGAAGTCTACCACTCTAGAAGCAAGAAAAATTTACTTTTTGTCTGCTGTCCAAGCAAAACACAAGACAATATATCGAGAACAGGCTGACCTATAAACTTGATATTTTGTATGAAGCTTTATTTCAATACAGGCAAAGTAGAGTTCAGTGTTGATGCATGTTCACTCCATGGGATGTGGCTGAACATTGGTGAAGTCTACATCGAGAACAAGCTGACCTATAAACTTGATATTTTGTATGAAGCTTTATTTCAATACAGGCAAAGTAGAGTTCAGTGTTGATGCATGTTTACTCTATGGGATGTGGCTGAACATTGGTGAAGTCTACATCGAGAACAAGCTGACCTATAAACTTGATATTTTGTATGAAGCTTTATTTCAATACAGGCAAAGTAGAGTTCAGTGTTGATGCATGTTTACTCAATGGGATGTGGCTGAACATTGGTGAAAATTGTTACATTGGTGATGATTGTGTTTACTGCACATAAAAAAACATATTCAAAAATACTTAAAAGATATTCTTAAATATATGAATACTATAGTTACTTAAATTCAGTTACTAAACACTTAAGTTTTTGTTTGACAGTTACAAAATGCATGTCTCTAATATCAAAACGTGTTGAAAAAGGTAAGACAATTATAAATATTAATTCATTCTAATCAAATCACAGAAATGGGGGTTTTTCTTAATTCCAAATGCACATTTACATTTAAAAAAATTCAATTTTTACGAGTTCTGATAGTTAAAAGAAGAAGAATCTTAAATCTATAAAACAGACAAATCTCCGTACAAGAGATGTTGCCAAAGCCAAATCTAAACTGTTCCATCGATATGCTCCTGTGTAGGGGATGATGAGATAAGAAAATAAGCTCAAGATCAAGGGGGTTGTTAAAGTTCTAATATTTCTTATACTCGTATGATTTCCAAGTTTATGTCTTGATTGAGGATAATTTGTTGTTATAGATTTCCCTACAAGTGGACAAACTGAGCATATGTTGAGTGTCAAAATCTGATGTACATTTACATGATAAATATATAATAAATACATAACCTCTCACTTATCACTACAAACTCTGTCGAACATCACTTACAGAGAACTCTCATTTACTCTCAAAAGCCAAGTCGAATTAACTCATTTAACTCCAAACATAAGCAATACAAAAGTGGCTCACACTGTGAAATGCTTTAGTAACATTAAACAACAAAACAATTGACCGAAAGCCTCCAGGCCAGAGAAAATAATTAAATATAAGAGCCACAACAGATGATAAGTTCTTACTTTTCTGAGAATTTACACCATTAAGTCTAAGTGCACAAGAAGGGCCTCAGATTAAAGACAAACTATGCCACAAGGTGGAATGAATGTCATTGGATAAACTATAACTCTTCACCATCCCTGTTATAGAAGGAATATCTTATCTGGTCATACAATCCACTATTTCTCTCACAGCTCTTCTCATACCTCTCCAGTACAACTGTTGGACTCCCATCATCTCAAGAAATTGTTTAAGGGATTATAAAAATAATACTACACTATCAACAATCAGAAAAATATCTGAACACGTAGAAAAACCCGGCTGCTTCCAATATCCTCTCCACCAAATATTATCCAAGGAATCTATCTAGTTGATAGAGAACAACAGGGATAGCTTCTACTACAGCGATAGGGAGGGCCTCAAAAGCCACGAAGTAAAGAAGTATATAGGATATACGAGTATATGCAAGTAAATGTGCTAATTAGTGCATCCAAGTCTTTGGTTATTACCTCAATAATAAGCAGTGGACAATGCCATTGCTAGCAACTAT
The DNA here is from genome assembly GCF_021130785.1 of Homalodisca vitripennis. Lineage (NCBI taxonomy): Eukaryota > Metazoa > Arthropoda > Insecta > Hemiptera > Cicadellidae > Homalodisca > Homalodisca vitripennis. Next base: position 142,396 of record NC_060209.1, read on the forward strand.
TGACATTGCATTGCTATATATTCTTGATCACATGAGGAACTACAGAACAATCTCAATGAGATGATGATTGAGATACTCAAAGAAATTCACACCTCTTTGTGTAGCAACCATCTTTCCTCTAGCCATGAAAACTCCTGGAGAAGCCAACCCTCATCCTGAACTGCAATTTTATGCATTAATTTCAATCAGACATGTTTTTTACTAATGAAAACCCAGGCTTTCCTCAATAATTAAAAATCTTTGCTTCAAAATAATTAAAGTCCTGCCGGACTACAAGAACTTGAAGTGGATCAAGTAAGTGTGATTTGAGGGGAGATCCATATCCTCTGGGAGGCCGTCTTCAGATTGTTATTTTCTCATATACAGCAGTTTCCAACTAACAGAAGGGTGCCTTAGGTGATGACCTGACTTAGCTTTCTGAGTCACTCTACATAGTTTCCAATCATGAAAATTCTAATACCAATTTCATCACAGTTATCTATTCAATAAAAAATCTCATTTTACTTTTTCTGTCAAAGAAAATTTTTATATATAAGTGAAAAAAATTGTATTGGTTGTTTCAGAAATATGGCGGCATTGGATAAACCTGACTGGTTAACAGATGATTTCCTCAAGTCTTGCCTGGAATCAGATGGTGAACAAATAACCCAAAACATAATAGAGATAAGCCACTCTATTGAGCACGCTGTGTCTCCAGGTAATAATTATGGAAGTATGATGTTTCGAGTGAACATAATCTATAAAAAACTGGGTAGCGATTCTGAACACTCATTGTCCTTAATTGTAAAAGCACCGATTGAGCAGAGTCAATGTTCAGAAGAAGGCAAGAAACTTTCAAATGAAGGATGCATGATTGAACAAAGATATTACAGCGAATTTATCACCAACACTTTTGACTTGATGAAACACAACATTGTTCCAAAACACTACAAATCACCACACCCTGGTTGTATTATACTGGAGGATCTGAAATCTTTGGGCTACGAGATGGTTGACCGCCATAAAATGTTGGACTTCGACCACTGCCAGCTTTATATTAAGGCTTCAGCAAAACTGCATGCTCTGTCAATGGTCTTATATGAAACACGACCTGAAATGTTTGAAACAGTTTTGAACCGGAGCCAAGATTTGTTGGAACTTTATGAAAAAATTACAAGATTTACGGTGTTGGGCAGTTTTCGCTGCATGGCCACTTTCCTGGAAGGAAAGTCAGGTTGTGAAAAGTATCTCAATATACTAAAAGAAGCAATTGATAACGAACTCTTTTTGGACATTTTTGAGGAAAATAACCATTTAAAACCACCCTTTGGTAGCTCTGACCCAAAACGATCCCTGGTGTGCCAACATGATGTTCAAGTATGACAACAACGGAAACGTTATCGATATAAAAATATTTGACTTTCAGCTTGTGGAACTCTCCCCTCCACTGAAGGAGTTTATGACTTTTGTGTGGATCTCTGCTGATCAAAATGTCAGAGAAACCAAGTTGAGTGATCTTTACAAACTTTACTGTAAGTCATTAAAGGCCAACTTAGCCGAACTAGGATACCAGAAGAACATTGTTTTAAGAGATTTGGAATCAGAAATAGTCACTTGGAGTCCTCTAATCCTGTATCGTATTTGTATGAATGTGCCTGTAAGTCTGGCTGACGAAAAGGTACAATTAAAAGACTATTTCAATGGAAATATTTTGGAAATGGAGTCTGTCAAAGAAAGTCCAGTCTACAAGACTGTGTTCGAGGGAACCACATTCAACAAGTTATATCTAAAGTTCTTCCAGCAAATTGACAAACTTGGAGTTTTTGAAAATATAAAGAAAATGTTGGATCAGGCAAAATCAAAAAGGAACCATGTATAATTTGTGGTATTCAAGTACTTTTAGACGGGGACATATCTATTTTAGAGACACCGTATTTTGTTAATGATATTTTACTATTTAAAGACAAGTTCCGTATTTCATGGAAATTTTTATCAAATATTTATTACTTACTCATCATTTTATCAAGTTTTTAACAAGTTTTGTGTGTGTGTAATATGGATAAATCTTTCACATTTAATTAAGTTTGTTAATTAATGTTGTTTTACATCTAAGGATTATGGTTTGTTCTTAGGTTTATGGTTTGTTCTGAGGTTTATGGTTTGTTCTCAGGTTTATGGTTTGTTTTAAGGTTTTAAGGCCTTCACATATTTTTGTTGTAGTTTGTGTTATCATTTATAGGCTTAGGTTGGTAATATAGGATATATATGAATGTTGCGTAATTTTATATAATTTATTAAATATTTTAAACTTTTATCTTAGAATGTAAGGTATCAGTGTAATTCAAGTCCAGCAATGTTGCAATTTCTGTACACATAAATGTACTCATAAGCTCCTATCTTACAGATAAATGTATTTGACTTAAAACTAAAGTAACAATTAGTCAATTGTTGAAAGTGTGATTGTTCTTCAATGTGACACTTTATTAAAATTAAACCCTTAAAAGATATTATGATTAAATTATAAGTAATTTATCAGTCTGAAGATACTCAATTGAAATATATTATCCCATGTCTAGTAACAATTAGGACTCAATACTTAGTAGCTCAATCATGTAAATCCCCAGCCTAGCGTTGTTGTTCACCTGGTGGTCTTAAAGTCCAGTAATGGCTGTTCAATCTTACACAACAGTTAGACAGCTAATAATGATCTTGCTTGACGAGTTTATTACATAGAGTAAGCACACAAAAATTGCTGAATGTATAAAGACACCATGTGTGCTATTGAGGCACATTAGAATCCCTCACATCTGACCCTGACAGAACTGGACCGTGGTCAGAACGGAAAAAAGTTGGATAATCCTAGGAAAAAAATATTTGACCATAAACACACATGCAGTATGCTTAATTTATGAACAAACACTCCAATAAATGAGACATTTTTATTTTTGTGAGGCCTTTTGTGTTCAATGATCACATCGTCAGAATCATTGTTATTGTGCAAAGCCGAGGAAGAAGAAACCACAAGTGACAACGTAGTGAGTTATTCTGCTGCTAAAGACGCCTTTGGTTGCGGTGCTGAAATACATCGAGCAACATCTAAACGAAACCCTGATGGATGTATTATGGGCAAAAAGTGGAGGGACGGGCAAAAATCTATTACTGAATTCTTTAAATAAGGTACTGTACATACATTAAGATTTTATTCATGTTTTCATTTAATTTAAAACTGTAAATGTTTGATATGTATTCAGCAACATACGAATGCTGGTATTTACAAGTACAATAAAGTTGTTCGCTTATTGTAGTACACTGCATACATGTAGTTTTTTTACCTGGGAAAGTCGTTTTTGCTCCTTCCGATATCAGACTTTTGGCCGTTCAGATCATGGCTAGGTCTTGTCATGGTCGGATATGAGAGGTTCTAGTATATGACAATTGCCTTAAAAATATAAGAACACTTCCATTAGAACTTAAAAATAAGTGGAAAACTGAATAGGTCGAGAAGACAACTTGACAAGGACACGGGTAGAGAATAACATAAAATGAAAATTAAAATGTTCCAGTTCAACTTTTCCAGGTTGATCAATTATTGCTGATAGTTTTTACTGGCAAGATTATGTTTTAGAGTACTTATGAAAATATTAGTTTAATAAAAAAAGTATATGACAAACTTTTAAATTGTAAACTCAACAAATAAATCAGTTAAAATTGATCTAACTAATGGAATCTGCAAATAAAAATTAGTAATATAGAAACTGTACAATAAAACAGAAAACGAAGATGATGAAGAGGGGTCAGAAATACTAACATATAAAACTATATACGAGTAACTTGGTAATATATTTCAGTTGATAAATCATACATCAACAGACCACCAATAACAAAACAAAAAGATGCTACTTAATCTGCAGGAGTTTATGGAAATAGTCCCTCTATTATTAATTGACATTGAGTGGGCTAGCTGTGTGGTGCCACTAAAGTCACTATAATCCTAGAGCCGACTCACTACTCATTTACCAGTTGTGCCTCACAGTTGCTAAGCTCAGTTCTTCAGTGATATTCTTCTCAGAAACACTAAACACTAAGTTATATATATTCTTATTATATATATATATACATAATAGTGGTCTCCCCTGATTCATAGCTTGACTCCTGGCAGCCCTCTACATATACACAATCATCTTCATCTCTAGTATATATACATATAAGAGTGTAACAGAACCAATCCTGATTATGTAATCTAGAATAGACTGATTACCGTAAATTTATTAAAAACTGTCATATAATCATTCCATAAGGTAACAAAAATATTTTAAATACATAAATGTTAACATTTTAAATGATAACATTTTAAGTTTACATACTCTTATATAATACACTCATAATACCTAATATAAATGGAAATGTTAAAAGAATAAGAATAAAACTGATTGGTGCTACCAACATAATTTTCCAGTAAACAGTTACACAATTTGTTACTTAAGAAAGAATTTAATTTATACATCTATTTGTTTGAAAATGAACTAAAATTAGTCAAATGTCTTTAAAATCATTCTTAATAAATACTTCTAAATTATACAAAATAAATATTATCCAACAAAATTATAGTTAAATAATGTATTAATATATTATACTTAAAATATATTTATTTCTTTTCACAATAGTTGTAGTAACAAACAGGTATATCAACCAACTAAAATTTTATATCAGGTGAAAGCACTTGTTATGTAATCAGTTACAATGTACTGGTACATGACTATCTTTGTTAATCACTACAACAAAGATAAGTGTGTTTGTATGTATAGTGCCACAGCAACCATTCACACTTTTATTCCAGCTACTCTAGCACTGTTTTTGAAAATATAGGATTTTGCTAAAAATTATTACAACATGTTAACAATAAATAAAATTCAGAACCAAATTGAAAGAATTCTTAGTAGACATGTTATTACTGTATAAATTATTATTTGTGTGATAACTTTTAATTAGGTTCAATATTATTTGTAGTTATTTCATACTTTATTTTCATTTGTTTTATTGTTGTATTTGATATTGATAGTTCTACATATTTTCTAGCATTGCTGGTATGTAAATATGTTTTATTATTTTAAAGAGATTTATAGGAATTACTTTGAAGACATACAAATGTTGTAGAAAAATGTAAACATGTACTTGATAAATGTAAGTATTTAATATGTTATGTGAAGATTTATATTTACAAAAATTACAAAGTAACATGTTTTAAGAAAGCAACAGTTTATTGATTTTTTTCAGCTACTTCCTAGCCTGCGAAAGAACCTTAGCCAACATATTATTTTGGTATAGATACTACTTTTTGTATTAGTTTACATACAGATATAGTTAGTTAACTGTTTGGCCATTGAATAGAAAAAATAAATTTTCTTGTAACAGAGTTGATTATAGTGGTGCTATAATCTTTGAACTCCAGTTTCATTTCAATTTATTTAATAATAAAATATTAAAAAACTTTATGAGTTAAATAAATGTATTTAGGAATTTATTAAGTACATGCTAATTATAATGAGAATTTTTGTGCCTAAGAATATGCAAGATTAACACATACATACAGGCTGCCAATTTTACAAAATAATTGCTTTATTTCATGTGACACAAAAATATTTCCACAAAAACGAAGAAAATACAATTGGTAATATTTATAACAGCCAAAGAATGTTCATAAAAGTATTCCTTCAAAGTATACCATTAAAAAACTGCTGCAATATATTCTAATCGTAATTTTCAAGATAACATTAAATTGTAATTTTTATGACTATAAAACATTGATAATGTAAAACACAATTATTTCTCATTGACTTTTATTGTAATTAACCTAATTTAACCTAAATATCGTTGAAATAACAGATGATTTTTCATAACTATTGAACACTGTTTCACGCATAGGTAGTAAATTTTATACATGATTTTGAATGCTAAAGTCTTATTAGTTTCAAATTTAAATGTTACGTAAGGTTAAAATGGTATGTAAGCAAATATTTTCCTGAAATATTCTAGTTTAAAATCTGAGTATCTAAAGTATCCAAGTATCAAATCTAGCAGAGTCACGGTTCAATCATCTTCTGCAAATTACTCTCCATCAGAAAGAAGGTCAGAGCTGGAAATCCCAACCACAAGGTCAGGAGCCTCAGGCCCCATTCGAGGATGTGAGCACTTCTACAGATCTGTTACACTGAACTCTTGCAAGAACCCACCACACCTGTCACTGCAGAACCCTCTCTGCATCACTTCTGCACAATTTGGTAATTATATGTTTATGTATAATTGTTCTGATACAGATCTTACATACTGTACTCATTACTACAATATATAATAATTTTGTTTGGATCATGACATGTTTAATATAGGCTAAAAAATGAATGTCTAGTTAACTAAATTCATATTTGTAAATATTTTTATAGGAAACATTACCAGGAGAATTAGTGTTCCAAAATTCATGTAATTAAAATCATCTTTCTAGCCATACCATTTTGTTTTAAAAAAAGTTCATATTATAGTCTCAATTTATGAAAACTTGTATGTGTAATTTATTACACACATTTATTACACACGGAAAAGTTTAGGCAAGTTTTCAGTAAAACGTAGACAGAAAGTGAATGACCATGATATTTGTTTTAGAATTGTTGTTATTATTGTATATTTTTGATATTATCATTTTGTTTTTATAAGATATATAAAGAACATAGCTCTCTTGTTAAGAATGTAAATAAGTTTCTGTAAAACCTTTTCCTGTTTTAAAAACAGACAAAATCTGTGCTCTAAGAAAAAATATTAATTTTTAGAGCCTCCACCATTTCAAAAGGTCATTCATGAATTTAATTTTGTATAATATATTAAGAAAATAATTAAAATATTTAAACACACATAAACAAGTTATTAAATGTTTTTAATCTTAAAGAGTTACCTCACTGGCAAATTAACTGTAATATTTAAAGTAGCTGAATAAAAAGATTAGACTTGTAATGTTCTAGTCATAGTCATAGTCATAGTCATAGTCAAACTACTTTATTCTGTAATATGTACAAGGTACAAAGAATAGCGTCACTACAATGAAACTAAATACTAATATTAATTTTAAAATATAAGTAAAAAAAAATACAATCGTAACATCTCAACAATTTATCTTCAATTCTTCTTTAAATGAATTAATTGGTTTTTGTATTGAAATATTCCTCAAAAGAATATAGAGACAAATTAGTTAAATAATCTTTGACTTCTTTTTTAAATTTTAACAGATTTGTTTCCATTATAAATTTTGTTGGTAAATTATGTAGATATCTAACACCTCTGTAATATGTTTTCTTTTTGTAAAATTCAAGATTGTGTTGATCGACATGTCTATTAAAACGGGTATTATATGTATGTTTATTGGTTTGTAGTATCGGATCAAAAAATTGTTTTACATAAATTATTGATTCAAATATGTATAAACCATATACTGTCAGAATTCCAAGTTCAGAAAAAATATGTTTAACAGAATCTGTATATCTTAAATTTTTCATTATTCTCAAAGATTTTTTTTGTAGGACCAAAAGCCTATCTAAATTACTTATTGTTGTTGCTCCATAAATGCTTATTCCGTAAGCTAAATGTGAATGGATCAAAGAGAAATATATTAATTTAAGTGTATGTAAATTACTAATTTTTGCCATTTGTCGCAATGCATATAGACCAGTAGACATCTTCTTAGTAACATGATCTACATGTTTATCCCAAGCTAAATTTTTATCTATTATAAGTCCTAAAAACTTTGTGTGGTCTACTTGTTTAAGTCTGTCATTGTCTAGAAAAATGTCACAGTTTAAATTTGATCTGGATTGCTTTGTAGAAAAAGAAATATAATTAGATTTATCTGAATTTAATAAAAGATTATTTTTGTCAAAAAAATCCTTAATCCTAGTTAGACCAATATATGATGAAATTTCAATATTCTCAAGCTTCTGACCAGAAAACAAAACATTTGAATCATCAGCATACAGACACACGCCACCATCCAACCCCTCCATCACCCTTGGCAAACCTCCTATATAACATAAAAACAATAGAGGACCCAGGATAGACCCCTGGGGCACACCATGCCGTAGTGTCTGCAGCTGTGATCTATGAGCCCTCACATAATGATTTTTATTGTGAAAAATGGTTTCTTCTATTTCTACATATTGTTTTCTATTTGTTAAATAGGAATCAAATCACGTTTGCTCCTTTCCATATATACCGAAGCTGTTTAATTTCCTTATTAACTTTACATGACTGACACTATCAAATGCTCTGGTAAGATCTAAAAATATCCCAATTACTTTTTCTCTTTTATCAACTGAGTCAATAATGGACTGGATAAATTCTATACCGGCCGTTATTGTTGATTTTCCACGACGAAAGCCATGTTGTTGTTTGTCCAACAGTTCATTAGACTCTAGGTGTTTTAAAAGCTGATCATAAACCACTTTTTCGAATATTTTAGAAAAAATTGGGAGCAATGACACTGGCCTATAGCATGCTGGATCAGTCACATTACCTTTTTTAAAGAGAGGAATCACTTTGGCAACTTTTAAAATATCAGGAAATATTCCTGAAATTAAAGAAGAATTGATTACATGGACAAGAGGTTTTATAATAAAGTTAACAGATTTTTTCACAATATCAATTGGTATATCATCGTGCCCCACAGAAAACTTAGTTTTAAATGACAAAACAATTGTTTTTAACTGATACTCAGACACCGGTTGAAATCTGAAACATGGCCGAGCACAGGTCAGATGCTCACTATTGGTATAAATAGAGTTGAGCTGAGGTATGTTAGGTAATACTAGCAAGTCAACGGCTGTCACAAAAAAATCATTAAAAGTGTTTCCTACAGTAACAGGATTAGATATTAATTTTCCATTTGCAATAATACTTTTATTATGATTTATATTGGATTGTTTATTTACCTCATATTTAATTATTTTCCAAGTTGTTTTTGGTTTGTTGTCAGAGTATAGAATTTTATCATTGAAGTATTTTTGTTTATTTCTATTCATGCACTCTTTCAGTACATTTTTCTTTCCTTTTATGACTAACTTCAAATTTGTGTTTTTGGAAATTCTAAATTGTTTCTCAAGTTCAACTAATTCATTTTTTAAAATTTGTATATCATCTGTAATCCATTTTTGTCCTAAGAAATGTTTAACAGTTTGACTAATTTTAGGAAAATGTATTTCGAAAATATAACTAAAAATACTATGAAATAGTTGATATTTCATATCTACCGGTGATTGATAAACTTCTATCCATGTCTCCTTTGCTATATCTCGCAAAAATGTTTCAGTGTTATTCAAAGTAAATCTTCTGCATAGTTTTTTTATATTCATTTTACTTGAATCAACACAATTTAATTCTAAAAATTCTAGAAGTTGACCATCATGATCGGATATTTGAGTTATGATACCTGATATATTTAATTTTGTACAATCTATATTCGTAATAAAGTTATCTATGGCTGTCTGAGAATCAGCTGTAACTCTAGTTGGGAAGTCCACCAAATATTTCATATTATACACTTTTAATATATTACTAAATTTAGTGTAAATTATATCTTTTTTTAATACATTTATGTTTATATCTCCAGCCAAAATCACATTTTTGAATTTATGACATAGTACATTACACAATATATCTAAGTTATTTAAAAATTTGTCTACTAGACAGTGTTGGGGTGATCTATATAAAACTGCCAATACAAAAGAAAATTTATCTATAGTTATTTCAGACAGGCAGCACTCAAATTCTTTTTCTCCTAAGAGAGCTTCAACTGCTGGTAATTTAATACATCTGAAATGTATATGCTCTTTAGCCAATATTAGCACTCCACCTCCAGATGAATGAGATCTCACAAAAGACGAGCAAATGTTGTAGTGAGGAATGTGTAACCCAACCAATTCTGCTGCTGTCAATTTATGTTCAGTTAGTGCCAAGATATCTGGTTGTATTTCCTCTAAATTTATATTTAACATATTTAAGTGGGATGACAAATGTTGAACATTTTGATGAAAAATAGAAAACTTGGATGATGATTGACAGCTCCTTGCCTTAGTATGCCTACTATCTTGAGAAAAATCATATAAACTTTCAGTTGATGAGGGCAGGTGCTGTATGTTGTCATGAAAATTGGTAATGTTATTTGTATTTGTTATATTGTTATTTTTGTAAAACTGAACCTTTGATATTATTTTACTCTGCTCTATTTTACTGGGCTCTTCTGCAATTGATTTGCTAAAAAAGGTGACAGTGGTGACATTAATGAAGGTTGTGTTGACAAGTGACTACATGTGTTTTTATTGCTCATGGAGTTGTTGTTCTGGATATTAGAGATTCTATGTGTGATTGAATTGTCTTGTGTGTTTGTGTTACTCTGAGCACAGCAATGGTATTTGTTCACATTTTGTCTTATCAACTTAGCTAGTAAAGCTTTACCTCTTCTATTAAAATGAAAGCCATGATTTGTATAGTAGTTAGGCTGAATGGTTGATAAATCTATAAAACCTCTGATATTAGATGTTGACATACATTTATGTAGTTTTGCATTTACACAGTGAATAGCAAAGTTTTCTTTAGGGCTATCAAAACGGAATGGAATGCTTAGAATATGTACATTTGTTTTAGATGCTACATTTACTATTTTATCTAACTTAAAACTATTTACAAGTAATTCATGATCCTTGACTCGATCACAGTCATTGCTTCCACAGAGAAATATTGCATGGTCTTCAGCTGTAAAATTAGACGTCATCTCCACCAAATTTTGAGCAACATAGTTAAAATTTGCTCCTGGATTTGTGACAACTTCCACAGTGAAACTCTCCCCCAGTTCTTCTTCCAGAAGTGGTGACATATGCTTCCCATGACTATCTGCCACAAACAGCAATCTGGGCTTCTTGGTTTTTGTTGACCTCGAGTTTGTTGGCTGGTTATATTTTTCCAGTATTCCTGTCATTGTTGCCTGTGATCCTTTTATCTCAGAAGTACTCTCCTCTACTTCCGACTCGCTTAATGCTTGAAATTTATTTTTACACACTATAGGTTGTTCTGGCTTTAGTAATGGCAAACTTCTTCGGACATCTTTATTTTTAGTTTGTACTTTTACAATAGTGGAGTAAAGCTCACTTGCATTATTTACGTTAATACTTTCTTTTTGTTTTCTATCATTTTGTAATTTAATTATAAATTCTTCTCTTTCTATAAGTAGGGTTTCTAAGCTGGTTATCTGTTTGCGGAGATTCTTTTCTGCACATCTTGATACCTCCAACTGCTTACCCATGTCAGTCACTATCAAATTTACACTTTCTAGTTCATTCCTTAGCTCCTGATTCAGCTGCAATAAATCCTCATTGATGTTGTCCGTGTCATCTAGTGCTGCCTCTTCGATTTCCTGCTCATTATAACTCTTTTCGTTTTTATTTTCCTTATGTAAAATAGTCTGCTGATCCGATACTGAGCATCTATTACACTTCCACCCAATATCTCTCTTTAATTCCTTACACTGCTTAACGGATAAATCAGTACAAGTTCTATGAAACCAATTTTCACAAGTAGTGCATTCTACACTGTATCCTCGGGTTCCCAGTTTTTTATTGCATTGTTCACAACTGTATATGCTGCTTTTTCTGTATTTTCCCATGTTTTAAAATAAAAAAGTAAGCAAGTATTTGTTAATTATTTAATCACATTTATTGACTGGGAAGTTTATTTATAAGTTATTTTATGGTTTCTAATAACTTCTTTTCCAAAATGTTATTAATAAATTAAATGTAGCTACTTAAATATGTCCTGTACTCTATTAAATTAATTTTGGATAGTTTAATAAATTTAAATGAATAAGCAAAAAGAAATGCCAGGTGAACGATTTGAACCACTGATCTAATATTGAACTTTGACAGATGTCCACCTTACACACTGAGCTATCAGTACTTATTGATAAGAGAACAAGAGTCACTCAGTATCAACTCAAACCTGCTCACTCACAATCAGATACGGTAATAACCTGTTGTGACAGCATTACTGCACAGTAAAAGTGAAAGTGAAAATAAAAATTATTTTATTGTTACAAATGCCAGTTCAGTTTGAAGATATTTTATACTTGTAAGTATTGAAGTAAATGTTTAATAAAATCACTGTATTAAATACAATTAAATAAAAATTATTCTATTTTAGGTTAGTTAGTAAGTTACCAATATTTGTATGATTAAAACAATTTAAAAATGTCAACTTTATGGATTAAAATATTTACTCTTTAAAACTCTTTCACTTTTGAAAATATGATATAAAACTATTGTTTAAACTTCAAATAGCACTGATATTAAAATGAGCTGTAAAACAACACTGTGACACTTTCAAAACACATCTGCCAATCAAATCCCATTCATAGATCTAAATGTAATTCATAGATCTAATCTTTCCAGCTTAAATTAACAATTTGTTTTTAAGGGATCATTTATTGAAATAAAATCATTAAATGTTTTACTTATTACAGTATACAGATCACCTGGTCATTTAATAACAAATTCATTCTTGAGAAATTAAAGGTTCTCATGCAAAAACTTGAAAAAGAAATAAAACCAAAAAGAAATATAAACCAAAAAAGAAATAAAACCAGACTTCAATATAAATTTACTAACACATGACAAGACCACAGAAAAGTTTCAAAATTTAGTAAAACATTGTGGATATATTTTAAATAACAAAGAACCAACCAGGGTAACTGACAAATCACTAAGCTGCATAGATAACATATTGTATTTTCATTATTCTGTGCTAATTAACATTGTATTTTCCTTAATAGCTTGGAAACACTAGTAGGTAACCCTACTAAACAAATTGAAACATGAATGAAATAATATTTTCCTACACAATAACAAGTAATGATATTAGTGGTCCAATTGTCTCTAACAAACAATACAATATTGTTGTTTATGGGCTATCTATCGTATGCATTGGCTTTAATGCCAGGTTTAGTGACACACTTCGGGTTTTACCCCATAAGAACAATGTTAAACTTAAGCACTTTTATGCCTTATTTTTTTGTACAATTTTTTTTGAAACAACCTAAATAATAGTAAAATAATACCAGATACAAACAAATCAAACCTGAACTTTGCCAACCTTTCAAAACCTCCCGAGGCACGTAATAAGTAATAAGTTTACTTTGAGTTGCTGCTCCAACCCGTGTAGAGAGGGAGAGGGAGAGGGGAAGAGAGAGAGAGAAAATCAAATTTTGAACAAATAGATAAGTTGCTGCTTTTATATTATCATAAAATATTAGCTTCAATTTACTTGTTTTCAAAATTTAATTGTTAATTTATAGTGGAGACTTGAACGAAATGTTGTTTTTCACTATTTGTGCTGTTTACAAAAGGTACGATCAAACATTCCTTAGAAAGTCATCTCTTGATCAGAGGGGAGAAAGGTCTAAAATTTACTATGCACTTTACAATTTAAACAACATCAAGATTTATCTGATTTTATAATTTAACTTTAATAATACCCAGTATAAATGTAATTATGTATATTTCATAATTTAATGTTATTTATTGTCTTTATAGTGTTTAGAAACATGTTTTACCAGTAGCTTCTTGCTGTCTTTTTGAAAAGGATTTCTCCATTTTTAAACTGCTCTGAACATTGTTAACAAATTAATAAAAATCTAACAAATCTGTTGCATCTAATTTATTATCGGTAATTACAAGAAATTTACTAATTGGGTTTACTAATACAAATAGTTTACTATTATACGATTTATAAGCTAAAACAATGGATGTATTAGTCCAATCTTATAATGATTACAATGATTGGCCACAGATAAGGCTAACTCTTGTTACATTTCTTGGACAATTTTACCAGTTTACATTTTCCTCAGTGACAAACAGTTATAGTAAACTGAAATTAAAAATTTCTTTGTTCATGAAGCCAAGTATGGATTTGAATGTCCCTCTCTTCTATCTAAACTCATTGTGAGAAAACATGGTCAAACTGCACCAACTTCGACAAGTTAGCTTGATACTCTTATATGTAGATCCCAACATCAACATAATAATAATTTAAGAAAGGGGTCTGTGCTTTTTGTTATTCAGCAAAACTACAGAATTACCATTACTTACTAGGATAAATCAAATTGAGAAGATAGAGAGCTGAAAGGTCTGTCAACAATACATTTTTTTTATTGTCATATAAACAAATTGTTAAAATTGGATGGACAATTATTTTTCTTATTATTTTTAAATTTTCCCTCTGAAAACAATTTAATATCAATAAGTGCTGAATTTAGTTGAAGTTTACTTGCGATATACATCCAGTTTTTGTGACTAACTATATTGTTTTATCCTCAATGAGTTTTTATTGTTTGTATTATGACAGTGAAGATCAGCATTGATTCTAAATTGGTACATTTTTATCAACACAAAAAAGCAAATGCTGTACATACAAGAAATACAAAATTTATACATCAAGTTGAACAAACAATCGTTTACAAGGTGTTTCATTTCTTTTACCACAATTATTTCTAATAGCTTTGTTTGTAAAATAAACATTTTTGGACAAGAAGAACTTGAACCCCAGAGAAAGATAACGTAAGTTGAGCCCAGTCATCAACAAAGAAAAAGTCTTGACAACCATATTCTCGATGATTAAAGCCAAGTTAATATAAATATAAATGTTAAAAAATAAAGGTCCAAGAATGGAACTTTGTGGTACACTATTCTGTGATAACAACGTTGTTCATGCAGGAAATTGACAAATAAAATTCCCCTATAGTCCAAAAAAATCATTGCAAGGACTTTTCCAGCAGAGTTTGAACATCACGAATATTGTCATCTGTATGGTGTCCCTTTCGTTTTCAACCTGTTCTCGTCCAATCTTAAATTCTCTTGCGCACATAAACACACGATTTTCAGACAGTTTGCTGTCTCCAAACTGTGACCGCAAACTAGTTAAAATTTCAAATGGTTTAACGCCTTCATTGATTAAAAACTTTATGATAATACGTTGCGCAACAGACGAAGGGACTTCTTGCTCGATAACAGCAATATCGAAGAGAACACTAACCAGAACGGTTCCCTTACTCTTCATAAACTGCAACAGACGAAGGGACTTTTTGCTTGATAACGGCAATATCGAAGAGACCACTAACCAGAACGGTTCCCTCACTCTTCATAAACCAAACATCTACTACACAAAGCATTATCTAGTTAGGACCTGCATTCTAAGAAAAATAGCAAAAATTACCAATTATATTTGATTAACCCTCATATGTAGCTGTTCTTGCTTTACAGTTACTGTTGGCAAGATTATTAGTAATTTTCCTAATTCTACTTTACTTTTGTTTTTTACACTCCGAATTAGATTATCAAAATAGCGTACTTTGGTATATTTTCTAGTAGTCTTGTACATTCGTTTCAACTTATATCTGTATATAAACTTTTGGTTTTGTTTTTAATTTTACTTAAGCTGTAAGTCTTATCAAACTGCTCTTTTAATTTCTTTAATTCATAGTTATATAAATTATTATCTGACTTTGGACTTTTATTGTATTGAAATATTGTATAGAATATTTCATTTCCAACCAAAGATCCATTAACAGGCCACATAAAGAGATCATGAAATATTTTAAACTTACTGCCAAAGCTTTTACATATTATATATATATATATATATATATATATATATATATATATATATATATATATATATATATATATATATATATATATATATATATAATATATATATTATATATATATATATATCTACTAAATTCCTGTAAGGTAACTGGTATATATTCCTGTACTTACAGTGTTAAATTTAACTTTATGTACCGGTACCTGTTTCTCAGTAACCATAAATGATAGATATTTACTGTTTGTTATGTTTTGAAGATATCAAGTAGTCTGAGCATATCTAGTATAAAAGTTGTTATGTTTATTTTTTTTATTATATATAATTATTTTTGTAAATGCTTCACATTTTTTAATTTTTTTCTTTTAAAGCCCAAATATCTATTATTTAAATTAATTATAAAAAGTCTCAAAATGTCCAAAACAATAATAAGAAAAACATTAAACAAACATTAAATTGATATATCCTATGGTTTTTGAGAAAAGGTACATGAGTAGGAAGAAACATGTTTCTCAGGAATCAAAATTTTAAACTGTAATACTATGGAAAACAGCAATTTTCATTACGTCAATACATTCCTACACCATAAAGCTGGGTGATCTGAGTCTTCCTGTACTTCATATTTATCCTCCAACTTCCTTTTGGCCAACTGCCACTTTTGACAACACTTATTTTTTATTTTTTTCTATGGCTTTTTCAACTTTTGCAATTAGTTTTTCATCAAGACCTTTCATAACTTTTATGGCGTTACTTCCAGGCTTTATTCTCAGTCTTTCTAATAGTCTACGTCTTACTATGTTCCTATTGCTAAAAGTAGCTATTCCTTCAAACACACCTAGTTTAAGGGTAGCACTCATCACAAAGTTGGATTTCGGTATTCTGGTCCAAACTAAACTGTTCAGGCTCTCGTAAGGGTTTTGTGTGCCACCATGGAAACACTTTTTCAATAGCTCAGGATTAGAGAGGTCCCTGAATATGGGTCTTATTTGATCCATAACCATTGTGGGGAAGTGTGGTTGATTGTTATGGTTGTACTGTTCATTTTTAACTATTTTAACCTTATTGCTATATTTAACATCAACTATCAGGACATAGCATGTGCATTGGCATTTCTTTGGATGAGGAGAGGTGAGGAAATACTCAGCCCAGACAGCTTTTAACATATCTTGTAAGCTGTAAGTATTACACCTTACTGCTAGGCCATAGTAAAACTTGATTTTTTGAATAATTGCAAGGGTTGGGATTTTAAAATTGATTAGTTATATTATTTGAAATATCTTTCTGCATTTCATTTACACTGTAATAAGTTTTTCTATGAGGAGGTTTTTAATACTGTTTTGAAAATTATTAGTGATAAAGGTAAACAATTATATAAGCAAATTTCCTGTATATATAGTAGAGCTTTTTCAAATAAAGAAGTTTTATGAATTGAAAAGGCAAGAAGAGTTGTGTGTCTAGTATTATGATTATGCTGATTTTTGTATTGGTCAAAGGTGTTTGGATTTTAATGGATTAAGTTCAACAATTACAAAATATATAACCTGGTAGTATGAGTATTTTAAATTTTTTAAATAGCGGTTGGTAGCTCTCTCTAAAGTTTGCACCAACCATTGCTCTCAGAACAGCTTTTTGGGCTATGAATACTTTTCAAAATCAGAAGATGAACCCCAGAGTACAATACCGTATTTCAGAATCAATTGTACATAGGCATAGTATACAATTTTACAAGTATTATAGATACTGAATCTGCTAATATTTTCATTGCAAAGCGAAAAGAGCTTAGTTTTTTTTTACTAGATAATTAACATGAAATTTCCAGTCTAAATTTTTATCAATTTTCAGTCATAAAAATGTATGTGAATCAACTAGGTTTAATCTGCTACATTTCAAGACACTGTTATGGTGATTTTTGTTGTTTTAAAATGTATTACATTTGTTTTAGTTTGATTTTATAATAGTCCAGTAGAATTAAACCATTCATCAAGTTGATTTAGAGTTCTTATGATTGATTCCTCCATATTTGTTATGTTGTTTTTTTGAATTAGTATATTTGTATCATCAGGGAATAATATAAAATTAATGTTTGGAAAGTCAATTGGTAAATTATTTATGTAGACTATAAAAATAATTAGACCTAAAATTGAACCCTGTAGAACATCATAAGCTGTGTTTTTCCCAATTAGACGTAATTTGAACTAAGTTATCATTTCAAAGTCTATGATATGGGTACATCAAAATCTCTTTATTTACATAGTCTTCAAGACTAGTAGTGGTGTCAACATATATAATACATAGTAATACAGTGAAACAATGTAATAGAACTAACGTAAAAATATTACACTTAATTTTATGTCTTTATAAACATGGTTGTCTCCAATTGTAAAATTTGTTCAAGGAATAAAACGGTCGTTCTTGCAGCCAGGTTTTTAGATGTCTTCTAAAACTGGGTGTCTTTATTTCCTCTGGTAGTATGTTCCATATTTTTCTCCAGTGTAACTCGGTTTCTTCTCAGTGGATGTTAGTCTGTGTACTGGAAGGCAGAAGTTTCTTGCATTTCTGGTGTTGTACTGATGATATTGTAGTCCGCTGCATGCAGTTTCAGGTGCATTAATAGGTGGCAGTTTCCAGAATTCATGATAGTTATTTGTTTTCTTTCAAATATTATTCTAAATATTTTAATGCTCTTTCTTTAATTCCAATTTGAGATAATTTAGACAAGAGCAGTTTATGATTTACACAGTCAAAGGCCTTGGATAAGTCACAAAAAATACCTGAAAACATCACTCAAAATTTCAAAAATAACCCCAATTTTCATAAAAGGATATAAAAATTGCCCTAAAATTACAGACCTATTTCTATCACTCCTACATTTTGTAAAATATTTTAATCTTTAATGTACAATCAGCTTAGTTATTTTTTTGAGTCACAAAACTTACTTTCCAAATGTCAACACGGATTTTGGCAGGGTAAATCTACTACCTCTGCAGTCCTTAATTTGATTGATTTATCTTTGGATGCTTTTGAAAGAAAAGAGTCAGTTTCTGTAGTTCTATGTGATCTTAGTAAGGCTTTTGATAGTGTTCCATTTAATATTCTGTTAAATAAACTAAAATTCTACGGTAATGAGGAAAGCTTGTTAAAAATAATTCAGTCATATCTATCTAACAGGAGTCAATTTGTTTCAATAAAAAATAAAAGTTCATCTATAAAACCCATCGAGACAGGTGCCTCAAGGCTCCATTCTAGGTCCCTTCTTTTTCTTAGTATATATAAATGATTTGCCTCAAAATTTAAATGTTCATTTGATTATTTAAGCTGATGACACCACTTTAATGGCCCATCACAAAACTCAATTATTTTAAACATATCACTAAACAAGCAGGAGAGCAGACCCTTTCCTCAAAAAACACAATACCTAACTCTAAGCCTTAAGCAAGAAATTAACATGGAATCTGTTAGGCTTCTGGGATTTCATATAGATTATAAGTTACAATTGTCCCTGCATATTGAAACAGTTTGTTAAAAAAATATCAAGAGTAAATTACCTACTATGAAAATTGAAAAACTTTGTACGGTAAGTGTGGAATATTTAAGAATGTAAAATTTCAGTCTGTTTCAATCACATATTATATTGTATGGTATACTAGCTTGGGGCCATTCTTCACCCCTCAAATGATATTCTTTTATTACAAAAAAAGGCATTCCGTAACATTGCAGGAGGGCGTTCACTTGCTCACTGTAAGCCACTTTTCATTCAACTAAAAATCCTCACAGTTATACATTTGTATCTTTTTCAAGTACTATTATATACCAAAACAAATTTACAGTATTTTCTAACTAGAAATGATATTCACCACTATATAATACTAGACGTGGAGTTAAACTTAATATACTTCCTCACTGACTGGCTAAAACCGGCACCTTCTTCAAACTAAACTGTATTTATTTTTTTCTGTATAATTGTGCATTAGTGTATCAGTTTACAGGACATCTTGAGAATGAAACTAGCTATAGACTTGAAAGCTTGCATGCAACCTCAGCGAGCCAGTTACACATCATGTAAGGTGGTGAACTTTTACCTTGTTTTGAAAAGAAGTTTGAACAACCAAATTACTATTCTACAGAAGAAATTGAAGAAACTACATTTCCAGATTACTTATGAACATAAATAATCTGTTTATTGTTCGAGTCTAACAGTTGCTATCTTGGCTGTTACAGGTTAATTAAGGAATGGAAGAACCCAATATCCCAGACTGGCTGACAGCTGATTTTCTGAAGTCCTGTCTTGAATCCGATGAGGAAAACAAGGAAGGAGTAGTCATCAACAGCTACAATGCTAAATCTGCAGTTCCACCTGGAAACAATTATGGCAGCAACATTTTACAAGTGAAAATTGTGTACAAGAAACTATTTGATTCAGCTGAATATTCACTATCTTTAATTATTAAAGCTCCATTAGTTGTTGGTGCATTTGTTGAGCAGTTCAGGGATGTCTTGAATGAAGCTTATTTACGAGAACCCAAGTATTACAATGAGTTTATTACGGAAAGTTATAAATTGATGAAACACGATATTGTTCCCAGACACTACAAGTCCCCGAATCCACTTTGTGTTGTACTCGAAGATCTGAAGAGATCAGGTTATGTCATGGTTGATAGACAAAAACTACTTGACTTTGACCATTGTCAACTTTATGTCAAGGCATCAGCTAAGCTCCATGCACTCACGATAGCTGTACATAAAACACACCCTGATATCATTGAATCTCTGGTAAAGGAAAACCCAATTACAACTGAAAAGACAGAACAAGTTTTCAAACATTTAATGAGAAACTTGTTTAAGTGTATGGCTACTTACCTTGAGGATAAAGAAGAATACAAGGAATTCGAAGATTTCTTCCGAGATATATCTGAGGGAGAAACATTTTTCAATATTTATCAAGGAGTTGAAAAAACAAAGAGTAGATTAACAGCTGTGATCCAAAATGATCCTTGGTGCACAAATATGATGTTTAAATACAACAGTTCAGGAGACGTTTTGGGTGTAAAACTCTTTGACTTTCAAAATCTTAAATTTGCCACACCATTGAGGGAATTAGTCACATTTGTTTGGACCAGTGCCAATCCAGAAGTCAGAGAGAAAAAGCTGCATGAGTTATATCAAATTTATTGTGATTCTCTTAACTGCACTTTCAAACAACTGGGATGCCCTGAGAGAATTTCTATTGAAGAGTTGAAGGAGGAAATCCTTTTTTTGAGCCCTTTAGTAATAGTTACAGTTTGTGCATTGGCTCCATTTTGTCTTGCAGATGAAGCTGTTAATATAAGTGACTTCCTTAATGCATATAGTCCAGATGTACCAATAAAGGAGTCACACAATTACAGATTGTATCAAGGTACCACTTTCAACAAGTACTTTCCACAAATAATGAATCAAATTGCTAAAGAAGGTATTTTTGAACACATTAAACAGAAAATGAAACATTTGTCAACAACATAACACTCCGTCAGTACAAAACTGTTACTACAAATAATATACAATTTGTTTGTACATTTTCTTATAAAATTAGGTAACTTGCTTAACTCATTTAGTTAAAACCTAATACTAAGTTTAATATAGATTTGTTATAATTATACCATACTTTTAAATTTTTAACCTAACTATCTGTAGTATTAACCTATTATTCTGTACAAATTAGTAATTTGATTAAATTTGATTCTGAATTGTGTTTATAAAATTGTAATTTACTCTCAGTTCTTTGTTTGAAGTTTATTTTTGATGATGGAAGGATTGTGAAGGAAACAGCATTTTACCGGACATTTGCCATCGTTCAGTGAAACAAAAAATCAGTAACACTACGTTTCGAAGATTTGCAATCTGATCTCTTCTTCAGGTAAATAACTAACCTAACACATAATTACAAACTAGGCTAAAATACACAAATCATACCAGAGTGTTGTGACACGCCTAAGTCAGGAATCACAACCACCATGTTGTATGTCAACTTTACTAACTCTAAAATATGCACTTAATAAAAAACTATGCACAATACTAATCATTAAAATGAAATACAGAATACGGGTCACAATACGTCTGCATTCGTCGATCAACCACCTATGACTGACCAAAGGCCAATAGCAAATGGCGATCGTCACGGCAGAAACTAGATGGCGGCAGTGAAAAGGAAGGGAGACAGGAATGGGACCTTTTTTTATTATTGGTTAATGCTAGATGAACTTCTTCAAACCATACTGTGACTCCGCATTGGTTTATTACAACTACCTAATCTGTTTGATACTTTTGGTTTTCTTTTTAGTTCATTTTTTATAATTGGCAACCAAAGCGGCCTAATGGTTGACTGATTGGTTGGTCTGCCAATTTAATGTATGTTGCCTCTACTAATTTCCTTTTAAAATAATGTGGTTCCCGATGTATTACGTTGGCTTCATTCCAATTCATATGATGGTCTTCAGACCAACAATGGCATGCAATTTTTTACTTTTCTGTGAGACCCTTTCTTGTGTTTTCTTTGTGTTCTTTTATCCTTACGTTTAGGCTAATGGAAAGACAAAAAGACCATTTTCACAGATATTCTTATACAACTGATAGGTTGTGGTTCTTTGCACCTACTGGGTAACACAGACAGCAGATTAGTATGCACAATTTGTCACTCTGACATCTTTAACAAAACGCTCCCAACTGGCACTACTCTGGCATAACTATCCACATTTACAGTTGAATTATCAGAATGTATCTGGCATGATGTTTAAGTACTTTGTATCTACCTCTACTGGACCTCGAGCTCAAGTAGGCAATATTGAGGTAAGTGCAAACACACAGCTTGTGACATTGATCTCTGAAAGTGACAGCAATATGACTGCACATCAGGTAAAAGAAACACAACCAAAAAACCCATGGCAGTTTAAAAAAACGGTCAAAAAGCTATAAATTTAAACCCAAACACAAAATACTTGCTGAAATGGAAACTGCCATTTCAACATCAAATAGCTCCCAAGTCCTTACTGAAAAAACTGATTTACTACAGATAAAGGAGTCTAATAAAAAATTATGTAAAAATACTAACACAACAAGCGAAGAAAGGACCAATTATGTTCATAAGTATGATAACAACAGCTATGAACTTTTAATCGACAAAGTATAAAAGTAGAATTTTACGCTGACAGCCAAGGTAAAGGACTACCAAAGAATTTTAGTTCATGCAATAAGGGAAAGATTTATGTGGATGGAGTAGTAAAAATTGACAGCTGATGTCCAACAGGTCTATAACCAAGCGGCTAAATCTCTACAACGTCCAACAATAATATTTGCAGGAACAAATGATGTTTTAAAAGGATCCCCTCAAGTTATTTATAAAAAAAATGGAAACTGAATTACAACTCTGAGTAGGTCTAAACCAATGTGTGTGTAACAACAATCCCCCCTAGACACGATGTACACCATGACAACTCAGTTCACTATGACCTAGTCCTGACTAATAGTTACATAACAGAAATTGTTTTAAGAATGGACAATGTTCACCTCATTGATTTGGATTCTTACCAATATTTTCACTTCACAAGACAGGGTCTACATTTAAACTAAAAAGGAAAGAGAAAACTTGGTTTTATAATAGTTGCTAATGGAAAAAAAACATGAAATAGACCAAGAACCCACAACTAGGCCAAGAAAAGTCTTCAGTCGTCCACCAAATTCAAGCTCAGAAAGTAAAGGAGGTATTTGGACCAGCTCTGTCGCTAGATTTAGTTTGCCAATCTCAGTTGTACAGACTAATTTCAAGAATATTATTCAAGAGTACAGGTATAATGAGAAGGAGAGATTTTGCACAGGAGCGGAGTGTGGTCTGGTGAGAGTATAGAAGTAGTTGTTATTTATGTTTTTGTAAAACTCTATGTGTCTATTAAAAAAATGCTTCTAATGTCTTTCACCATTGGGACGGATCTTTGCAGTTGATGGTGGGGTATTGTATCTGTGTATAAATGAAGAGTGCAGTTCAGTTTTTTTTTCTGAGTGGTTTGTCTGGCTCCAACTATGTCAATTTTCCTCCGTAGAACAGTTAGGTTGTTTCCTGGAATGGGTGTTTATATCATTCAGTTTTTTATAAGTGGTTTTGTCTGGCTCCAACTATGACAATTTCCATAGATCAGTTTAGGTTGTTCTGGAAGGGGTGTTATATCATTCAGTTTTTTATAAGTGGTTTGTCTGGCTCCAACTATGTCAATGTTCTGTAGAATAGTCAGGTTGTTTATCTGGAAGGGGTGTTTGTATAATCAGTTTTTTTATGAGTGGTTTGTCTGGCTTAGTCCAACTGTGTCAAATTTCTGTAGAATAGTTCAGGTTGTTCTGGAAGGGGTGTGTGTATTATTCAGTTTTTTTTATGAGTGGTTTGTTCTGGCTCCAACTATGTCAATTTCTGTAGAATAGTCAGGTTGTTCTGAAGGGGTGTTGTATAATTCAGTTTTTTATGAGTGTTTTGTCTGGCTCCAACTAATGTCAATTTCTGTAGAATAGTCAGGTTTGTTCTGGAAGGGGTGTTGTATAATTCAGTTTTTTATGGAGTGGTTTGTCTGGCTCCAACTATGTCAATTCTGTAGAATAGTCAGTTGTTCTGGAAGGGGTGTTATAATCATTCAGTTTTTTTTGAGTGGTTTGTCTGGCTCCAACTATGTCAATTTCTGTAGAATAGTCAGTTGTTCTGGTAAGGGGTGTTGTATAATTAAATTCAGTTTTTTTTATGATGGTTTGTCTGCTCTCCAACTGTGTCAATTTTAGTGTTGTATTTGGGCTGCCTTGAAGCGAGATGCTAAAAGCAGTCTTTTTTTTCCTATCAGAAAAAACTTGTTTTGGCACAAAAATGTCTTGTTTTTTTTTATAGACGTTCTTGGACCAGATATCATGGTGTGTTTAATTCCTGGTGCAGTCAATTCACTATGCGCTGGGAGTTTAGATAAATTTAGAGCCTTAAGCCTGTTCATGTAGTTCTTTAAACAACGTCCTCCATTCGATCTTGTCTCGTCTTCTCACTTGAGCTAATTTCTGTCAGAGCGAGGGGGCTGCTGAGAGTATATGACAGGTGTTTCTTCTTCATGGATCTGTTTGAGTTCCTATGTCTTTGAGCATTTTTAGTATCTTGAAATTGATCTGACTTTTCAATCTTGTTAAAACTTAGTTTTAAATCTGTATAATTATTGTGTTCTATCACGTTTAGTTTTTTGTCAGATGTTTGGTTTAATTTATTTCAAGATCCAGTATTTTTTTCTTTTTGTTCATCCTAGTGAAAAAAAGGTTTTGCATTCTGTCATTCTCTTCAAATAAGTTTTGTAATTCTAATCTGTGCTGTTTTTTTCTTTTCCAGTTTGAGCCCAATGTTTCATGCAAATTTTTCCTGCATGGGGTTTCTATTGTTTTGGTGCAAAAATGGTGTTTTCTTGTTTCAGCAACATCATTTCTTCCAGCTTCAACTCCAACCCTGCAAAAGTATCTTCTAATGAGGATTTTTGTTTTGACAATATCTGAATGTCTCTTTTTAAGATTTATTGTTCTCCTTCAGTAGGAAGTTTGCCAGCTTCAGCCGCTATGGTCAAGAGAGTTTCCATGTCTGTTTCTTTCTAGATCTTCATATTTTTGGACACTTTGTTGTACTGACCATTTTCTAGCTCCTCTGCCAAGCTGGAAGTTGTTGAGATTTTCATTTTCTCCTGATGTTGATGACCATGTTCAGCAATTTAGGTGCGAGGCCCTGGTGACTGACCATTTGTTTTGATGTGATTCCTGTTTAGTGGGTAGAATCAGGGATGCTGATGTTTTTGTATTACAGTTTTTACATGTTCGAGTGGTCGATTTTCCTCTTTATTTCAATTTTTTTTCAATGTTTTTTTCAGCAATGTTTCACATCCAGCATGGGTAACCATAGGTTGCACGGGACCAGTACAATAGATACCAGAGAATTTTACACCTATACTACAAATACCACAGGGATCTTTAGGTCCGATGTAGATCTTGTTCTTGGACATTTTTGAGAATTATTTACTTATGTCAGGAAAATAATTGAAATAAAAAATTGTTAATATTTTAGAAAGAGGAAAGTCAGTTTGTGGGATTGAGTGAGATATCAAGTTGGCAGTGGCAGTGCCTGAGGCAGAGTAGTTGTGTGCACTGTCAGCAACCGCTGGGTCACTGCTCCCGTCTGTGACCTTCTCACTCTGTACTTTCTGCTGTATAGCAGGTGTGAGCTGGAGTCTATCACACAATCTAATACATCACTACTTTTTTTGAGTTTGGCTATTCTAGTGACGTTCATTAAGATATGTGGGAAACAGCTACTTGTCCGTAGGCTTTCCAATTGTGTTGTTTAATTGTCAGAGTATAAATGAATGAATTACTGTATACATTATTTGCTGTATATTATTTGATTTAGATGTGCTAAATCAACTTGCATTTGTCAGATAGTGAAAAAATGAGAGAAG
This sequence comes from Homalodisca vitripennis, assembly GCF_021130785.1. Taxonomy (NCBI): domain Eukaryota; kingdom Metazoa; phylum Arthropoda; class Insecta; order Hemiptera; family Cicadellidae; genus Homalodisca; species Homalodisca vitripennis. The sequence goes on from NC_060209.1 coordinate 168,540, forward strand.
TTTGTCAAAAATATATAGACCTAAAAACTCTTGATTAAATGGCAATCAAGTGCCGTGTCAAAATGAGTACAGCAAGTGATTATTTTCTGTTGGTGAATGTCACAAGTGATAGTGATCAGTGTCCTCTGGAGCACATTGTGGGTGTATCGATTTTGAGTCAATATTTGGAGGAAGAAAGGAATCTAACTATAGAAATTTAATTAACTTAATACCAGATAATTTGAACTTTCATCATTTTGGAAATTTTCAAACTCATCATATTTACAAAATAATATTATAAATATAAAATTGATATTTTTAAACATTCAAGGTCTTAATGGCAAAACCACAGTTCTAGAAACCTTCTTAAAAAATTAATTGAACCTTTATGTCATTTGCTTATCAGAGCATTTTCTTAAACAATAAGTGGTAACATTTTTTTTCCAGATGGTTTTTACTGTCTATCTGCTTTCTGTAGAGTAAACCGGATTATTGGAGGAACATTAATATTTGTCCACAATATTTTCCATGCAAGGGCTCTTGATGTTACAGAATTTTGTATAGAACTTCGTTTTGAAGTAACCGCTATATTATTAGATAAATTCAAATGAATCATTGTTTCACTGTACCAACCGATGGTGACCATAATATTTTTCTCAATAAACTTCAAAATCTTGTAGTATATTTAACTCAATTGACCAGCTATATGATATATTGGAGGTGATTTGAACATTAAATCTGATATTACAAAGAACAAACCGTGCGTTAAATATTTTTTTAATGTATTAAGGGAGTACAATTTTTATTGTCTGAATCAATTTCTCACACAACGTGCAAACTGCCTCTTTGTCAACATTTTTGTAAATTGTGAACAGAATAGGGTAAACTCTTGTAACATTTTCCTTGTTTGAAGTTTATTTTTGACGATGGAAGGATTGTGAAGAAATTAAAATAAACAAACCATACCAAAGCGTTGTGACACGCCTGTCAGGAATCACAACCACCCCGTTGTGTGTCAACTTCACTAACTATAAAACATGCACTTAATAAAAACTATACACAACACTAAACAGTTATTTACTGAACAATGTGGTGACACAAATTGTCACATGGTTGTTTCTGGCTGATTTTATCAAATCAACATTAATAACATGGCTCTAATGCCCATCTAAGATAATAAGAACTGGAAATTCTTCAGTAGGTTTTACTTTATCTACAAAATGTTAAAACAGATGTTGAAAGCTTGTATTCTTCTCAGAATTTCTATAGCTTTGCCCACTCTAGTTTGTAACTACAAAAACCATTGCTCTTGCTTGTGCCCATCGGCATGTTTGAAACCAAAGTCTTAGCAAGTGTTGACCAATGTGTTCTCCAGAAACCAAAATCAACCATTCTATCACGCACAATCTGTATCAAAAGAACAATGGAGTATGTAAGGTACGTTATATAATCGTATGGATGTCAGATGACAATGCTACTACTGTTGGTTAGCTGGTATGAAGGCCTACTCAGTCATACCAGTTCAAGAAACAGTATGTTTTTATCTTTTTTTAAGGGGAGGAGGAAATCTCTAGCAGATACCTAGAGGGTGCCACCTATCCTTGACGGTTCCCCCAGGCATGGGAGGCTCTCACTAAAACTCCCCACCCTATGATCTTCATCCTGCAAGAGTCATGACCACAAGTTGGTATTACTTCAACTCTTGCAGGGTCTTTTAGCTTTCAGTATGTTTTAATCTATGAGAGATAAAGTCAGGTTCAGTGGTTTCCTGATAAATAAGAAAATAATTTAAACTATTTGTATTTAACCTTGACCTATTTTCACATGGGTATTAATAAAGGTGTATTTTTATTCAGTAATATTATTAATTATATTCAGTGCCCTAACAATTTCGAGTTGGTTTTTGCTGTGTAGATTTGTTAATCTTTTAACAATATGTATTAAAATATAACATGTAAAAATAATAAATTTTATTAATGTTAGTGAAATTTCATTTCAATTACAGGTATGATGCATAACATTACCCATTGGTTTGTGTTTTAAATCTAAAAATAACCTAATTTTAGTTAGGAATAGAGAAGAGAGGGAACTATTAGTGCATAGTTATTTGTAATATGTCATGGGGTTATGGAGAATGGAAAGTTATGCTGTTGGATTTTAATAAAAGTGGTCTTCCCAGAGGCAGCACTCTACATATACACAATCAGCTCCATCTCAAATATATATACATACATAATAGAGGTCTCCCTTGAGGCATAGCTTGACTCCTGGCAGCCCTCAACATATACACAGTCAGCTCTAACTCATATATATATATATATATATATATATATATATATATATATATACACATAATAGTGGTCTCCCTTGAGGCATAGCTTGACTCCTGGCAGCCCTCAACAGATACACAGTTAGCTCTATCTCAAATATATATACATAATACTTGAGGCATAGCTTGACTCCTGGCAGCACTCTACATACACAGTCAGCTCCATCTCTAATATATAATACATAATAGTGGTCTTCCCTGAGGCATAGCTTGACTCCTGGCAGCGCTCTACATATACACAATCAGCTCTATCTCAAATATATATATATACATAATAGTGGTCTCCCTTGAGGCATCGCTTGACTCCTGGCAGTCAACAGATACACAGTTAGCTCTATCCTGAGCACTCCTGGCAGCACTCTACATACACAGCGCTCTACATATACACAAACAATCAGTTTCATCTCTAATATGTATATAAATATACATAATAGTGGTCTCCCCTGAGGCATAGCTTGACTCCTGGCAGCCCTCTACATATACACAATCAGCTTCATATCTAGTATATATACATACAAGAGTGTAACGAAACAGAACCAATCCTGATTATGTAATCTGGAATAGACTGATTACCGTAAATTTATTAAAAACTGTCATATAATCATTCCATAAGGTAACCTAACAAAAGTATTTTAAAGACAATCCCACAAATTTTAAATGATAAGATTTTAAGTCTACATACTCGTATTAACACATACACAATACATTTGTACATTTTGTATATTTCGTAATAGTAGAAATAGAAATATTTTTAAAAAATCAGAATAAAACTGATTGTAGCTACTAACATAATTTTAAAGTAACCAGTTTTGTAAAGTACACAATTTGTTTCTTTAGAAAGAATTTAATTTATACATCTATTTGTTTGAAAATGACCTAAAATTATTAAATTGTCTTTAAAGTCATTCTCAAGAAATACTTATAAATAAATTATGCAAAATAAAGATTTTTCAACAAAATTATATTTAAATAATCTATTAATGAAAATGAAAAGTTAACTAACATGTTTATTGAAATTCATGTAAATTTCAAACTCTGTTTTAAAATATTATTTTAATCTCTGAATATTAAGTTTAGATATTCTTTATTGAATGTTTATATGCCCTCATTTAATTGTCATGGCAAATAATAAAACAATTTAAAACATGTAGTCATAGCCCAACAATTCTCATTTTCAAGGAAATGTGACAAATTCAAGTTTATACTTAAATTATATTTATTTACTTTCGCAATAGTTGTAGTAACAAACAGGTATGTCGACAAAGTAATGAATGCATATGATACAGTTTTTATACCAGAGTTGATAAACAAGTTGAAGTACTACAACATTCCATCAAAGTTTGTGACTTATATTAACTCATGGCTCATAAACAGACAAATGACTCTCATTAGTCCTAAGTTTATCATAACTAGGTATACTAATAGAGGATTGCCCCAAGGCAGTGTGCTCAGTCCTTTATTGTTTGCACTATATATAGCGCACATAAATGTTCATATACCCCAAACCTTGTAAAATCACTTCAATTTGCAGATGATATAATGATTTATTCATCTGGAAAACTTGTAGAAACAGTACGATCAAATGTTCAAAACGCACTAAGCAGAATCCAAAGGAACTTCAACCAACTTCACTTGGAGTTTAACGCTACTAAAAGCAAGATAATAATAATTCTCACGCAAGCAAAACACTAACGTCGAAAGACAGTTAATAATTATTAATGACCAAGTGATTCCTACTGTAAATTGCATTAAGCTCTTAGGTATACTTTTAGATAATAGCTAAACTTTAAGAATCACATCAACAATACTTCCTTAAAATGCCAGAAAGATATAGGAATTATAAAATCCATTGTATGTGGTTCAAAGGGCGCAACACCAGAGTTTGCAGTGAATATTTATAAAAGTTTTGATAAGAAGTAAGTTAGACTAATGGGATCATTTTTGTTTGGGTCATGTCTGTAACAAAGAATTGAAGAAACTAGATGCAATACAAAACCAAGCTTTAAGAATATCATTAGGGGCATTTAAGACCACTCCAATCATTGCTCTACAAACTGAAGCTAACATACTACCATTTAAATATCAGAAGATCAATACTTACAGATAAGTTAGTTTATAAAATATTATCAGAACAATGTCATCCTGCATACAGAAGTCTCATGTTTTCTCAACATGCTAACTGAATGTAGACCATATTGGAGAAGAAGACTAAACCATTGTATTTACACTCCCTTACAAAAATCAATTCTTTTGACCCAAACTTATCACTTAAAGAAAGCTGTAAAAACCTTCTGGGACTTTAAACAACCTATATTAACAATGGACAATGAAATAAAATTTGTCTTCACACTCGAATATCCAAGAAAGGTAAGCAACAACACTATTGTAAAACAACGTTTTCTCGAAGTAACCTCAGAGAAAATATACAAACAATCGCTAAAAATATATACAGATGGATCAAAAACCGAGAATGGTGCTGGTGCAGCGTTCTACATTCCAGAATTGGATATCAGAGGTAAATTTTCTCCCTGCAAGAAGGAATATCCAGCTACTCAGCTGAGCTTATAGCCATATTGCAAGCAACCTTCACACTCGCCACCATCAGACAAAAAGACATCATAATATTCTCCGATTCACAAGCAGCCCATAACAGCACTGAGTAACGTATACAACTACTCCAAAGGGGAAGGTATTCCGGTGAGTATCATCCATAATGTAATAGACAGTGGCAAGAACGTCACTTTTCACTGGGTTTCCAGCACACGTAGGTATTTTATCATAACGAATATATAGATAACCTAGCAAAACAAGCCATAGCAGACGCACAAAATTGTTCAATATTTACATCCCAACATCTAACTTCAAAGCCTATCAACAAAGGCAGTATGCAGTAGCATATAAGCAGGTATGCCAACATACACCAAAAAGCGGCATGGTACAAAGAAATAGAAAGTACGACAGGCCATAGCCATAGCCCTTGGTTCATCATGACAAACTTCAAAAGGTGGGAGATAGTCAATGAAATTAGAATGAGATTTGGACATGCTCGGGTCAATACAAAGTTGTTTGACATCAAACAATATTTCACACCACTTTGTTTTAAGTTGTACCCTCGCTGTACGAGAATCCCTTGACCACGTTATTCTACGATGCCCAGCCCTACGAGTTTGCGAGAGACCTGCGCTTTAAGATATTAAATAATCTACTTAGATCACATAATATGAATTTGATTGATATATTAAAACTTCATAACATAGAAATCTACAAGGAACTTAACCAATTTTAAAAACAAATAAAAAAAACACATATAGTTTCAAAGACAGTACACCAACATAATATGTCTTCATGGATATATGTCTCCCTGGAAAAATAAATATTCAATGAAAATCCATAGTAACACAAAATAACATATGTATGGCAGAAGTTTAACCCCCAGAGAACCACGAGGCGTCATGGGAATTTTCACCCGAGCCTGTTTAATTAAACGAAGAGAGAAAAAAAAAAAAAGTTTTAAATCAGGGTGAAAGCACTTGTGATGTAATCAGTTACAATGTACTGGTACATGACTATCTTTGTTAATCACTACAACAAAGATAAGTGTGTTTGTATGTATAGTGCCACAGCAACCATTCACACTTTTATTCCAGCTACTCTAGCAATGTTTTTGAAAATATAGGATTTTGCTAAAAATTATTACAACATGTTAACAATAAATAAAATTCAGAACTAAATTGAAAGAATTCTTAGTAGAGAAATTTTATTACTGTATAAATTATTATTTGTGTGATAACTTTTAATTAGGTTCAATATTATTTGTAGTTATTTCATACTTTATTTTTATTTGTTTTATTGTTTTATTTGATATTGATAGTTCTACATATTTTCTAGCATTGCTGGTATGTAAATATGTTTTATTATTTTAAAGAGATTTATAGGAATTACTTTGAAGACATACAAACGTAGAAAAATGTAAACATGTACTTGATGTAAGTATTTAATGTTATGTGAAGATTTACATATTTGCAAAAATTACAAAGTAACATGTTTTAAGAAAGCAACAGTTTATTGATTTTTTTCAGCTACTTCCTAGCCTGCGAAAGAACCTTAGCCAACATATTATTTTGGTATAGATACTACTTTTTGTATTAGTTTACATACAGATATAGTTAGTTAACTGTTTGGCCATTGAATAGAAAAAATAAATTTTCTTGTAACAGAGTTGATTATAGAAGTACTATAAACTGTGTACTCCAGTTTCATTTCAATTTATTTAATAATAAAATATTAAAAAATTTTGTGAATTAAATAAATGTATTTAGGAATTTATTAACTACGTGCTAATTATAATGATAATTTTTGTGCCTAAGAATATGCAAGATTAACACATACATACAGACTGCCAAGTTTACAAAATAATTGCTTTATTTCATGTGACACAAAAATATTTCCACAAAAAACGAAGAAAATACAATTGGTAATATTTATGACAGCTAAAGAATGTTCATAAAAGTATTCCTTCAAAGTATACCATTACAAATCTAGTGCAATATATTCTAATCGTAATTGTCAAGATAACATTAAATTGTAATTTTTATGACTATAAAACATTGATAATGTAAAACACAATTATTTCTCATTGACTTTTACTGTGAGGAAATTTGTATTTTTTTATAATTTTAATTTAACCTAAATATCGATGAAATAACTGATGACTTTTCATAGCTATTGAACAATGTTTCACACAAAACATAGTAAATTTTATTCATGATTTTGAATGCTAAAGTGTTATTAGTTTTAAAATTTTAATGTTACGTAAGGTGAAAATGGTATGTAATGTAAGCAAATATTTTCTTCAAATATTCTAGTTTAAAATCTGAGTATCTAAACTATCCAAGTATCAAATCTAGCAGAGTCACATTCATCTAGCAGAGACTAAATTCATATTTGTATACAAGACATTACTATCAGAATTAGTATGTTCCAAAATTTTGTGCAATTAAAATCATTTTTCTAGCCATACCATTTTGTTTTAAAAGTTCATATTATAGTCTCAATTTATGAAAACTTATATGTGTAATTTATTAACAGTAAAGAAAATTTTAGGCAAGTTTTCAGTAAAACGTAGACAGAAAGTGAATGACCAAGATATTTGTTTTAGAATTTTTGTTATTATTGTATATTTTTTATATCATTATCATTTTGTTTTTATAAGATATTTAGATGTTTATAAAGAACATAGCTCTCTTGTTAAGAATGTAAATAAGTTTCTGTGGAACCTTTTCTTGTTTAAAAACAGACAAACTCTGTGCTCTAATAAATGGAACAAATTTTTAGAGCTTCCACTATTTCATAGTCAGTCATTCATAAGTTTAAATTTGTGTAATATCTTGAGAAAATAATTAAAATTTTTAAGCACACCTAAACGAGTTATTAAGTCTTTTTAATCTTAAAGAGTTACCTCACTGGCAAATTTAGTGTAATATTTTAAGTAGCTGAATAAAAAGATTAGACTTGTAATGTTCAGTGCTAATTAACATTGTCTTTTCCTTAAGAGCTTGGAAGCACTGGTAGGTAACCCTACTAAACAAATTTAAACATGAATAAAATAATATTTTCCTACACAATAACAAGTAATGATAATACTGGTCTAATTGTCTCTCACAAACAATGCAATTTTGTTGTTTATGGACTAAGTATCATTATGTCATCAGTATGTACCGAAACACTTTGGATTTTAATAAAAATTTTGTATTATTTATTCAATAAAGTGTAAAAAAGTTTGAGAATTTTTTTTATAAATAACCAATAAAAATATTGATATAGCATTTGGATATGTATTCGTCATACTTTAAAATGAGACGTACTTTGTAATTGTATATGTAAAAATTAAGTTGTAATAGTCTTTTTTAAATTGTATAGACCTATGCCCAAGATGACTACCAGTACCGCCAGCTCCTTACGTTACGAGATCAAAACTTTTTAATTTTTAACACTCAGTTACTAAAAATAGCCACAAATAATTATAATGCTGCACTGTGAACTGTTTTAAAACAAGTGTTTAAGTAAAATCAAACAAGCCAAAAACAAATATACAGTACAATTTGGTTATATATTGAAGAAAATCACTAAATACCTAATTTAGAACTGTTGATTTGTTACCAAGCAAATCTTTAACCTTACAGACTTATTCCTGTCGATCAAACATGCCCTCGCATAATAAATTCTTATAATAAACTACGTCAACGTGATTTAGGCACCACTGGATTGGGAAAGAATTGAGCTAGAAAAGCTATATGCAATTTTACAAGTACAATATATTAAGTACAATTATATTTCTAAAATTGTTATTTCCCAACTTTTTTCTATACACCTGTTTTTATTTTTATTTACGACATAGCTAGTTTTTGGTTTCTAGCAAGAGTACAAATGCATATATTTCCCATAAAGTTTTACATTGGAAATATAAATAAATTTCATATGTTTTCTGAAATTAGATGAAATTCTAATGAATATCTTACATTTCTTAATTTTTCATAAACAACTTTACTTTACAAATGTGGTCCCCTTTAATGCTAAAAAAATGTTTAAACTAATTTGCATATTATAAAAAATACATTCAAAATTTTGTAATGGTCTGTTTTAAATTCATATATTATTCTCTGTTTCAATTACTAACGCTATATGCATTAGCGTATATCCTAATTTGCATATTTAGTGAGTTAATATAACTCCTTGTGCGAAGCTTCAAAATAAAATTACTGCTACTAGTAGAGTTAAAAATAAATATCATAGTTTTATATCACATTTTATTTTATTGTATGAAAATGAAAATTTTAATACATAACAATAAAAAAAATTATTTTACTAAAACTAATATTATATTTTTAATATAATATATACTATATTATAGTATATTCAATAATTTTATTAAAACTAACAGTTAAACATTTGTGAGAAATTGTCGCACACTGTGTGAAAAGAGGTCATGTACCCCAGAGTGGTCTCTTTCCTCATAGATTACACCAGACTACTAGTGACTTCCTTGAGTGTGTGACCGTACACAGTACTACTACAGTGCTCTGTCATACAGCACACATTTCTGGTGTCAGTATACAAACAACTCTTGCCAAGTAGGTCACTGGTGTTTGTGTTATCAATTTCTATAGAGAGTTATTATTTTAAGTTAGTCCGACCAAAATTTAGTGCATAAGCTTGCAAATAAATTAAGTACTAAAATAACCAAAGTGCAATATATATTTTCGATCTTTATCATCTTGAGGTTCCAAAATAATATTATTTCCTCTTGTTACCTAATAGTTTATGGATTGAAGTTTATATTTATTTTTTATTTTATTTTTAAGCGGAATTTGTCTGTTGATAACTACTAAAATAGTTTCTGGAAGAGCCATTATTTATTTGGTGACATTTAATGACCTCAGGTGTATATGATTTCTTATTCTGCAACAAAAAATTTAGTTATAAATTTAATCATTTTGTGCTTTTGTAATGATGTGCTGTAGCCTTGAAAACAATTTTTAGTTGGTAGTCATTTTCTCTCTAATTTAGTGACTGACCTACTTTCAACCCACTAACTTCTAAATTTAAAGGTAGGTATGTGTGTGTGTGTGTGTGTGTGTGTGTGTGTGTGTGTGTGTGTGTGCGTGCGCACGCGCATGTGCGTCCTAATCAATATGGGTTTGTTGGAAATAAAATCCTCATATGACCTAGAATATGACTTTCTCTCAAAAATATAAAGTGATTATTTATTAACTAATTAAACAAATTCCATATCAACTCTTGTACGTTTTTGGTAATATAGTTCCATAATTTGAAAGTTAGCTTTATACTTGTATATGATGTACATTCCAACATCAACGTAATGATAATTAAAGAAGGGGTCAGTGCTTTTTGTTATTCAGCAAGATTACAGAATTACCATTACTGATAAGGACAAATAAAACTAAGAGCTGATTGAGGTCTGACAACAACAGATTTTTATTTTATTGTCATATTAAACATCATTAAAATGGATAGACAATCGTCAATTCAGTATTTGAAAGTAAATTTTACAATTACTACATACACTTGTCTTGGTAAGGAGAAAATCTAAACCAATGGTCTATACAGTTCCCAACAAATATCATAAAAATCATCTTTGTATAACCATTCTGAGACTAATATATGTATCATCTTATTTTTAAATTTTCCCTCTGAAAACGATTTAATATCGAGATGAATTTAGTTGAAGTTTAGTTGTGGTATACATCCATTTATTTGTGAGTTGGTATAACTATATTGTTTTATCCTCATTGAGTTTTTATTTTTGTATTATCACAGTGACAATCAGCACTGATTCTAAATTGTTAGCATTTTTATCAACACAAAAAGCAAATGCAGTACATACAAGGAATACAAAGTTTATACACCCAGCTGAACAGACAATGGTTTACAAGATGTTTCATTTCTTTTACCACAAATAATTTTAATATCTTTGTTTGTAAAATAAACATTTTTGGACAAGAAGAACTTGAACCTCAGAGAAAGATAACGTAAGTTGAGCCCAGTCATCAACAAAGAAAAAGTCTTGACAACCATATTCTTGATATTATTGGGTGGACCGGCGCTCCTAGGTGTCGTTGAGGCAACTCAAACATCATGCTCTAAATTATTAGCACATCTGGTTTAGTAGACAAATCCAACATATACAAGGGCTGTAGCGAAATGCGGGGGAAAAAAGTCATTTACAGTCAAGTTAATATAAATGTTAAAAAATAAAGGTCCAAGAATGGAACTTTGTGGTACACTATTCTGTGATAACAACGTTGTTCATGCAGGAAATTGACAAATAAAATACACCTATAGTCTATAAAAAATCGTTTTTTCAGCAGAATTTGAACAACACGAATATTGTCATCCGTAAGGCGTCTCTTTCGTTTCCAACCCTGTTCTGACCCACCCTTAAATTCTCTTGCTCACGTAAACACATGATTGTCAGACAGTTTACTGGCCTTGACTTTCCACTGAAGCAGACAGTTGTGTCATCAGTTTTTCATACTGCATGAGTTTTCAATGCAGAAGTGATGATTCTATGTCATTGACATAGACTAAGAAAAGGTTTGGGCTGAGAATGGAGCCTTGAGGGACCCCACACCTCATTTTGATTGGGTTTGAAACTTGGTACTCTGAACAACTTGTGATCAATGGCTTGGAAATGAAGTAAGCCACAATAGGGGCATGCCTCTAATGCCATGGGATTCCAATTTGTCAAGCAGTTTCGTGTGGTCTACGCAATCGAATGCCTTAGTTAGGTCAAGAAACACACCAGTTGTGGAATTTCGTTCTTCTATCCCCTCCACAACCATGTTGACCAGACTCACGACTGCTTCTATTGTTGACTTGCCCTTTCTAAAACTAAATTGGTCCTTTGAAAGCTTGTTGTGTTTACTTAAAAATTGAAACATTCTTATTAACACTCTGGTGCTCGCGTGGATTGGTGGAATGTGAGTGCTCGTGTGGAGTGCTGTTGCACTCCATTTTATTTCACAGTTTTGGTAATTTCAATTTGCGTTTAAGGTGTAATAACGTGCTCATACACATGTAATTTACTAAAACAAAAATGTATTTACATTTTCAGGCACACAACATACTTAAATAGAACATAATAATAGTAATAATTAGAATTAAAGAAATTGATAAATTATTTACAAATAATTTTGCCTTTTACGTGGAAAAATCAATCATCAGCTCTTAAGATAGACAATACAAACTGTAACTAAGCCAGAAATAAAGTACAAACCGAAACAGATGTAAAATACAAACTTTATTTACCTATTCAGCACTCTCTCCACAAACACTTTTTGAATGGTCGGGACACACCCACTTGTTGCACTTGAAACATGATTTTCTCGAGGTCTTGTTCCTTGCTCTGCCGCAGAGGTAACATCTCCCTTGTACAGCTGTTCTCTGGGGTTGAGGTTGAGGTTGACCAGGTCCTTTGTTGTCCAGCTTCAATAGAAACTTTCCCCTTGTTCTTATCTGTTTAGGAATCATGTCAAGGCTAACTCGATGCTCAATGTGAGGTTTCAATAGTTGAAATGACAGGTTCTTTAAAAAGTCCAATCTGTTTACAAACGCAATGTTTTGGTTTGCTTTATAAACATTCAACGAATTAACACCTCCAACGTTGAGAGTGTGGACGAAGAGAGTCAATGGCCAACGTCTTGAGTTCCTGGAAACATCATATTGTCGACACATTTTGTCGAGGATATCAACACCATATTTTGTGTCGTTATAGTCTGTAACTATGACTGGCTTCTTGTCATCCCCAGTTGCTTCATTGATTGCAGCATTGCCATGCATAGAAGAAATCATCAAAACAGGTTTGTTTTTTTTTTGGCACATAAGACACCAAAGTCCAGTTTTTCTGGAAGCCAAAAACACTATTTTTTACTTGTCTCTTTGTCTCAGGTAAGAAATCTGGAGGCACTTTTTGTTTGTTCTTCCTCAATGTTGCTAACATCGTTAGTTCCAATTCTTCTCGTAGTCTTATGACTAGAGGCACAGAGCTGAACCAGTTATCACAAGTTATGTTCCTGTTACTTCCTTTTACAGGATCTACTAATCGTACAACCAAATCTGAAGTGTTGCTGCTAACTCAATAAGGGCCATCAGGCTGTTTGCGAACAAAAACTTCCAGATTTGTAGCGTAAAATTTTGAAGTAGATACTAAAGCAAACACTTTAATCCCATACTTAGCCGGTTTGTTGGGCATATATACTCGAAAGGGGCAGTTTCCTCTAAAAGCCACCAACTGTTCATCGAGTGTCAAGTAATCATTTGGTTTATAAGTGCTCTTGCAATTGGCGACAAATTTTGCAAAGATTTCTCTGAATGCAGTGAAAATGTCAGTTAATTTTCGTTCTTCTCGGCTACGAATGTCATCAAACCTGAGGCAGCATAGTACAAATTTAAACCGATTCAAACTCATTGCAACGTACACTTATTCGACTCCAGTACCACTAGTGTTGCCCCACATATCAAACAAGTTCCTTCTTCCACCTTTTAGAGCACCGGCAATGTACAAAATTCCAATAAGGGCTTTCAGTTCACGAACATCTGTTGGCCTGGAATCTCTCTCTCTTTCAAAGTTGGTCCTAATTTTGGCAATATAAATATTGGTGTATTCAACAATTTTTGATATAATTTCTTCGTCAATCATATTCAAAAAGGCCTGCTCAGGTGTTTCAGCTAACCTAGCATTATCTTGCGGTCCCGGTCTGTGGAAGACTGGGAGGATGTTGTGCCTAGGAGTGCGGGATGTTCTTGGTGTTTGTGGGTCAATATAACATCTTGTTTCTCGATCTCTTTCTAAATAAAATTCAGGGTTTACAAATGGAACTTGCAGTGGAGCCTGTGGACGGGGTGGCGGAGATTCCACCACTGGTACCTGTTCTTCATAGCCTTCAATTTCTGCCACAATTTCCGAAATATCCATTTTATGAACACTAACATCTTTGGAATCAGAACGGTTTTCAACTTCAGGTCTGAAGTCATCTTGAACTTCAATATAATCAGTTTCTAGTTCATCGGGATATTCCTCACCCACTATACAGTCATTGTCTACCTCCGTTTCAGCTACCCAACGTCGTAACTGTTCACCGTCAGCCATTGTTTTTTTCTAAGACAAATATATACTGTTTAAACAGGAGAAAAATGTCAAAATTAATTGCAATAAAATCACAACACGCGTCACTCAGTGAAAAAAATGGAACGTGGATGCTCGCGTGGAGTGCAGTGGCAATCCAAAACTGTAGCGCTAGAGATATAAATTAATAGAAAATAGACGAGTGCGTCACGGCAGTTGCCACTAAACTGAAGGGTGTCGGGGGAGTTGGGGAGAAGGTATTTGATTGCTCAAGGTCAGCAGTGGTGCCAACTGCGCTTTTTTAAGAAAAAGAAATACCTGGAGTGCTATTGCACTCCGCGCAAGCATCGGAGTGTTAAGAACAGTTTTTCAAAAATTTTGCTCCGAACAGGCTAAATGAGACAGGCCGATAATTGTTAATTGACATTGTATCGTCTTTTTCAAAAATCGGATTGACTTTTGTGATTTTAAGGAGGGAGGGGAAAACTCCTGTTTTAAAGGGTAAATTGACTAATTCCATTAAAGGGCTCTAATATGCTTGGAGCATTTCTTTATGAACCACATAGACATTAAATTTATATCATGTGATTTTTTTGGCTGGGAACTGCTGGTTAATTCGGTAGAGCTCTTCCTCAAGGACAGGAGCCAACACCATAGATGCTGCTTGACTCTATCTTTGCAAGGGACAACTTCTTGGTTCATAAGGGAAGGGACCCTGCCCACAAACAACAGATGCAAAAAAATCTGTTAAACTCATGGGCAACCTCCGCCCCGTCCTGCACCAGGCTATTCCCAACTTTGAGTTTGATTTGTTTTGAAATTTGGGTTTTATTGTTGATGATGTCCCATACTGTTTTAAAGACATTTTTTGAAGAGAGGATTTTCTTAGAGACATCATATGCTTTCCCCACTTTGATCACTTTTCTGTATGTGTTTTTATAATTTTGAAATTTTCATTTTCAGTACTTCTGTTTATTTTGGATAAAAACTTCAGTCTTTCTCTCAAAACCAGAATTCCTTTAGTGATCCAATTGTTGTTTGCCTTCTTTGGGCAAACTGTAACTTTTTTAGTTGGGCAGCAAATGGCGAGTTAAAAATTTAGATAATCATTACAAATTTTAAACTGCTGCTCAACAGTATCTCAAGACTTCATAAAAGTCCAATTTTTTTTAGAGAAATTTGTTGAGGAGAGCGATATTTTCTGGTCTTGTGTCTCTTATTGTTTTTTGTAATTTTGGGCTCCCTTTAAAGCTTTTCTCCATTTATTACGGCTTCTGAGCCATAGTGGTCTGATATTGCCATATTAACCACAGACACTGTGACATTTGGAAGATTCGTGATAATGTTTTCAATTTCTGATGGTGTAGTAGGCGTCACTCGTGTGGTTGATTTCACTAGCAGCTTAAGATGGACTGATCTTAATAGCAAGTCTTAATAGCATCAGCAAGTCGAACAGTAGAAGGATGGACGCTGTCCACAGCGTCAATGTTGAAATCGCCCATCAAAATGAAATCTTGGTTGCGATTGGTCAAATCTGTTAATAAAAGTTCTAATTTTGCGAAAAAATTTCTTCAATACCACTGAGAGACCTGTATATTCCAACAACCATTAATTTTGATGCGTTTTCTTTGAATTTTGATTCCGGCTACTTCCATCTCTTTCAGATGTTTCTTTGATTTGAAAAATTGAGGCATTGAACGTTTACCAGGTGGAAATTTGGAATTTTACAAAGATCTATGTTTTGCCTGATGAAACCGTTCTGTTATAATAAGAAAATCGGATCTTATAAAATCTAGGAGCTAGAACATCGGGATCCCACCCTGAGTGTATTCCTAGACTTATCGAAAGCATTCTACTGCGTTGACCATGTTACAATGCTTAACAAACTTGAATCTCATGGCATCCGAGGCGTGCCTCTCCAGTGGCTCAGGTTATTTTTAAAGCACAGGAAGCAATTGTCCAGATCTCAAAAAATGTATCTGAACCAATTCACCTATGGTGTCCCACAGGACTCAATCCTCAGTCCAATTCTCTTCCTGATTTGTCAATGACTTCTGATAGGTTCATCACTTCTGCATGGAAAACTTGTGCAGTATGCTGATGACACGACTCTCTGTTTCACTAACAAATCAAAATTGATTCTGAAACAGCAGAGTTTTGTTGAGATCAACAACTGCGTTTAATATTTCAACAGCCTCAATCTTAAGATAAATTCTGCAAAATCCATTTTTCTAAATTTTGCTTTGCGATCAGCAGACAGGCATGACGAGCCAGCTATTATTTTGGCTGACAAAATGCTGGAAGAAGTCTACTGCTCGAAATTCCTGGGAATATACCTAGATCGAGGGTTGACTTGGAATAATCACATCGATCACCTTTGCTCAAAATTGGCCTCAGACATTATGTTTTGAGTCTCTAGCCAAATACTGCCCTAGTCAGCTTCTGATCATGGCGTTATGGCTTGATTTACCTCCATCTCACTTACGGGTTGGTGTTGTCAGGAGCTTCAGAATCAGAAAAATCTTTATTCGGTTGTTACACATGGTGTACATGAATGGCATCACATGATTAACACATACGCTGCGGGAAAGTCCGTAATTAGGTTTGTCATATGCGGGAATATTTTTATTGTGGAATAACTTACCTTTGGTGGTTGAAAGACAGGAACGATGGTCTATAGGATGTTTCTGGTTGAATTCGGTGAAATAATGACGTCACAGTTTTGGGCCCACATGTGGGCCGGCCGCATTTCTTGAAAGTGTTGTTATTTTTTAACTACTCAAAAGCGCACAACCACTAATTGTACAGTATTATTTAGTCTAACAACAGTTATAATTCCTTGTTTTTGGTTTTTTAGTAATGCTATTTACACTATATACACTCGGGCCCACATGTAGGCCGGCCGCACTTTTGGTTAGTTCTGCACTGTCTACCTCCTCGAAAGTCAACCACTACTAAATTTACTTCACTTAGTCTAATATTAGTAATTATTCCTTTTCCTTATTATTCCTAGTTATGATATTTACACTACATACATTCCCACCCGAATGTTTTTGTTAGTACAAGGAATCATGGTAGGTCTCAAAACATTGACTCATACAAAGACCAGGGTTTTCCGGACATGTTTCACAATGGTATAGTGTCTTAGTGTTTGGTTTTCCCACTTTAGTACACTGCCTACACTTTTTTCGCAATGTTTTGTTTTTGCTGTCTTTGCCAGGGATCTTTCCAAGTTTGTGAGCCTCAACCCTTTTCTTTTTTTGAGGAGGTGTTTCAATGATGTGAGTTGGTTGAGGTAAAAGGCCTTTTATAACTTCCAATCTGAAGTCGTAGAGGGACATTTTTTGTTGATTCATGTTGTGAAGGCTGTGCGCATTTACAAGTATCATTTGTAGTACATGTATAAATATTTTCTTGTACCACCTTATGGTTTTGCGTTCACAAGGGTTGTACGCCATCAAATTCAAATTCAAATTCTTTATTCAGCATGTAGACAGAGTTAACAATGTATATGCCAAGTCAACAAATCATAACAAAATATAATAATGTCTCTCAATAAAATAATTTTACTTTTTCAAGTTTACACTATCTTATCAGCTAAAAAGTCCTTAACAGAATAGTAAGCCTTCTCGATCAACAACCATTTCAATTTTTTTCTAAAAACTGTGTAATCTTGAACTAATCTTAAGCTTAATGGAAGACTGTTAAAAAGAATTACTGCTGAATATTTTAAATGATTTTCAAAAAATGAGGTGGAGTGTGGCGGGATATTCATAATGCATCTGGGTTTACTTCTTGTTCCATACATGTGAGTCGGAAAAAATCTATTAAAAAGGTGAAAGTTTTTATGAAGAAATGATAAGGTTTCCAGAATATAAATGGAAGGAAAAGTTAAAAGTTTGTTGGAGGAAAAAAGGTTAGCACATGAGGTTCTGGATGGGACATGACAAATTATTCTTAAAGCTTTCTTTTGAAGCCTAAACACAGACTTAGTTTTGGTGCTTTCAGAACCCAAATGGAAACCCCGTAAGATATGAATGGATAGATGATGCCATAATAAGTAGCAGTAAGAATTTCAGTTGATGCGAAACGAGCCAGATTTCTGAGCACAAAAATACCCTGACTCAGCTTCCCACATACATGCTCTATATGGAGATGGAAAGACAAATTGCGGTCAATAATAAGGCCAAGAAATTTTAGGGAGCATTCTGAGAAAACAGCTTCATCACCCAAATAAATACTGAGCAAACTTTTGCTTGAATGGCTGTTAATTGAAAATTCAATGAGTGTAGTTTTTGAGACATTTACTTGAAGACTGTTTTGCTCAAGCCAATTAACAAGTGCATTCCCTTCTAAGAATGTGTCGAGTTCCAGGAGGAATTAGAAAATGTTAGTGACGTGTCATCTGTCATCATTCGATCGGCGCGATCAACTCCACTCATGTGAGCATTATACTTGACAATCGGGAGGGGTTTTTTCTTTGCACGATCTCGTTTGTCTACAAAATCTACTAAATCGTTCTCATGTTCAGTTGAGATATACGTAACATTTCTTTTGTCTCTCCACTTTCCAATCATAACTCCATTTGCGTACTGCGCAATTGATTCACCTTTTTTCAAAACTGTGTTTGTCACCTCCATAGGTGTATGTTTCCTTCCAGCACGCAATGTTCCGGTGCAGTAGGTCTTCTCAGAGAGTAATTTGCTGGCTTGGGAGTAACTGTTGTAAAAGTTGTCCATATATACAGCATGTCCCTTTCCCAAGTAGTCTTTCAACAGATGGAGAACCACTTTTTCGGTGTGCCCAACACCACCGACAACATTGTCTGCTTTTCCTGTACATAAAAGAAATCACAATATAAAACCCTGGTGCTCTGATAGGGTGTATAGTTTGACACCATACTTATGTCGCTTGCCCTTTATGTACTGTCTAAAATGTAGTCTACCCCTCCACAGTACCATTGCCTTGTCAAGAGACAATTCTTTTTGAGGGTAATAAACACTCCTCATTTTGTTGTTGAAATAGGTTATAACTAATTCGATTTTTTTAATAGCATTGTCGTTATCATTGGGATTGTGTCTACAGAAATGCAAACAACCAAAAATTACCAGGAACCTATCCCTTGACATGAACGTGCTAAAACACTTAAAGTTAAAAAGATAATCCGTTCTCCAATAATGCTGAAGACGGTTGATTTTGATTGTTTTAGTGTGCAGACAATTCCCAAAAATATTTTTAACTCTGGCACTGTAATGTCCTTCCAAGCATTAATTCGGGAATGAGGGGTCAAGTTAGGTTTAGCATAAACCTCGTTGAAAGCATAAGAATTGGAAAACTGACAAATTCTTTCGAGAAATATATCGTCAATAAGAAGATTGAAGAAATCCATTGGAGTACCGTTACCCGGGAATGGCACCAACAAAGTATCAGTTCTTAGAAATTCAATCTGGCGCATACCTGCGGTGGAAATACTCCAAGTCGGGCACACAATTTCATGCTAATCATCATCGTTGCTATCATGTGATGAAGAATCAGTAGACGAATCGTCAACAAGTCTTTGAACTTCGTCCACAGAGCCATCACTGTCATGTTCCTCTTCAACATTTCTACTTACAAAGGTGCTGAGACCGGAGGTACTCGGCACTGCAGAATCCATTGCAATAAGTATAACACTACATACAACACGGTAGAATATATACAATCACCTCAGTTACATAATAACACAACACAAAACACAAAAATATTAGAGTACACAATGGGCCTAGAACAGGCCGACCGCAACGCGGGAACCAAGAACGAAAACAACCGAAACGGAATGTGACTACCACTGGAAAATGCGGCAAAGATTCAACCGTCTCGGACGAGTAGCTGAGCTACACTGAAACATGGGAGAAACAGTTACAGCCAGGCCCACTAGAGGGCCAGCCGCACTGCGTGCGCAGCCAAGCCGGCCCATAAATGGGCCGGCGCACACAATGGGTTAAGAAAGTAAACAATTAAGTTTACTAAATATGCTTTACATTAGTATCTAACTAAATCTAATACAATATAATTTTAATGATAGTAAAAACTATTGTGGATTTTATAAAATTTAGAAAAGGAGTACAATGGCAGGTCAGTCAGGTAGCTTTTAAGTTTATTTTTAAATAATTTATCATTTTCTATTAATTTTATATTGCTTGGCAGCAAATTAAAAAATTTAGCTCCTATGTAAATTGGTTTTTTACAGAACAAATTTTAAAAGTTATGTTGAGCTACTGCCATATTATTTCTATTTCTTTTATTATAACTATGGTTCTCACCACTTTTGCTTAAGCTATGAGCATGTTTCATCACTGAATTTACAGTTTCATATATATATATATGCACTGTAAACCGTCATGATACCCACTTGAGGAAATTGATCCTTCACAGTTTCATTGATTGTTTGTAGCTTGTATAAACAATCAATTTATGAGAGTGTTCAAGCTGCAAAAACAAGCGATCCGCATTATCGCTCTGTTGAAATTTAGAGAGTCGTGCAAGGAAGCCTTCAAAAATTTACAACTGTTGACGCTGCCCAGTCTCTACATCTTGGAAACAACTCTGTTTTGTATGTCTAAATGTGTCATGACGAATGGCCGAGACATACATGCGTATGAGACTAGAGGCAGAGATAACTACCGAACTGGTAGACACAGAACGGTGGTTTATGAATGCTTGCCTTCACAGGCAGGTGTTCATTTCGTCAACAAATTACCAAATTCAATAAAAAACGCTCCAACACCCAAGGTGTTAAAAACTCGTTTGAATCGCTTTTTAGTGTCACATACATTTTATAATGTAAACGAGTTTTTAGCACATGATTGGGAGACCACAAATTAAAAAGACTGACTGAACTGTCACCGGAATCATTGGTGAATGAACGGTTGTATGTAAATTTGCAAATTGTATGTTTCACTGAGATCTATTGGGGGATGTATGACACAATTTTAGAAAGTAAAAATTTGACTTTTGCCATGCGCTGTAGAATGTTCCGGCTTGAGAAAGGAGGGAGGCGTTCAAATGCTGCTGTTCTATGCTGTTGGGTTCGAAAGCACTCTAGAGCTCTTGTCTCGTATCTGTGTATATCACTGCCCTGTGCCAATATACACTGAAATCGTCAGTAAAATGAAGTCTCTAAAATATACAAGTTGGGTAGAGTTAGCAAGTTGAGCTCCCTGAAGGCACTTCAACATGACTCTCTGTTGTTCAATTTTATGATGATTCAAACAGCTTTTTTTGCAGTCTGAATACTCTTTCCAAGTTTGATATGGCACAACTGCCCCACAGATAAATTCCATACAACAGGTATGGAAATATTAATCCATAGTGAGACATCATTAAAACATCAGACGTACAAAGCTTTGATAATTTTGTCGAAGGACAAAAGTTCCAGTTGCCAATTTAGCTCATACACTTTCAATATGAACTTTCCAGGTTAACCGTTTATCTAGGTGTATTCTTAAAAATTTAGTAGAATCAGTTTCCTTCAAAACAATGTTAACACCATTACTGTTGGGGTTTCATAAGTATTCAACCCACGTAAACAGAAGTTGATGTAATCCGTTTTTTTACGATTAGTTTTGAGATTGTTTACCAGAAAATGATGAATGCAGTAATTAAGATCAATAAAGTGAAGCCTAGCCAGGTTTGAATCTCCAAAGAAGTCAGAGAATCAGCCCGGAAACAGAGAGTCTTGCCATCTGCGTATTGAATGATTTTCCTATATAAGGCTGAAGCATGGATGTTATTCACATAAATCAAGAAAAGGACAGGACCAAAGAAAGATCCCTGTGGGACACCTTGGTATATTCTAATACTACTTGATACTGCATTCTGGACTTTGACTGTCAATGGACTGATTAATTGTCAATGGACTTAAAATGTGCTTATAACATTGTTTTATAATCCACATTGATGTGCAATTTATGTCATTGCAAGTTTTAGTTTAGAAACTTTGTACAATACTTACCACTTGGTCCTCACACACAGGAGCCAGAACCATAGATGAAGCAGGGGTATGTGCGGTAACTGTATCTAGTTCCAATTCACAGTTAGCATAACTACTAAGAAGATAAATGAGTTAAATTGCAAAGCTATTGCATTTGGATTGGTTAATTTTATCCCTTCGACATCAAGCTGAATGTATTTTCAAAATCCTTTATTTGCTGAATTTTTTATAGTGTTCCAGGCTGTCTTAGAACAGTTTGATGACTGTTTTAGTTTATAGTTTATTTCGTATGATTTTGCAGCAGTTATTACTTTTTTATAAATTTTTTGTAATTTCTATAGAAAGATTTGAATTTATTACTAGGTTTACATGTATCTAAATTAACATTTACCTTAAAAAGGATATCATTATGATCTGAAAATACTGTATGAATCACCTCGGAATTCCATCTAGTTCCATGAATATCACTAACAATATTATCTATACAAGTGCATGACACAAGCATAGTAATATCCAGAGTTGTTACGAGACCAAAACAATAAAACATGTTCATTAAATCTCTTTTAAAATCGTTTTCATGATTAAATTTCACATTAACAAAAAAAAACTAAAATTAGGCCAAAATAATAAACAAATTATTTTATACAGACAGTATAAAATGTTTAAAATACAACCTTCATCATCGTAGGGTCTATAAACAGATAAAACAAGTACTTTTTTCTCGATAAGTTCGACTGCAGCGAATTCACATACTGCTTCAATAGAAATACCAATATTAAGACTTGTATTATCTCAATATATTCTACACTGTTGCACAACAATATGGCAGCACCCCCATGTATTCTGTTTGGCCTACCATAAAAAGAGAATATTTTGAAACCAGACAAAGAAAGGAACGGAGCTCACAAGCTTTAAACCAATATTCAGCAATTGCTACAATTTGAAAATTCTAAATAAAACACAATAAAGACAAATAATCTAGCTTATTACATATACTGTACTCTGTGCATTCCAAAATAACAAATGAAAATTAAAATTATATTTAGTTACAGCCAACTGAGTGAGCTTAATTTGGGATTGAGGAAATCAGTTTACATTTGATCTCAAGTTACTAATAATATAAATGTTACTTTGTACCAATCCAAAACAATTAGACTGAGAACCATTCCAGCTCACAAGTTTTTTTACATTTCCTCAGTACATTTTTATCTCCTGAGAAGAAAATCCCTTAAATGGCAAATCCAGTGAACTGCTCTCCTGATCTGAGAGGCTGAAGCCAGGTGTAGAAATCATTGGTTTTTGTTTGTAGTGTGTTCATATTATACCTAAGTCTTGTATCAAACAATACATAATAGTGACTATTTGTTGCTCTAAGATGTGAATTTTCAATCTTAAAAACTAAAATAAGGTTAAAATGAGCGTTAGCAAATTCTCACTCAAATGGTTGTAAAATTTTCATTTCTGTCTGTCTGTTCACAGGATATCTAGACTATATAGACTGGAAATTTTGCAAGAAGGTTCATTTCTGTATAGACAACACTAAGTTTGATAATGGTGCATGTTACCAGGGACGTTCACAGCTTTAGCGGGCCCCGGAAACGATATTCGGCCAGCCCCGTTATATCCCGCCAAACACCACTGTACAAGTGTGGCGGAGCTGTCTCAGGCCCCTTGAGGGCCTGGGCCCGGTAAAATTGTCTGAGTACAGGCTTGCATGTTACTCCATGAAGTTTGAATTCTACTACTACTACTACTACTCTACTACTACTACTCTACTACTACTACTCTACTACTACTACTCTACTACTACTACTCTACTACTACTACTCTACTACTACTACTCTACTACTACTACTACTCTACTACTACTGCTACCACTCTACTACTACTACTACTGTTCCATTGTAGCATCCTCTTTATCTCACTGGAACTTTTATTATTTTAAATCTGCATGAGACCTAACTCAGAGAAAAAATGTAAATGTATCATGTGGCAAGATGTCTCAAGAAGGATGTAATTGAAAGAATTGAAATTTGGCATTAAATTGTATTCCTCTATAGACAAAAATGGGTTCTTGATTATGCATCCCCAACCATGGAATGTAGCTGAGTGTCATTGAAGTCTATCACTCAATTTCTCTTTTGTCTGCCGAGGAGGTGTAAACATTCTTTTCTGTATGATTGTGCATTAGTGTATCAGTTTACAGGACATCTTGAGAATGAAACTAACTATAGACTTGAAAGCTTGCATGCACCCTCAGTGAGCCAGTTACACATCATGTAAGGTGGTGAACTTTTACCTTGTTTTGAAAAGAAGTTTGAACAACCAAATTACTATTCTACAGAAGAAATTGAAGAAACTACATTTCCAGAATACTTATGAACATAAATAATCTGTTTATTGTTCGAGTCTTAACAGTTGCTATCTTGGCTGTTACAGGTTAAGAAATGGAAGAACCCAATATTCCAGACTGGCTGACAGCTGATTTTCTGAAGTCTTGTCTTGAATCCGATGAGGAAAATAAGGAAGGAGTAGTCATCAACAGCTACAATGCTGAGTCTGCAGTTCCACCCGGAAACAATTATGGCAGCAACATTTTACGAGTGAAAATTGTGTACCAGAAACTATTTGATTCAGCCGAATATTCAATATCTTTAATTATTAAAGCTCCATTAGTTGTTGGTGGATTTGTTGAGCAGTTTGGAGATCTCTTTAACACAGTTTATTTACGAGAAGCCAAGTATTATAATGAGTTTATTACCGAAAGTTATAAATTGATGAAACACAATATTGTTCCCAGAAACTACAAGTCCCCAAATCCACTTTGTGTTGTACTTGAAGATCTGAAGAGATCAGGTTATGTGATGGTGGATAAACAAAAACTACTTGACTTTGACCATTGTCAACTTTATATCAAGGCATCAGCTAATCTCCATGCACTTACGATAGCTGTGCATAAAACACACCCTGATATTATTGAATCTCTGGTAAAGGAAAACCCGACTGCAACTAAAAAGACAGTACAAGTTTACAAAAATGTATTGAGAAACTTGTTTTTGTGTATGGCTACTTACTTAGAGGATAAAAAAGAATACAAGGAATTCGAAGATTTCTTCCGAGATATATCTGAGGGTGAAACATTTTTCAATATTTATCGAGAAGTTGAAAAAACAAAGAGTAGATTAACAGCTGTGATCCAAAAAGATCCTTGGTGCACAAATATGATGTTTAAATACAATAGTTCAGGAGACGTTTTGGGTGTAAAACTCTTTGACTTTCAAAATCTTAAATTTGTCACACCATTGAGGGAATTAATCACATTTGTTTGGACCAGTGCAAATCCAGAAGTCAGAGAGAAAAAGCTGCACGAGTTATATCAAATTTATTGTGATTCTCTTAACTGTACTTTCAAACAACTGGGATGCTCTGAGAGACTTTCTATTGAAGAGTTGAAGGAGGAAATCCTTTTTTTGAGCCCTTTAGTAATAGTTACAGTTTGTGCATTGGCCCCATTTTGTCTTGCAGATGAAGCTGTTAATGTAAGTGACTTCCTTAATGCAAATAGTCCAGATGTACCAATAAAGGAGTCACACAATTACAGATTGTATCAAGGTACCACTTTCAACAAGTACTATCCACAAATAATTAATCAAATTGCTAAAGAAGGTATTTTTGAACACATTAAACAGAAAATGAAGCATTTGTCAACAACATAACACTCCTTCAATACAAAACTGTTACTACAAATAATATCCAATTTTTTTGTACATTTTCTTATAAAATTAGGTAAACTGCTTAACTCATTTAGTTATAACCTAATACTAAGTTTAATATAGATTTGTTATAATTATACCATACTGTTAAATTTTTAGCCTAACTATTTGTAGTATTAACCTATTATTCTGTACAAATTAGTAATTTGATTAAATTTGATTCTGAATTGTGTTTATAAAATTGTAATTTACTCTCAGTTCTTTGTTTGAAGTTTATTTTTGATGATGGAAGGATTGTGAAGGAAACAGCATTTTACCGGACATTTGCCATCATTCAGTGAAACAAAAAAAATCAGTAACACTACGTTTCGAGATTTGCAATGTGATCTCTTCTTGAGGTAAATAACTAACCTAACACATAATTACAAACTAGGCTAAAATACACAAATCATACCAGAGTGTTGTGACACACCTAAGTCAGGCATCACAACCACCATGTTGTGTGTCAACTTTACTAACAGTAAAACATGCACTTAATAGTGAAAATTATGTTCAGACTGCATATTTTGGCTAGTGCTAGAGTTCAGGAAATGCTGATGCTTCAAAAGAAAGATGTTAGAATTGTTGGCAAAGCTGAATATCTTGATCATTGTAAACCTGTTTTCATTAACCAAGGAATTCTTACAATATTTAATTTATACTTGTTTGATTTATCGGTTTACATTTTAAATAATGAGGACTTAATAAAAAGCGTACTCATACACATAATTACAACACAAGAATCAGAAATAACATTTTAATTGACTATTGTCAACTGATAAATCTTTGAATAGTCATATTGTAGTTGGAACTGCGGTCTAAATTTTCATTATCTGCAACAAAATGCAAGGTAATGAAAATTCATAACATTTTTATTTATTATTTCACATAACACAAAAATGTTGAACATTGCTTCAAATTAAGACTTTGCGTATCGCTATTGTTAATGGTAGCATATTATTAATGTAACGAACATTTCACAATTGACATTTTACTTACAAAAATCACAGACATAAATTTTTTTTGTCTGCTCCAGCACATTCTTTATGTGCCTAAACTTGACACATGATGCACATGACCCAGACCTCTACTGAAAACCGCACATCCCCGCTCGCACACCCAAGTAGACAATTAGGAAGCGAGCACCCATGGTGGCGAGCGGGAGGGCGGATCAGAAGTAAACCTAGAAGGAAAAAAAAAGAACACCGTGGATAGTGTGCTCAGATGCATTTACTAACTTGGAGGTCACCAACACAGAGTAGAAAAAAAACATCTTTAACCAAGATAAGAACCCTTTCTATCAAGATAACAATATTGGCTATACAAAATAAAAAAACTCATTACTACAGTCAACCCAAAATTAGTCATGTGTCTCAAGTGCACCTGGATAAAAAGAAAATTAGGAACAGCCATAATTTAAAACAAGAACTGCCAATTCCACCTGGTATCCTTCGGCTAAGGGTGGGCTCCTAATGAAAACCAAGAAATAAAACTAAATGGCATTGAAACTAAACTTAAAAACCGAATAATAAAATATAAACTATAATAATTAGCAACAATAACAAAATAAATAAATTAAACGAATAGCAGGGTATCACAGATGTTGACTAGAGGTATTTTCATCTCATTATGGAGGCCAGTTTTCCAGCAGAGCAGGAAAATCCTGGAAACTGATGTCAGCGATCACACATGATGAGAAAGCAGCAGGAGGCAAGAGTTCCTCTCCTGGACCTCGTCAGTGCGAAACGTACAACTTAAAAAGATAAAAATGTACTACAATTACTTCCACTAACGAGCAATAATTTCAGAAGTTCCTTGCCACTCTGAAAAGGATGTGCAGAGCGCTCTGAAACAGTAGAGTCAGTGCCTTCTGCAACCACAACGAACAACACTTACAATATATACTATTTAGAGATACATACATGAGCCAGGGAGATAACTGGGCTCAAGACTTTGAACAGGCTCACTACTTTGTGATCATCGGAAAACTGACCTTGACAAAACATACATGTTGGATCATCATTTTTTTTGTTTTTTTACTCCAAAAGGAAAATCAAAATCACTCATGTTGTCGTCAACAATAGACACCATCAGAACCTTCAGAAGAACTGTCTTTATCAGGTTTCTCTTGTCCCTTTCCCTTGATTTTTTTGAAAGTAAATTAAAAAAAAAAACCTTTTTAGTTTTATTCTTCTGAAAGTGTAGGTCTAATATCTTTTTAGCAGAATTTTTTTCCGGATTAACGGTTAATGATTGTGTTAGGGCTTCTTTGTACGATGTGCCAGTTATGATGCAAGCACCTACAGCCTTGCATCCTCTGTTGCTTGCTTTTCGTTTTTTTAATGGCACAGGGTTGGTATCAATCAAGATGTAACACAAGAACTAATAAATCAACATGAAATTATAAATTCACTTAATGATGACATTAACCAAGCAAGAAAAGAAATTATAAGTCTTATGAATCATAATATACAATTGGAAACTTTAGTAATAAAAAAAGAAGAAACAATTATACAGCTGGAAGAAGAGGTAAATAGATTACGTACTAAATTGAACCAAAAAGAAAATTTGAATATCTCTACAATCAAGAAAGTAAATTCAGGTGTACATCATAGTCTATCTCCTTTGAATTCCACACCTTTCCCATAATAACACTGGACTGGAAAAAAGTTTATGGAGCTCTGAAAAAAACAAAGCTGGAGAGTTTTTTCAATGGTTATAAAAAGTACAAAAAATATACCCAAACCTATACCTAAGACGTATAATGGGAACCTAAATCCCATTGAATTAAGGAACCAGTTTGAGGTTTTACAAGTTGATGAAGATGAGACTTCAAATGTTAGTGATCTCAGTATTGATGGAAGCCACAATGAGACACACATGAATAAGGTGCTCATTTGTGCTGATAGTCATGGACGAGATTTAGCCTGGCACCTTAATAAAATACATAAAGATCATGAAGCAGTAGGTTTTGTGAGGCCTGGGAGGGCGTACAAGACAAATTTTAAATTATAAAAATATAGAAAATGTAAATTTAAATAAAAACGATTATTTGGTGATGGTATGCGGCACAAATGATGTGGCAAAAAATGAAGCAAATGAAGCATTGACTTTAATAACTGAAAACCTTGGACAGAGCTACAAATACAAACATCATTTTAGTAGACCTCCACACCGGTTATGACCTGGCTAGTTGGTCCTGTGTCAACAAAGAAGTTGCAAAGACAAATAAGCGCCTCGAAGAGCTTAGTGGCAAGTACTCCAATGTTACACTAGTGAAATCTAGTAAAGCAGAGAGAGCTTTACACACCCGTCAAGGTCTCCACTTAAATTTTTGGGGGAAAGAAGTGGTTAGCTGGAGTAGTAGCAAAAGCCATTACTGCCAAGAAGGACCCTGACCACAGGCTGGGCCTACGAGATGTGCAACCTCCTCCTCCAGGTACATGTGATGTGACAGGGAACTGCCTACCAACTGGAAAAAACTACAGTGCACAAGTAGAAGCTCACCAGAATCTAAGGACTCATGCCTCATTGTTTATCACTTAAATATTCAATGCATAAGAAATAAATTAGAAGAATTAAATCTATGGTCAAATAAGTTAAATATACATGTTTTAACTATAAAATGAACACTGGCTTTGTCCAGAAGAGTCTTTGTTATATGTGCCAGCAGGTTTTTGTGTAGGTAGTGTTTATTGCCGGAAGCCTCCCCTTAGAAGAGGGGGTTGTAGTATATATGTTTAAAAGAGATATAATATATAAAACTATTGAATTAGAACATTTATGTGTAGATTTCGTTTTTAAGGTTTCAGGTATATTTTTAGTTAGTTTGAATGCTATCATTATAACAATTTATCGAACACCAAATTCTCCCATAAATGATTTCATAAGTTATTTTGATGAGTTACTTGGTTATATTAATAAAAAAATATTCTAATGTGAAGTTGATCATATCAGGTGATTTTAATATCAATATAAAAAAAAGTAATGTTGAGGTAGATTCTTTTTTCAATTTATTGCGTTCCCATAACATGCATTGCTTAAATCTAGAAAGCACCAGGGGTGAGGCATGCCTTGATAATATAGTTACTAATGTAAAAAAAGGTACTGTAACCTGTAATGTTATTGAACCTCATTTATCAGATCACGCAGCAGTTTATGCAAATTTTCACACTATTGGTGCTCCAAACTCAGGTATAAAAAAAAGGTATTTCAATTAAAAACCATTAGAACATTAACGCCATACGCTATTCAAAATTTTAGGGAAAACTTGACTCATGTAGACTGGTCACAGCTACAACGTTTTACTAATGTAGATGCAGCATTTGATTATTTTAACTTTGTCTTGACAAGCACTTTTAATGTGTGCTGTCCTTTTAAAGAGATTAAATTAGGCAATAGTGACAATACTAATAGGTTAAGTAGTAAATGGTATACAAAAGAATTGGAAAATATTAGGAAAATAGTAGTTGCATTGTATGATAAGCTTAAAAACAGTAAGGGTACAGTTCATGAACTACAATGTAAAAATGTGTACACCAGAGCAAAAAATCTGTATAGATCTGAAATTAAAAGACAGAAAAAATTATTTAATGAGAAATATATTACCAATTCAAAAAAATAAATGTAAAGCTGCTTGGAAAATAATTAATACAGAAAAAAAGGTTGAAGAAAAAAATCATGAAACTTTTATTGATTCTAGGACTTTTAATAACTTCTTTACACTTTCACCTTCTAATATAATTAATACTTCTGACCAGCAGAATGACAATAACCTTGCTCTTGAATATTTAGAAAATTACATAAGAAATAAGGGTGTATTAAAAAATGATTTTAAATGGAAAAATATTGAAAGAAATGATGTTGTTTTATATTGTACATCTAGGTTGAGTACCTCAAAAAAGTGAGGATTATTATGGTTTTTTCCAATGCAATTATGAAAGACATCATTGACATAATATTAGAGCCAGTTACTTATTTATTTAATAAGATGCTAGACCAAGGAACATTTCCTCAAGCTTTAAAAATAACAAAAGTAGTGCCAAATTTTTAAAAAAGGAGATAGGACTAACCCCTCTAGCTATCGACCAATCTCATTAGTTCCTATTCTTAGTAAAAATATTTGAGTTTTGTATCAAAGAACAATTGTATAACTTTTTTGTTGTAAATAATCTTTTTTGTTCGGACCCAATTCGGTTTTTCTCCCACTTTTTAAACACAGTAAAAGCGTTGAAACTGTAACAGAACAGGTTATTCTGAATTTTGAAAACAAAATAATGACATCTACTACCTTAATTGACTTAAGTAGGCTTTTGATTGCATTCCTCATGACCTGCTTTTAAAAAAGCTACATTTTTATGGCATAAAAAATAATGAATTACGTTTATTTTCATCATATTTACAAAATAGAAGCCAGATGGTTTCACAAAATAAAGATGTATCTGGTTTCCAAAATGTTTTTACTAGGAGTACCACAAGGCTCAGTACTCGGTCCTTTTCTTTTTGTAGTAGCAATAAATGATTTTTCATTTAATATGCCTTTGTAGGTCTGTTATATATGCAGATGATACAACTATTTTAAATAGCAATTAAACATCTGGAAACTTTAATTTTAGAACAGGAGCAGGCAATGACTGAAGCTATTAAGTGGTTTAAAGCCAACCTTTTTGGTAGTAAATAATAGCAAAACAGAAAGTTTAATTTTTACTCTTGATGGAAATTGTGTCCTTGATAGTAAATACACAGAAACCTATTAAGTTAGTAGGAATATACATGGATAATCGATTAAATTGGGATGCACATGTAAGTTTTCTTTGTAAAAAATTAGCTAGGGTTACATACCTTATCAGGAAACTAAAGTATAATATCAGTACTGAAATGTTGGTCACAGCATATTATGCCTTTTTCCCATTCCCAGCTCAGGTATGGTGTAACACTTTGGGGAAACAGTATTAGTGCTAAAAAACTGCTTTCATTTGGCAAAAGAAAGTAACTAGAATTATTGCAAATGTTGGCAATAGAGTTTCTTGTGTCCCACTTTTTAAAAAATTTAGAATTATGACCCTTCCATCCCTGTATATTTATTGTACTTTACTTAGTATCAAGAAACAATTAGATAGTTTTTATTAGTAGACAAGAAATACACTCCTACTGTACAAGAAAAAAATATATGCTTGAACAGATGAATGTTCGATTGGAGAAAACCAAAGGCACTTTTATTTATATGAAGATTAAACTTTTTAATAAACTTCCTGAAAAAGCATGGCATGTGTCTATTAGTAGATTTAAAAATTGTTTGTGAGTAATTGGCTTGTTGATAACACATTTTATTCTTTAAATGACTACTTAACCTGTGATATTAGTGCGTTAATTTTTTAATAGTTATGATTTTGTTGATAAGTTATCTCTTGTTATTTATTTATTGATGTTAAATCTATTTCATTGTTAATTTTTAATTTGTTGCATTTTTATCTATTTATGGTTACTTTTTATTGTTTTATTGTTATATATTTATTGTTTTTATTTACTATTTAATTTATTCTGTATATAATTGTTTTAGATATGTTATATATATTTAACGAGATGCTGCTAATACCATTTTTACTTTTATTTTCTTTTTAATGACTAAATTGTGGCGTTATTCACATGTTCATATAAAATTTTACTTTGACTTACTGTCTAATCATTACACTTGTATTATGGGGTTTTAAAGGTGTGATAGGAGTAGGTAGCCTTTAGATATAATAAAAAGTGACGTTTGTCCATTGCATTGTCAAGTGCTTACAGACAATAAAGATTTCTTGATTCTTGATTCTTGATATAATAAGAACTAACACTGCTGTTTGAAGTGCTAGATGAGGTTCATTGTAAGGATCAGCAATCAGTGATAATTGTAACTTGCCTGAAGAAGGAGAAATGAAGATTTTGCTTGAAATTTATCATCTGGATTTATTGTGTGAGGACTGCAGGTTTTAGCAGATTCTTGCACTGAAGCTAAGTATAGTTAGCATCTATGAAAATATTCTTGTTCATTGGAAAAATGCCTGATTTTCGAAACCATTCATAGCTATCTCTCCAGTTTGTACTTTTAAATATGCCTTTCCAAACAGTTCCATCATGTCATAAGCAGCCAATGGTTTGTCTGAGTGAAGTAATCTCTGTCTTATTTCTTCACTATAGTGAGATTTTAGAGGATCCATAAAGGTTTTGTTTAGCAGCTGTAAGTTGTGTGAACAATGTGGTGGAAAAGACACAATTGTCACATGGTTGTTTCTGGCAGATTCTATCAAATCAACATTCCTAATATGGCTGTAATACCCAATTAAGATTAAAAGAACTGGATATTCTTCAGTAGGTTTTACTTTATCTACAAAATGTTGAAACTAGTTTGTGAAAATGTTGGTTTGAACCCAACCTGATGGGTGAGAAACTCAAACGGTCCCCGGGGGAGCTCCTACGGGAGAATAACTAAAGGAGCAACAAAATGTCCTGAGGCACTCATACATGCTATAACCTTCACCGCCACCTGCTGACGTAAGACTGGTGATTTGGTGTTTTTCCCTCTTTCCTACTACATAAGGAATTTTACTCATCACTACAGTCAGACCAATCTCATCAGCGTTATAAATCCGGTCAGCCAGATATTTGTGTTTAACATAGGCTTTTTCTAATAGTTGAAAAAAAAGAGTGACGTTTTCTTTATTAAACCGTAAGGCACGTGAAAAAGAAGTTCCACAGGGTTTTCGTAAAGACAGAGTGAATCTTTGTGACGCAGCAAGAATAGATCAACCCAAGAGCTGCTCCTTCCTTGAAAGGATGATTTACTTAATTTTCCACCGCAAGCTGGAATGCTTTATACCGTAGATCCCATAAGGTAAATCCATAAAACTTTGCTTCCATATGAAGTAAATAAATTACAGTTGTTATTCAAGATAATCTCCTAATGCTGGCTTCCTCCCTATTTTAGTAACTACCAATTTAGAAAGGGACTCGTCAACCTTTTTGCTCAGATCTCGCAATGTACCACGAAAAAACTTGTGGGTTTTACTTGCTTTCAGGGTGCCCATCTTTTCCCAAACGGCATAAATAGCTTGTTTCATGTTCTCTTCTTTCCATTGACGTCTTTTATTTTTTGAAACATATTTAGGCAATCTTCTAGGCATTCTGAAACAAAAATGGTACAGGTTTAAGGTTCTTGCCTTTTTGGTCCAAATTTTGACTAGTCGAAATTTAGACCAGTACAGTAGAAGTCGGAGTTTATACCACC
Source organism: Homalodisca vitripennis (assembly GCF_021130785.1). Classification (NCBI taxonomy): domain Eukaryota; kingdom Metazoa; phylum Arthropoda; class Insecta; order Hemiptera; family Cicadellidae; genus Homalodisca; species Homalodisca vitripennis. The sequence continues at coordinate 202,482 of NC_060209.1, forward strand.
GCATTGCTCAACTTTTGAGGTTATGTACGACCTTAAACGAGAGGGAAATGATTAAAGTAAAACAAAATTAAAGAGCCTAAAACCTACTTGATCCAGTAATTTAACAACTTTACAGCTGGCATCAAAATCCTATAAGTAAAAAAATTAGAAAAAAATACCTGAAAAAGTTTAGAAAATGAACAAATTTAACTCTTTAATCGTGGGCAGGCGGAACTGATGTTTCTGTAGAACAATGACAAGGTATTGGGGGGATGTTTCACATTTTTTTCCATGAGACTGCAGCACTCCCTAGTATGTGAAACCCTGCTAGGTGGAATTTAGACCCTAGTCGAGATTAGGACCTTCTCCTCTACTCAGTTTTTTTTAATCTAAGTAAGAGAGTAAGTAGATTTCAATCCTCAAAACATAATTTTATACATTTTGTAAGATATAAAATCACAAATCTCGAAAATCTTATCATCCTTTTAAATCATCCATGATCAATAACAAACTTTAAAGAAAGGATCTAAATACTAAGTTAGGAAAATTAATTTTTCCCCCATGAGGGTTCACTTTTAGCTGGTTTATACCTTCCAGTAGAACTCACACTGGGCACAGCAAAAATCGAAGTGTCAGTAAAATTTGGGCAATCTCATATATGTTCAGGAGCATCACATAACTTACCGTAAATTTTGAGATTCTTAGGTGCAGGGGTAATTTGATAAGTCTGGTCTACTTCAGGATATGACTGTTGGAATCGGTGAAATTTGTTCCCTAAGAATCAAAGTTTCTTAGCCTAGACATAAGGGTGTGCCACCTCCTGCCTGCCTTGACTGGAGAGGCTGGTTCAGAGCTGGTTTCCCCTTCTTCTGAGGGGATGTGACAAAATTATTCCCTAAATTCTTCCTCATGGACAGGAGGCTGCCCCAGCCCCCAACCTTATCCATCCAAAATATCCTGACACTCCGGAAGTAGCACAAGGATTCTTTTAGAATTAGGTGCAATTTTAAGATTAAGATTAAGTATACCCTGCTTTACATGTCAAAAATCCTTAATGCATAAGATTAAACAAACACAAACCAAAGAAAATATAGCGATAAACTTGCCAAAAAATACAAAGAACTTTATAAACTTCACCTATATATCCAGATTGATCAGCATGAGTACACACCATAACACTGCCACTAAAGTCACTGTAACCCTAGAGCCGACTCACTACTCATTTTTACCAGCTGTGCCTCACAGTTGCTAAGCTCAGTTCCTTCAGTGATATTCTTCTCAGAAACTCTATAGCTTTCCCCACTCTACTACAAAAAACCATTGCTCTTGTTTGTGCCCATCAGCATGTTTGAAACCAAAGTCTTAGCAAATGTAGACCAATGTGTTCTCCAGAAACCAAAATCCCATCCTTCTATCACGCACCATCTAGAGTAGTATAAGGTATGTTATATAATCTTCTAGATGTCAGATGACAATGATACTACTGTTGGTTAACTGGAGTGAAGGCCTTCTCAGTCATACCAGTTAAGGAATAGTATGTTCTTATCTATGAGAGATAAAGTCACTGTTTTAGTGGTTCTCTGATAAATAAGGAAAAATTTTAAAACTGCTTGGATTCAACTTTCACCTATTTTCACATGGGTGTTCATAAATATGTAATTTTTTAAGTGTATTCAATTCAACATCAATATTTCAAGTTCGTTTTTGCTGTGTACATTTGATAATTATTTAATAATATGTTTTAACATCTTATTTCTAGAAAACAATACATTTTATAAAGTTAGTATAATTTTGTTACAAATACAAATATCATGCCCAACATTATCCACTAGTATAGTCATAGTCATAGTCAATCATACACAATCAGCTCCATCTCTAAAATATATATATATATATATATATATATATATATATACATATACATACATAGTATACATAATAGTAGTCTCCCCTGAGGCATCCCCCCACCCCCCCCCCCCCCCACCCCCCCCCCCCCCCACCCCCCCCCCCCCCCACCCCCCCCCCCCCCCACCCCCCCCCCCCCCCACCCCCCCCCCCCCATCTTGTGCTGTAGGCCTAATACGCACTCCGTGCATCTGCCGTAGGTAAAACGCACTTGTGCATCTGCCGCAGACAACGTGTTAACCTACCTTACAATATCTTACAACTACTATACATGTAGTTAAAACATCAATGAGATCTATAATGAGTGTTCCTGTCTTGTGCATGTAGGCTAATACGCACTTGTGCATCTGCCGCAGACAACGTGTTAACCTACCTTACAATATCTTACAACTACTATACATGTAGTTAAAACATCAATGAGATCTATAATGAGTGTTCCTGTCTTGTGCCTGTAGGCTAATACGCACTTGTGCATCTGCCGCAGACAACGTGTTAACCTACCGTACAATATCTTACAACTACTATACATGTAGTTAAAACATCAATGAGATCTATAATGAGTGTTCCTGTCTTGTGCATGTAGGCTAATACGCACTTGTGCATCTGCCGCAGACAACGTGTTAACCTACCTTACAATATCTTACAACTACTATACATGTAGTTAAAACATCAATGAGATCTATAATGAGTGTTCCTGTCTTGTGCATGTAGGCTAATACGCACTCGTGCATCTGCCGCAGACAACGTGTTAACCTACCGTACAATATCTTACAACTACTATACATGTAGTTAAAACATCAATGAGATCTATAATGAGTGTTCCTGTCTTGTGCATGTAGGCTAATACGCACTTGTGCATCTGCCGCAGACAACGTGTTAACCTACCTTACAATATCTTACAACTACTATACATGTAGTTAAAACATCAATGAGATCTATAATGAGTGTTCCTGTCTTGTGCATGTAGGCTAATACGCACTTGTGCATCTGCCGCAGACAACGTGTTAACCTACCTTACAATATCTTACAACTACTATACATGTAGTTAAAACATCAATGAGATCTATAATGAGTGTTCCTGTCTTGTGCATGTAGGCTAATACGCACTTGTGCATCTGCCGCAGACAACGTGTTAACCTACCTTACAATATCTTACAACTACTATACATGTAGTTAAAACATCAATGAGATCTATAATGAGTGTTCCTGTCTTGTGCCTGTAGGCTAATACGCACTCGTGCATCTGCCGCAGACAACGTGTTAACTTACCGTACAATATCTTACAACTACTATACATGTAGTTAAAACATCAATGAGATCTATAATGAGTGTTCCTGTCTTGTGCCTGTAGGCTAATACGCACTTGTGCATCTGCCGCAGACACCGTGTTAACCTACCTTACAATATCTTACAAGTACTATACATGTAGTTAAAACATCAATGAGATCTATAATGAGTGTTCCTGTCTTGTGCATGTAGGCTAATACGCACTCGTGCATCTGCCGCAGACAACGTGTTAACCTACCTTACAATATCTTACAACTACTATACATGTAGTTAAAACATCAATGAGATCTATAATGAGTGTTCCTGTCTTGTGCATGTAGGCTAATACGCACTCGTGCATCTGCCGCAGACAACGTGTTAACCTACCGTACAATATCTTACAACTACTATACATGTAGTTAAAACATCAATGAGATCTATAATGAGTGTTCCTGTCTTGTGCATGTAGGCTAATACGCACTTGTGCATCTGCCGCAGACAACGTGTTAACCTACCGTACAATATCTTACAACTACTATACATGTAGTTAAAACATCAATGAGATCTATAATGAGTGTTCCTGTCTTGTGCCTGTAGGCTAATACGCACTTGTGCATCTGCCGCAGACAACGTGTTAACCTACCGTACAATATCTTACAACTACTATACATGTAGTTAAAACATCAATGAGATCTATAATGAGTGTTCCTGTCTTGTGCATGTAGGCTAATACGCACTTGTGCATCTGCCGCAGACAACGTGTTAACCTACCGTACAATATCTTACAACTACTATACATGTAGTTAAAACATCAATGAGATCTATAATGAGTGTTCCTGTCTTGTGCCTGTAGGCTAATACGCACTTGTGCATCTGCCGCAGACAACGTGTTAACCTACCTTACAATATCTTACAACTACTATACATGTAGTTAAAACATCAATGAGATCTATAATGAGTGTTCCTGTCTTGTGCATGTAGGCTAATACGCACTTGTGCATCTGCCGCAGACAACGTGTTAACCTACCTTACAATATCTTACAACTACTATACATGTAGTTAAAACATCAATGAGATCTATAATGAGTGTTCCTGTCTTGTGCATGTAGGCTAATACGCACTTGTGCATCTGCCGCAGACAACGTGTTAACCTACCTTACAATATCTTACAACTACTATACATGTAGTTAAAACATCAATGAGATCTATAATGAGTGTTCCTGTCTTGTGCATGTAGGCTAATACGCACTTGTGCATCTGCCGCAGACAACGTGTTAACCTACCTTACAATATCTTACAACTACTATACATGTAGTTTAACATCAATGAGATCTATAATGAGTGTTCCTGTCTTGTGCATGTAGGCTAATACGCACTCGTGCATCTGCCGCAGACAACGTGTTAACCTACCTTACAATATCTTACAACTACTATACATGTAGTTAAAACATCAATGAGATCTATAATGAGTGTTCCTGTCTTGTGCATGTAGGCTAATACGCACTCGTGCATCTGCCGCAGACAACGTGTTAACCTACCGTACAATATCTTACAACTACTATACATGTAGTTAAAACATCAATGAGATCTATAATGAGTGTTCCTGTCTTGTGCATGTAGGCTAATACGCACTTGTGCATCTGCCGCAGACAACGTGTTAACCTACCTTACAATATCTTACAACTACTATACATGTAGTTAAAACATCAATGAGATCTATAATGAGTGTTCCTGTCTCGTGCATGTAGGCTAATACGCACTCGTGCATCTGCCGCAGACAACGTGTTAACCTACCGTACAATATCTTACAACTACTATACATGTAGTTTAAATCATCAATGAGATCTATAATGAGTGTTCCTGTCTTGTGCATGTAGGCTAATACGCACTTGTGCATCTGCCGCAGACAACGTGTTAACCTACCTTACAATATCTTACAACTACTATACATGTAGTTAAAACATCAATGAGATCTATAATGAGTGTTCCTGTCTTGTGCATGTAGGCTAATACGCACTCGTGCATCTGCCGCAGACAACGTGTTAACCTACCGTACAATATCTTACAACTACTATACATGTAGTTAAAACATCAATGAGATCTATAATGAGTGTTCCTGTCTTGTGCATGTAGGCTAATACGCACTTGTGCATCTGCCGCAGACAACGTGTTAACCTACCTTACAATATCTTACAACTACTATACATGTAGTTAAAACATCAATGAGATCTATAATGAGTGTTCCTGTCTTGTGCCTGTAGGCTAATACGCACTTGTGCATCTGCCGCAGACAACGTGTTAACCTACCTTACAATATCTTACAACTACTATACATGTAGTTAAAACATCAATGAGATCTATAATGAGTGTTCCTGTCTTGTGCATGTAGGCTAATACGCACTCGTGCATCTGCCGCAGACAACGTGTTAACCTACCGTACAATATCTTACAACTACTATACATGTAGTTAAAACATCAATGAGATCTATAATGAGTGTTCCTGTCTTGTGCATGTAGGCTAATACGCACTCGTGCATCTGCCGCAGACAACGTGTTAACCTACCTTACAATATCTTACAACTACTATACATGTAGTTAAAACATCAATGAGATCTATAATGAGTGTTCCTGTCTTGTGCATGTAGGCTAATACGCACTTGCATCTGCCGCAGACAACGTGTTAACCTACCTTACAATATCTTACAACTACTATACATGTAGTTAAAACATCAATGAGATCTATAATGAGTGTTCCTGTCTTGTGCATGTAGGCTAATACGCACTTGTGCATCTGCCGCAGACAACGTGTTAACCTACCTTACAATATCTTACAACTACTATACATGTAGTTAAAACATCAATGAGATCTATAATGAGTGTTCCTGTCTTGTGCATGTAGGCTAATACGCACTTGTGCATCTGCCGCAGACAACGTGTTAACCTACCTTACAATATCTTACAACTACTATACATGTAGTTAAAACATCAATGAGATCTATAATGAGTGTTCCTGTCTTGTGCATGTAGGCTAATACGCACTCGTGCATCTGCCGCAGACAACGTGTTAACCTACCGTACAATATCTTACAACTACTATACATGTAGTTAAAACATCAATGAGATCTATAATGAGTGTTCCTGTCTTGTGCATGTAGGCTAATACGCACTTGTGCATCTGCCGCAGACAACGTGTTAACCTACCTTACAATATCTTACAACTACTATACATGTAGTTAAAACATCAATGAGATCTATAATGAGTGTTCCTGTCTTGTGCATGTAGGCTAATACGCACTCGTGCATCTGCCGCAGACAACGTGTTAACCTACCTTACAATATCTTACAACTACTATACATGTAGTTAAAACATCAATGAGATCTATAATGAGTGTTCCTGTCTTGTGCATGTAGGCTAATACGCACTTGTGCATCTGCCGCAGACAACGTGTTAACCTACCTTACAATATCTTACAACTACTATACATGTAGTTAAAACATCAATGAGATCTATAATGAGTGTTCCTGTCTTGTGCATGTAGGCTAATACGCACTCGTGCATCTGCCGCAGACAACGTGTTAACCTACCGTACAATATCTTACAACTACTATACATGTAGTTTAAAACATCAATGAGATCTATAATGAGTGTTCCTGTCTTGTGCATGTAGGCTAATACGCACTCGTGCATCTGCCGCAGACAACGTGTTAACCTACCTTACAATATCTTACAACTACTATACATGTAGTTAAAACATCAATGAGATCTATAATGAGTGTTCCTGTCTTGTGCATGTAGGCTAATACGCACTCGTGCATCTGCCGCAGACAACGTGTTAACCTACCGTACAATATCTTACAACTACTATACATGTAGTTAAAACATCAATGAGATCTATAATGAGTGTTCCTGTCTTGTGCATGTAGGCTAATACGCACTTGTGCATCTGCCGCAGACAACGTGTTAACCTACCTTACAATATCTTACAACTACTATACATGTAGTTAAAACATCAATGAGATCTATAATGAGTGTTCCTGTCTTGTGCATGTAGGCTAATACGCACTTGTGCATCTGCCGCAGACAACGTGTTAACCTACCTTACAATATCTTACAACTACTATACATGTAGTTAAAACATCAATGAGATCTATAATGAGTGTTCCTGTCTTGTGCATGTAGGCTAATACGCACTCGTGCATCTGCCGCAGACAACGTGTTAACCTACCGTACAATATCTTACAACTACTATACATGTAGTTTAAAACATCAATGAGATCTATAATGAGTGTTCCTGTCTTGTGCATGTAGGCTAATACGCACTTGTGCATCTGCCGCAGACAACGTGTTAACCTACCTTACAATATCTTACAACTACTATACATGTAGTTAAAACATCAATGAGATCTATAATGAGTGTTCCTGTCTTGTGCATGTAGGCTAATACGCACTCGTGCATCTGCCGCAGACAACGTGTTAACTTACCGTACACTATCTTACAACTACTATACATGTAGTTAAAACATCAATGAGATCTATAATGAGTGTTCCTGTCTTGTGCATGTAGGCTAATACGCACTCGTGCATCTGCCGCAGACAACGTGTTAACCTACCTTACAATATCTTACAAGTACTATACATGTAGTTAAAACATCAATGAGATCTATAATGAGTGTTCCTGTCTTGTGCATGTAGGCTAATACGCACTCGTGCATCTGCCGCAGACAACGTGTTAACCTACCTTACAATATCTTACAACTACTATACATGTAGTTAAAACATCAATGAGATCTATAATGAGTGTTCCTGTCTTGTGCATGTAGGCTAATACGCACTCGTGCATCTGCCGCAGACAACGTGTTAACCTACCGTACAATATCTTACAACTACTATACATGTAGTTAAAACATCAATGAGATCTATAATGAGTGTTCCTGTCTTGTGCATGTAGGCTAATACGCACTCGTGCATCTGCCGCAGACAACGTGTTAACCTACCTTACAATATCTTACAACTACTATACATGTAGTTAAAACATCAATGAGATCTATAATGAGTGTTCCTGTCTTGTGCATGTAGGCTAATACGCACTTGTGCATCTGCCGCAGACAACGTGTTAACCTACCTTACAATATCTTACAACTACTATACATGTAGTTAAAACATCAATGAGATCTATAATGAGTGTTCCTGTCTTGTGCATGTAGGCTAATACGCAGTTGTTTCTGCCGCAGACAACGTGTTAACCTACCTTACAATATCTTACAACTACTATACATGTAGTTAAAACATCAATGAGATCTATAATGAGTGTGTTCCTGTCTTGTGTCTGTAGGCTAATACGCACTCGTGCATCTGCCGCAGACAACGTGTTAACTTACCGTACACTATCTTACAACTACTATACATGTAGTTAAAACATCAATGAGATCTATAATGAGTGTTCCTGTCTTGTGCTGTAGGCTAATACGCACTTGTGCATCTGCCGCAGACACCGTGTTAACCTACCTTACAATATCTTACAAGTACTATACATGTAGTTAAAACATCAATGAGATCCATAATGAGTGTTCCTGTCTTGTGTCTGTAGGCTAATACGCACTCGTGCATCTGCCGCAGACAACGTGTTAACTTACCGTACACTATCTTACAACTACTATACATGTAGTTAAAACATCAATGAGATCTATAATGAGTGTTCCTGTCTTGTGCATGTAGGCTAATACGCACTTGTGCATCTGCCGCAGACAACGTGTTAACCTACCTTACAATATCTTACAAGTACTATACATGTAGTTAAAACATCAATGAGATCTATAATGAGTGTTCCTGTCTTGTGCCTGTAGGCTAATACGCACTTGTGCATCTGCCGCAGACAACGTGTTAACCTACCTGTACAATATCTTACAACTACTATACATGTAGTTAAAACATCAATGAGATCTATAATGAGTGTTCCTGTCTTGTGCATGTAGGCTAATACGCACTCGTGCATCTGCCGCAGACAACGTGTTAACCTACCGTACAATATCTTACAACTACTATACATGTAGTTAAAACATCAATGAGATCTATAATGAGTGTTCCTGTCTTGTGCATGTAGGCTAATACGCACTCGTGCATCTGCCGCAGACAACGTGTTAACCTACCGTACAATATCTTACAACTACTATACATGTAGTTTAAAACATCAATGAGATCTATAATGAGTGTTCCTGTCTCTTGTGCATGTAGGCTAATACGCACACTTGTGCATCTGCCGCAGAAAACGTGTTAACCTACCTTACAATATCTTACAACTACTATACATGTAGTTAAAACATCAATGAGATCTATAATGAGTGTTCCTGTCTCGTGCATGTAGGCTAATATGCACTCTTGCATCTGCCGCAGACAACGTGTTAACCTACCGTACAATATCCTACAACTACTATACATGTAGTTTAATCATCAATGAGATCTATAATGAGTGTTCCTGTCTTGTGCATGTAGGCTAATACGCAGTTGTGCATTCTGCCGCAGACAACGTGTCAACCTACCTTACAATATCTTACAACTACTATAAATGTAGTTAAAACACCAATGAGATCCATAATGAGTGTTCCTGTCTTGTGTCTGTAGGCTAATACGCACTCGTGCATCTGCCGCAGACAACGTGTTAACTTACCGTACACTATCTTACAACTACCGCAGACACCGTTTTAACCTACCTTACAATATCTTACAAGTACTATACATGTAGTTAAAACATCAATGAGATCCATAATGAGTGTTCCTGTCTTGTGTCTGTAGGCTAATACGAAGTTGTTTCTGCCGCAGACACCGTGTTAACCTACCTTACAATATCTTACAACTACTATACATGTAGTTAAAACATCAATGAGATCTATAATGAGTGTTCCTGTCTTGTGCATGTTGGCTAATACGCACTCGTGCATCTGCCGCAGACAACGTGTTAACTTACCGTACACTATCTTACAACTACTATACATGTAGTTAAAACATCAATGAGATCTATAATGAGTGTTCCTGTCTTGTGCCTGTAGGCTAATACGCACTTGTGCATCTGCCGCAGACACCGTGTTAGCCTACCTTACAATATCTTACAAGTACTATACATGTAGTTAAAACATCAATGAGATCTATAATGAGTGTTCCTGTCTCGTGCATGTAGGCTAATACGCACTCGTGCATCTTCCGCAGAAAACGTGTTAACCTACCTTACAATATCTTACAACTACTATACTTGTAGTTAAAACATCAATGAGATCTATAATGAGTGTTCCTGTCTCGTGCATGTAGGCTAATACGCACTCTTGCATCTGCCGCAGACAACGTGTTAACCTACCGTACAATATCCTACAACTACTATACATGTAGTTAAATCATCATTGAGATCTATAATGAGTGTTCCTGTCTTGTGCATGTAGGATAAAACGCAGTTGTTTCTGCCGCAGACAACGTGTTAACCTACCTTACAATATCTTACAACTACTAATGAGTAGGCTTCAGTAAGTCCAGTTTTCATTAAGTCCAGGTCCTTGTATTTTGCCATTTTAATACTGGCTGTTTCATAAAGTCCAGTTTTCACAAAGTCCAGTTCTCTAATATTAATTTAAAATATAACGCAGTTTCATAAAGTCCAGTTTTCAATAAGTCCAGGAGTTTAATATTATTAAAATACAGCAGTGTCAGTAAGTCCAGTGTCACAAAGTCCAGAAGTACAGTCTGTACCAGAGCAAGTCGCCGGCGACCGTCATGTTGCTATGTTGCAGGGGCAATTCTGAAGGCGTTCCAGCCTCAGCGCAAATTTAATAATTCATGTGCATTGTTATGTAAAGCAGCCTAAAAAGAATTAGTTTGAATTCAAGCTTTAAATATTTATCTTTATTTTATGTATATTTGCAATTGTGTATCTAACTTATAGTTTTAAAATGTGGTTTTTCATACAAATCATAGAATAAATAGAAAACAATATTTTAATTATTAAACTTTATTCAACCTAACATTAATTAATAAATATAAGTATACATTTGGAATGTTTATTGTATCTGTACTATGTATGTCCAATTAAATCACCGTAAATAACAAAATAACAAACAATACATTCATAACAAAATGTTGTATTATTTTACTATATGAAAACTCAAATTCTCAATAATGCCAGACACTCAACAAATGTTTTGAAAGTAATGAGTTTAGCAAACACACATAAAATATATATTTTTGACGTATCATATGTTCCAATGCTAAAATAAAATTATATAACATTTTCCTGTATTAAATATGTTGTCTTTTATTAAGTAAAACAGGAAATTAAAATTAATCATTTTGCAAGCAACAACTGTCATTTCATTATGAAATTTTATTCAGGAGCTAGTTCTCATAACCAATTAAGATAACTGGTCTGTTACGTATTATGCATAAACCAGTGTTGATTATTTACTATTAAACGCTATTACTACAATGTTATTGATCAAAGCAATAAAAATTATGTCTTATATATTTTATATAAATGTTAGCTCTGATAATGGCAGTAAAGAAAGAACCTGCTATATATTTATTATATATAATCAACCAAACAATAAACAGCATCTGGGATGTTAACCAGTCGGGCCCCTTTAGCTCAATAAACTACCTTGCCCCGATCATGAGGTTATATGACAATTGACTTAGTGGGGCTGGACAACTTTCATTTAAAACTGTCTTTCCGCACGATATATCAGAAACTAACTAACATATAGACGTTTGTTTATGCATGAAGCTTCAGTACTATATGAGGAACACTTCGTTTGATTGTGGTAAACGTCACAGCATGAGATTTGGGTGACATTTAGCATGTATTACATTAGTCTTATGGGTAACCATTGTGATATTGATAACAAAGCACAATAAATATATTTGTAAACAAACTCAATTTACCCATTATATATTTTAACGTCCTAATAATGTTATATGTGCGACAGTGCCTTTGTTTCTTTGTTTTGTTTTCACGCGTAAACTACTCAACCGATTGTACTGAAACTTTACATAGACATTCCTACGGTTCCTGGAACGAATATGGGCCTATTCTTATTTCGAAAAACTTTCTGGGCTCCACCATAATGAACTTAAAAATAGCGAAAGTTCCAATTCTTGGTCTTTAAAGTTTCGTAATGTTTATTGAATGAGCCTGTCAAGTAATCAACCTTTCTGTGTAAACATTATACTAAGGCAGCACACCAATATGTTTATTTAATTTAAGCACTATTTTATTTATATTTTATAATCAAATTTAGCTGACACTAAACTCCTGTTCTCAGTCTCTCAGGACTGTATATACTTTTTCGTCAACATTTTGTTAATCGGGTAAATGAGGCAAATTCAACTATGGAACCGTAAATACAATAGACTCGAAGTCAGCTGAAATGCTCGGAACCAGCGAGAGTTTTGATCGAAGTAGGCTTCTCATTCCTAAGTAGGTAAATATATTTCCCTCGTCAGGACAACGATGAAAAATCATCTATGGCACTAAAAATACATTAGACCGGCAGTAGATCACAATAGCTGGAAATAAGTGGTTTTTTAAGCAAAGCTGTTTTCGGAGACCAGTGTAAATAATTTCTTGATGAGAGCAACGAGGTAAATTCAGTTGTGGTATCGGAAATATGATGAATTTGAACGAGAAATGAATGCTCCTATACCAACCAAACATGATATAAGATTTTGTACCCCTGATCGCCTAACCATAAACACTGAAATTATATGAACCTGATCATATGACTACTTACGTTTGAAACACATTATAGAGGACCATTATATTACATCATACGTGTTTTGATAAAGTTGGCTTCGGACTTTGATTTTTTTTACCCGCGGGTAACAACTTGTATGACGTATTAACACATGTAGACTAATTATTCCAACACATCCCACACCATTTTTAAGGTGAATGGTGACTAGATGTGTAGACTTTTATTATTTAAACACTAATATGAAACGCAATGAAATGAAAAGAACGTGAATGTATCATATGACAAGATCATGTGTATCATTTCGAAAAATATTTCATAATTAGACTTAATTGAAACTTCATTTCTACATAAACAAGAATGAGGTAACCATTGAATTTGGCTGATAACGCTGAGTTCGATAATGGTGAATGTCATTCCATGGGATATGGCCTAGCGTTAGCTATTATATTTTTATTGGTATTATATGCAAACATTGTGACAATGAAAATATGGCAGAATAAATAAATTTGAGAACAAACCTAGTCCAATAAAGACTTTTTTACATGGAAAATGTTTATTCATATGGTAAAATGAAAAAATTACCAGAGTGGAAAGTCAATGTTAAAAGTAGGTGACAATATTTAATATCAGAGAACTCTCGAGTTGCAGTTCCACAATTTAGCTCACCGAAACTTTCATTACTGGAACACTGCTATAAAACATAATTCAATATGAGACTATAATGTGGTAAGTTATCTCGAGAAAGATTTCTTCTGTTAACTTCATTTTGATATAGACTAGGTTGGGTTGTTATCACTCAGTACGTCAACACAATTTTTATTTTATCTACCGGGGGTATATAAAAATGTCTCTTCTGTGCGACTGTTTATCATTCTATCTGCCTGCAGGTATATCGAAATTTTCAAGTACTGCCTGTAAAAGAAATAAAATCTCCTTTCCGCAAACAAAAATTAAAAACTACCTCTAAAATCCCTATCCCACCCCCTCATAGAGAAAATCCGAATACATCAAACAATTCACAAGCATTCCGTACACCTATCCCCCACTTCCGCTACATAAATATTAGAGGTGATAGTCACAGCCGACACATCGCGGGACTTGTGAGGAACATGACCGCCCCTCCGTTCTCTGTTGGTGGCGTGTGTATGCCCGGCGCTGGCCTGCTAGACATCCTGAGCTCGGACCACACACCATCTCGGCCCGGAATCCACTGCGAGGTGTTACTAGCCGGCTCTAACGATCTGGCGGTGGGCAGACAGCGCAACATCTACCGTCATTTGGAGGCTCACATCACTGACCGACCGGCCAACATGGAGCTCGTTCTTGTCACTCTGCCGCTTCGACACGACCTGGGACCTGATCATCCCATACACGATGAGACCGTGCTCGTAAATGCTTACATTGAGGAGCTGGCTGCTCGACATAACATCCGAGTAGTAGATTTCAATAAAATTGGGCGGAGGCATTTTACGAAGCACGGTCAACATCTCTCAATGCGGGGCAAGCGGATACTCGCGGGGATGATAGTGTCGAGCCTCGCACTCCTGAGACCCGCTCCTTCGAGACTCCGGGAGTCTGTGTCACCGCCGCGTATCCTCGCTGCTACAGCGCCCCCCGCTCTTCTTACCACCGTCCCGAAGCTGGCGCCTGCTGCTGCTGACGGGGGGTCGACTGTTACCACTCAGCAGTCACCAAGACATCAAAATGTCACTTACGCCGAAGCACTCAGGGGATCACCTACGCCAGGCAGTGCTGATAAAAATGGACGCTCTCCTGAATCAAAAAAACATGGACAATCTTGTCGGTGGGAAGCCGGACTAGGGGTGACTTCGGATCCAGTTGCGAAGCATACAAAAACTCTAAATCATCTTCAAAAACCCAAAAAAATTCAAAATTCAAAATTCTCAACAGAAATAATTAAATTGGTTCACCAGAATGCCCAAATCGCAACAAACAAAATTGATGAATTGGCAGTCATGTGCGAAGAACTTAAACCTGATGTTTTTATAGTGTCTGAGCACGGTTTCATAGTCGACACGATTCATCTTTTAAAATTCCAAATTTTATATTGGCAAAATACTTCTGTAGAAACTATTTCAAAGGGGGCGGTGTGGCAATTTTTGTAAAAAATTTGTCAAAATTAGAACCTTTCAAAATCAACAACATGTCTGAGATGAATTTTGAGGCTGAAGGCATCGAAATCGTGTCAGATTGTTTGGGGAAAATAGCCGTCATTGGGTTATACAGATCACCCAATGGATGCAGCAATTCTTTTTTTGAAAAATTTGAACAACTTCTCAATAACCTTTTTTCAAACTCAGTGAAGTTCCTAATAATGGGAGACTTCAACATTAATGTAATGGATCCCACTGACCCCCTCACCCAGCGGCTTCGTGATGTTCTAGTTTCTTTCAATCTAAATTGGTCCGTGAATTCACCGACACGAGTGACCGCTACAACGAGTACTGCCATCGACAATGTTGTCACCAACATTCCTGACCTGACAGTCTCTGTTTTGAACACTGCAATCTCTGACCACTTTGCGCAGGAGGCCGTGGTTCATGGGTGCAAACTGGAAAGTCAAAATTCTAAATTTAAAGTTGCCAGGACAATTCGGCCCCAAAATATTCACCACTTGAATGAGATTTTGGAAGTCGAGCCTTGGCAGTTTTTAGACAAGTTTGGTAATGTCGATGACATGTATGCAGCATTCAGTGATGGTTTCAACTATTACCTGGATGTTGCTTGTCCGTTCAGGAGGACCAAAGTCAATCGCAAACCACAAAAAGGTACGTGGGTGACTAAGGGAATTCTTGTGTCTCGAGAGAAGCTAAAATTTTTTCACAAAATTTTCATTGGAACCCAAAACGAAAATTTCAAAACTTTTTTCAGAAATTACCGAAGGATCTATAAAAAAGTTATACCAGCAGCTAAAGCGTATGATGTAAATAGAGCCTTGGGTAACTGCGAAAACTTCTCAAAAACTGCTTGGAAAATCATAAACGACTTATCTCGAGATACAAATTTGAGCAAAAACACCAAAGAAATTGCAATCAGAATTGAAGACAAAATTGTTGAAAATCAAGCTCAAGTAGCAGACGAATTCAATAAGTACTTCTCTTCCGTTGCTACAGTGAACTCGGCGTTCACTGAACCTCGGTTCGGCAGGGGAGATGCTGTTGAACCAGTTGCATCCATGGCTTTGGCTCCTGTGTGTGTGAGGGGGAGGTAGCACGTGTGATACAAGGGCTGAACTAAAAAAAACGTGTGATGCCAGCGGGATGTCAGTGTGGCTTCTCAAACGTTGCTTCAGGCACATAGTGAGACCACTCACAGAACTGATAAACTTTTCTTTGGAAAAGGGAACTTTTCCGTCTCTCCTGAAGACGGCCAAAGTCATCCCGATCTTCAAAAAGGACGATCCTTGCCTTGCAAGCAACTATCGCTCAATCTCAATTCTGCCTGTGTTTAGCAAAATTTTTGAAAAGATTTTTTATGAAAGACTTGCAAGCTTTTTAGAAAACAACAAAATTCTGAATCCAGAACAATTTGGATTTAGGAAAAACAGATCTACAGTGGATGCTGTGAACAACCTCCTGGACAATGTTGTCGATGGAATGGAAGGACGAGAACATGTGCTTAGCATATTCCTCGACCTATCCAAAGCTTTTGACTGTGCGCATCATGAGACACTGTTGCACCAGTTGGAGAAATGCGGCGTGCGGGGGCTCTCGCACTTGTGGCTCGCTTCTTACCTCAAGGATCGAGACCAGTGCGTGGAGATCTCGAACGTTGTTTCAAACAAAATTAAAATGACCCAAGGTGTCCCTCAGGGCTCCATCCTTGGGCCTCTCTTGTCGCTAGTTTACGTCTGTAGATTGAAATCAGTGATCCAGCATGGAACGCTGGTTCAGTATGCTGACGACACTACTCTCTGTCTCAAAAACAAATCAACCCAAGATCTGGAAATCAATTCTTTCATAGAATTGAATGCATGCATTCAGTATTTTGCTGAAATAAACCTGAAAACAAATCAGTCTAAAACAAATGTCATATATTTTAGCCTTCGACAAAATGATCACACAGCGCACCCTGCTGTGTTTGTGGATGATGTTCGTTTAGAGGAAACTGATTCCACAAAGTTTTTGGGAATGTTCCTAGATAGAGAACTGACCTGGGCTGATCATGTGGACAATGTATGTGCTAGAGTAGCCTCAGGCATATATGCCTTGCGGCATTTAGCAAAGTTTTGTTCCCTCAGAGTTTTAAAAATGGCCTATTTCGGCTTAATCCACCCACACTTTGCGTATGGAGTGAGACTCTGGGGAGGTTGTGCCAGAAACAAAATGGAAAGAGTTTTCAAGCTCCAAAAAAAGCAATCAGAATCATTGCAAAGCTGAATTATAGAGAGTCGTGTATGGAATCTTTCAGGGAGCTGGGGTTGCTGACTTTGCCCTGCCTCTACATTCTTGAGGTGATCACGTACTGCAAATCAAAGTGTGATTTGGTTCGTGGCGGTGACGTTCACCAATATGGGACAAGAGGCAGGGACAATTTTCGAACTAGTCAATACAGATTGACGTTATCACAACACCTCCCGCAACAAGTTGGTGTCAGACTCATCAACAAGCTCCCTGAGAGTATAAAAAATTCCATCAATCAAAATCAATTAAAAACTCGTCTCAAATGCCTTTTGGTGTCAAAAGCGTTTTATTCTGTCGATGAATTCATGATGAGCCGCTGGGAGGTCTAAATTTGCACAGTATTTAAATAATCAGTTTGTATGTGTTTGCTCTGGATCTGGAGTCGGTATGTATATGTTTGCTTTGGATCTGGAGTCAGTTTGAATGTGCCTGAGCGAATGTATGAATTGTAAGTGTGAATGTGTATGAAGGTATAGTTGGGACTATTTATTTTTGTTTATGACGATTGCGATACAATGTTAAATTGTTTTAAAATGCAATAAAGAGATTATTATCGAAAATAAAATGTGTTATAGATTTGAAATTTTGAATGCAAACTCAGTTTGTTATGCAACACGTGGTGTGGCGTGTTGCTACTTTGTTTATATTATATTGAATTAGTAAAAAGCATTTATTTTTAACACGCAAGCCTCTAAAACAAAGCGATAAATGTGCATTTTGAATTTTGCTCCATTTTAACTGTGCAGCTGATAAAACATTGAAAATACCTCTTCTTGTGTGTATTGTTTCTGGGTAAACGAGACAGACACTCTTTTGTAGTGTATGTGTCTCTGTTGCCGAGATTGCGTTTTGAGCTTCTTCGTTACCGACTGTCTAGGCTAATTCGTTGGCCTAGGCTATTATGTCAGGACCCTATTGAAGCTGGCAAATTCAAGGATATCGAAATCATATTCCTAATGTACTCTGCTGTATTGATCTTTGTCGAATCCTTTTATACGGACGTGGACTCCAGATTCCAGTAGTCAAGGCTGTGACAGAATGTCAGATTTCAAACACTACACAAAGTGGAAGGTGAAGTAGAGCTAAACTATTAAAACTCCCTTTTGATTGAATCGGCCCTTCCAATAACAGTTGTTTGAGAGTGAACAAACTGTAGTAATTAATGTATGATGGCAGTAATGATAAGAAACTATTTCTGTAGACATTGATACTGATGTGGCATTTTTATGTACTTCCTACGTAATCTCATAGTTAATCCTATAATAAAACTTCCAGACATTTCTTAACTCACGAATATATAATATAATAAGATACAATCTAACTAGAATACAATTAAAAAAGCTCGGCTTGGTAATACACAAATAAATGATGGCACTGTTTAAAATTCCATGTTTTATATTGTGAAATATAATTTTTCTTCTTAAAGGAGCATTTTTGGAATGATTACTAAAAGTATATATACAAATTTATTTAAATAACTGTTTTTCTACACCAGTTTCAATGAAAATACTGTGTTAATCTTTTTTTGTAGTATAGTTTGAATTCTTACTAATGATTTTCATTATACTTTTTAAGTTTTTTTTCTTCTGACAAACTGCTAAATAAAAGGCCTTCGTGATCAGATATGGACATTGGTAAGAATTTGTCTCTTCTGACGGATCTGAGGTTGTTTCCTGTAATACGAGTAGTTTTCTAAAACTGTAACAAAAGGACTATCTAGTGGAAACTGTTAGACTCATGTTATAACTATTATAAAAATATGATAAACTCCAAACTACAAAATAGATTTATTTTCGTCGATTTATATGTTTTAACGTTCATCCATTATTACGATAGTTATTTACCGATCGATAACACGTGTTAATTTCTTCCTCAACCATGTCAGATATTCCACTACTGTTATGCCACCATAATAGAACAAACTATGCAATTTTGTTGAATAATTCCACAACACAAACAAAATAGTAAATTGCTTCAGTGTTTCAATGAAAACAAATGTACAACAATGCTCATGATTTCCAGGAATTTATTTAGTAATTGTGTGTGCGAGACGAAAGCTACAGACAGTACAATGTGTCAGAACCGGATACGGGAGGTCCTCCATAGCATGTTGCACCTGTCAATGACCCATTATCTCAAATGTGACGAGGGTGCAATAAACCAACACTCCCTCGCCACTCGGTTCGAGCCGTGAGCCTGCCAGGCTCAAGGAAGTCCTCGCCGAATATTTATATTGTTTGAGTTTATCCTACTCCAGAAATCAGATTGTTTTCTAAAAGTGTCTATTTTATTGCTAATATAAACTAATCTATCAGAACTGTTTATAAAATTTTATGTATAAGGTTAAAAGTGTTTTACTTTTTACATTAATGATGAACTTATAAACGAGAATAATAAATTTACATGAATTGTTAAAATAATGTAATTTATTCCTCCGGTACCTTTATTTCAATGTATAATGTTGTATATAGGTAGATTAAAATAAAGAATCAAAGATAAAATTTTTTAATAAACTATGACTAGTGTGTATATGAACATTTTAAAATTATCTGGTTACTTTCAAATGACAAAACTACTTGCTGACGCTTTCAATGGAGTGTTTTTACAATTAAGTACACATAACCAAAATAACCTATTAAAATGATAAAAAATATCCATCTATAAAACAGTACAGAAATCTGCTAGATGAGGAGTAGTATAAAAATAGCACAAAGCTAAGGCAGTTTCCGGGTAGCCTACAGCTGACTTCGCACAGTCCACAGATCTCACAGGTAGATAACGATGAAACGTTCTCTATCAAATTTGATTCGTTCCATTTCACCCTTGACATTGTACTCAACTAACAAAGTATAATAGAAAACGGTGGATTAATTATAAAAAATATTTTAAATCAAATTACACGTTATTGTTTTACAACCTCTCTAAGTTATAAGGAGGAAAGAGGGCCTAGACAGGCAAATATCTATATCGTTATTAACGTATCATGTTTACCTTTTTACTTAGTAATATAAGCTTCTCAATTTAACTTTGTATAACGTTGAATAAATTTGAAAATTGCATTTAAATGTTTGATCGACAGGTTTAGAGAGACGTGTTTTCTTGTCTAGTACCGTGCGGGCTGGAAGAGTTTTGAGTACTTTGCCAGCCTAAAGTACTAAAGTACGGCATTATCCTAATGAATCATAAACATCTACAGTAATTTAAGATTAATTGTTCCTTCTCTTGGTCCATAGTTAGTATAGGCCCTAATAATATATCTGCGAGTAGACACTTACACGTAGTACAAGTTAATAGAAGTGGAAAGTTTATTTATTGTTTTATTGACACTTGATAATTAAACCAACCAATAGGTTATATCTAATATATCACATTTATAGTAGTTTCAAATTATTTTAAATAGGTAACGAAACGAAGACAAAATATTTTATTACTTTAAATAGTGGCTCTTGCCTATAAACCAAAAATAAATAATAATGAAACCTATTGCCTACAAGCTTACTAAGAGACATACAAGCTTACATAATGCCGCTAACGATAAGTTTTAAATAGCACTGAAGCAGCAATTCGATGGAGACTGGATGCAAGAGATTTTCTAGTTTCATTCAAACTTCCACTTGTTATTCATCGCTATAGCCGTTACAACCTACTGTAAAGTTCATTCAAATCTAGGAACAATAGGAGATAATATTTTGAGTTAAACTAGAGTAGATAAACTATTAAATATTAAAATATTAAATACTATTATAACTATTAAATATTAAACTAAACTATTATAATAGTTTAGTCTCATTTCGTGTACCGGTACTCTATTGCTTTTAATCTGGTTAATGGGTTATCTTCAAATACGGATTTATTGGCTTTAGAGTTTTGGTAAGGAATACAAATTAACATAACAAGATAATAAAAATATGTGCATTTAATTGAATGTGTATGTTAAGCAAAACCCATAAATAATTTCATATAGGTCAGTCCATCGCTAAACATATTTCTATCCAGACTAAAATTGCAACTGATTTGATTGAGTTTCATGAAAACTAATTGTGTATGCAGTATTTTCCAAAGTACACAATTTGCGTAACTGATGACTTGAGTTGTTACTCTGAGTTGCCAATTTTTTTCTACCGTTTTATGAATTGTTACTATTTTATTTATTTTTTTATTTCCTTGTTACATCCCCTTAGGTAAGTCCTAACAACAAATTATCCAAATTATTCTTGTATTTCTATATCTAGTTAAAACGTTTAAAATTCCAGAACTGACATTTTGGTAAGTTGAGCAGAAAGCAGTAATAAATTACTACCAAACGTAATTGTACCAGACGTAGTGTGAATAAATAAGCTTATTATTGATTTTAAAATCGTGGATTATTTTAATAGATCATAGATCATATCTAAGAGACAATGTTGCATGATTGTAAAATTATCATTTGTACCAATTTTTACAAAATAAAGTCTTCATCGTGAAGTGACCAAAATATATATGAGACTGATCTGAATTTTATTTTTATAGACAGCGTTTTAAATAATCTACCAAACATTCTAAGGAGGCTTCAACGGGAGCGCCCAACACCGGAAGTTCGTTTCCTCTCCCACGTGTATAAACTTACTGTAGGCTATAGCTTAAAATTTCGTTGATCAGGTTCTACACTTACCGAACAGTAATTTTTTCATTAAACTAGGATCTATTGCCTTCGTTATGATTCTATTGTCTACTAATATTGAAAGGTTTGTGATATTCTGTATACACCTGTACAAAACATAGATGTTTTGCAGTTTATTTGTGTAGTACAAATCATGTATATGAGTTATTTTAAATTTGGATTAACAGGTAGGAAAATCTATGTTTGTGTAACTATATTCTGGAATTTTAAACAAAATATTGTTATTAAATCCAAACCTACAGTAATTATAAATTATAAAAAGGAGAGTTTTATCACACCATCTGACCGAACTATCCTACAGAACTCTCGAGAGGTCCAATATCCCAGAATACGCGAGATCCCATTTGGGAAAAAAATACTTCTTTAGGATGTTTTCTTTTTTAAATGTATCTTATTTTATAATAATGTAACAATAAAATTAAGTTCTGCTTTGAAAGTGCATGGTCTAGTCATTTATGAACAACACCTGGGGAATGAAAGAGATAAGTCCGTTGTACATATCCCCTTATTTCCCCCAGTATATGTAAAATATTTCATAAATACTTAAACAAAAAGTATTTAACAAAGATTGTATGCACTTTTTGCGCAAGTATAATGTTTCATATAACTTATAACATAAAAAACCGGCTTTAACTCTTTATTTTACGTGAAAACAGTTGTGTACTTAGGTTTAGATATCGTAAACTGCTGTTCCTGAAAAATTTTCAAAAGTGGACTTATCTCTTTCTTCCCCCGACCCCTTCAAGTGAAAGAGATTAGCTATGCTCCTTAAATTAGCCCACGCTCATTTTCATATATATATATATATATATATATATATATATATATATATATATTAACTTCTACATGACATTTTTCTGCTAGCGAGCAAAACTGGTACGCGACATTAAGAATGTTTACCTTACCTGCTGGCATCAAAAAGATAAATATGAATTGTCACATAAATACTAAACGATTTTCAGTCGAACTATGTCTTAAATAGTACAAGAACGATTTGTGGAGCTAATGGCATCAGTATCCAGGAATGCCCGGCTGGCGGGTATGAAGGATATCCAATATTCTCTATAAAAGTTGACCAAACTTAGGAAATTCGACCATAGGAAATTAAGTTTCCGTCTACAAATTTTAATTAATTAAATCGTTGAAAACATTTCAACAGTTGAAATTAAATTATTTTGTCTTCAGATCCAATTATTGAGAATCCTCAAGAAGTCCTTGGAAGAGGACGAAGACTTGTCCGTGGTCGCAGTCGAGCTCGTGGTCGTGGTCGAGTCCGTGGGCGCGGTCTAGCCCGTGGTCTAGTTCAAGGTAAGCTTAAAGAATTTGTTGAGGATTACTTAAATGTTTCTAATGAAGATGAGCCTACTGCACAATATAATTACATTCAATTTATGTTTGCAATATACGACAGATAATAAACATTGAGATGCTAATTTATTATACTTCGCCATAAGAATTCAGTATAGTGTCTTTTAAATGCATATTACGTTTAATTTAGTAATATTTATTTATTTTTGTTGTTTAGGATCTGAAATCACTATTTCGCTCGAAACTTTATAATACACAACCATTGAAACCGTTCTTAATTGTTACAAATGCTTATTTGTTTAATAAACCTGCTGTAATATTTAATAACAAACAAGGATTTAGCAGTACTCTTTCAACAAATCTATTATATATTGAACTTATATATATATATATATATATATATATATATATATATATATATATATATTATATATATATAATATATATATATATATATAATTATGTATTTATAAGCCGGACGAGTAACAATTTTGACGAATGTCTGTATTCTGTTAAAATAAAAAGTTTAACTCCATTATTTTTACTCTTGCAGCACTTTCAATGCATTTTAATATTAACAGCGAGTTCTACTCAATAGTCTTAGGCGTTCAAACAAAAGCACGTCGTAATCAATATTATTACTAGTTTGTCCTGGCAATCGTTAAGACTTTTGTTGTTATAATGTAACCAGACTCATTCATGCCATTTACATATCAGGTGATCAAAATGAACACCGAGCACATCCGCAGGAAACTATTGATGACCAGTTTCATGGATTGCAAGGAATCCCTGTGGACGATGATGGGACTGTAGCAGACCCAGGGGAAGCCACCTGCTCAACATGCCTTACAAATGTAAGGACTTACATGATTGTACCCTGCAGTCACATACTGTTTTGTGGACCTTGTGTTCGCCTCCACCGGCAGGGTATGAGAAATGAGGCAGGAGTGTTAATGAACTTTGTGGTATGTCCCAATTGTAGGATAAAGGTTGAGACATACCAAGGAGTATATATTATGTAGAGTGCGTAACTATGTGTAAATATTATACAGTAAATCTATTTTGTAACTTTTTTAGTATTCTATTACCTAGAAATTTAGTTTTTTTACATTATAGTCAAGATTTTGTTACATATCTAGTTAGATAACTTTGTGCCTTCCCTGTCAAATTTCATGCTGATGTTTGTAATAGTTTGTATAAAACTGTACCAAAATGAATGTCCAATATGGTATTGGAGTCTTTTTATAAATATTAGGATTACACTAAATTCACCAACAAACAAAATAGTTTTATTTTCGTCGTTCAATATTTTTGACGTTCTTTAATTCTTACGATACTTAATTACCGATCGCTGTAACGTGTGTCTGTCACACTTTGTGTATAAAGCCCCAGAATTGGACAACCAAAGTAACGAAATGATGTGCTTTGTAATTAATTAGCTTGAAGTTTATATTTTATTTGTCTATAATTTGTTAATTAATACATGTTATGTTGTGAATAAAGCAGATGGAATGAGATTACAGAGAAAGCCTGATTATTCTTAAATTACCTTTGTTGATATCAAGACATAATTAATTAAGACTATGACGGTGGGGTTATTTTAAATGCTGTGAAATAGGGGGCTGTGAATATACAATTTGTGTAGTCAAGACATGCGATGAATCAAATTTCATATGACAATAACCACACACAATAGTGTTTTACCACAGGCAATAATCATACTTAAATACATACTTTGTAGTCATATTAAGCTAATAGAAGTACAAAATGTAATTTAAGATTTTTACAAAAGTAATACATAATTGTTTACGAAAAATGGAGTGCTTTACTTAGAATTCTTATCAAACATGGAATATAGTATAGAAGGTAAGCAAAATAGCCATTCTTGATAGAAGGAAAATGCACTACGAATAATTAACAATGAGTTTCATTTAATCCCACAGATTGTTTGGAGAGACAAGAAACGATCATAATTATCTCGGAGTCAGAGGTACTGAGAGAGGAATGTAGGTAGATCCGTAGATCATGCGCATGCGCTGTCAGTGGCAACTGGCGGGTAGTTTTGGTGAGCAGTCACCAGTCAGTACTCTGTGGGTTAAAGAGTCCGAGCGCGATTGTGTTGTGATTGTTGGGTTGCAGTTATTAGTGCGGTTACAAACCACACCCCCACTCGTTGAAAGAGGTTGGGTGAGGCTTGTTTTGGTCAATCGCTGTCGACTTCAACCTGCCAGTGGTCTGGCGACCTTTACCCGACGCCATGGAAAACATTCAACTAAATTTCACAGTGGAGTCACGAGATTCAAGGCTTCTTTGTACTAGCAGCGTTGTCCGATCATCTCAAGATAAGTAAATTATTGATTTTTATCTTAGTGTAGTAAGATAAATGTATAGTAATTTATCTTAAGCCCCATATAACTTAGTACTAGCTCAATTTATAAATACTTAACAGATTTGTAAACAAATTCCGGTATATTAACAAGAAATTTTAACATGTGGTCTGACTTACTCTTTCTGTTATTTAATATTTTAAGTAAGTAATAGGACTAATAATTATAAAATTGTGTCAAGACCTTTGGAGCAGATAGCGGAGAAAATTAAAAATAGTACTAAATTTAACAAAAAAAATACATTTCCAATAAGGTTTGTTTTTGGGACCAGGCCTTTCAGAACCAAAGGTTTCATAACAGGCACAAATAAATAATTACATTATTTTTATTACAATTAATATTAAAATATCGTATGGTGTAACTATGCAGATACAAGCATGTTGGAAATATTTCAGCCAGTTTAAACAACTATTTATGATAACAGTTTAATATTTTGTTAAACCTTTGGTTTTGAAGGGCCTCATCCAAAAAATAAACCTGACTGGAAAAGTATTGTTTTATTAATATTAAGTATTACTTTAAACGTCTAATAGATACTTCTTAGGAAAATTGCATTATACAACAGTTTCTTTTCCTTGTAACATTAAAAAATATATACTTCACATTTTCCAAACCTTTATAAAAATGTAAGTTATAAGTCATCGCAATCTACAAATTAAAATACCTATTCTCTGTAATAATACAAAACAATCAAAACCAATGAAATTAATAAATAAGATTAGACACTTTTTATTGGTTCATGTTTAATTGGAAATTTTGGACATGCTACAAAAATGTATTATTTATAAAATTCCCTGCAAATAGGCCTATTTTTCAGTAAGTCTTAAACTTGTTTAATTGATTTGAAAAGGTAATAGGATTTCAGACATTTCACAGTGTAATATGTTTCAAAACGTTTATCACCACATTTCAAGAATTTAATTTTACCACCTTCTTTCAGGTATATAAAACTGAATTTAAACTTAACACCTTGGGGTCAGTCTTTTCTTGACCAATCTCCCAATATGTTGTCTTGTACATATTAAGCATATTCAGTGGTCTAAACCTATTAGTAAATCAACATTAAAAATTATGAACAGGGAATGAGAAATTTTTTATATTGAAAACATAAATTTTTAAGTAAGGGTATCAAAATAATAAGGTTTTTACTGTTAGTGGTAAAAGGTTTACCAATTTATTTCTTTACGGAGTTATTAAAACAACTTTTGTTAATGCAAAGAAAAACATATACAACGTAAATCAAAAGTAATTTTTTTAAATTTATAAATTGAAGATTAGCTGCAAATAGAACAATTCTGTAACGGTACAGTTTTGTGTAGAACGTATTAACATATTGATACTCTATAAAATATTTAGTATTTTAAAATAACATCAAAATATTGTGTAATCTGATACACTATTATTTGAATATAAAGATAAGTTTTTAAAAATTATCTTGTGAATGATTTTCAGGATGTTATCACATAGATCTCATATGCAATTATTATTAATACGTATTTCATTTGTCACAAAATCTACATACTTCCAACTAGATGAATTTTATATCATGTTTTGTCATAATCATTTTTTGTCACGTTGCCCTGAAGTAAAGAAATAGTTTTTAAGGTAGTCTTCACATCCAATGGAGGATAGTCTACTAGGAGTTTGGCTATACATTTTAACATAAGCATAGCCCAAGATGTACATTATTAACAAACAATATTTGATTTAAAGATCCAATAACTACCTTAAAAAAATATTTCTTAGGTCCAGTATTCATTTACTAGCCTATGTATAAATATTTTGATACATCATCCTAAAGTGTCTAGAATTTATTGTTGGATTACACACTTTCAATCTGAGAATTTGTTCAACCTAAACCCTGTAAACTTAAGAGTTGAAGGAATTATTTGACTCATATTGCATTTGTTAAAAATTTAGTAAAACATACTAAATAAGCCCAAAATTTCATAAAATATTAACCATACTTTAATACTTATGAGGAAAGATCGATATCATAGGCGATTTAAATGTGTTTTCTTTTTAATACAGCGTGCTCGGACGTTCACTTCTAAAACCCCTCATGGACCGGAAATTCCGTTTGATAGTGAACTTCCGGCGACTCGCGTAATTGCAGATTCTCGTGGGAACGAAACGATACAGACTCATTGTACTCATTTATAGGAGATAAATATTTTGTATTTTTTAAATATGAAATAAATAAGACTTTGAATTTATTTTTTGCTATACCAGTGATTATGAAGTACGGTACAATATTATATAGGAGTGCTGTAAATTCTTCACAGGACTTTTCTTTATATCGAAATATAATTCTTGTTATATGTTTTTTTATTTTTCTTCGAAAGGAAATCTTCTAAAAAAGTCTTTGTGATTTGTTTGACCCACTGTGTCTCAGAACAAACTACTTTTAATTATCTGCAAATAACAATGTGTCAATTAAAGCAATTAAATACTGTTGAATTTGTTGGAAATTTAGAGACTACGCGGGATGTCGCACGTGAGCTAACTCCTGAACGTAATTTTTAAGCGCATAAATAAAGAAGATTGTACTATAAAATTAAAAGGACAATGTGCATAATGTGTGAATGTATTGTGATTGAGTGATTGTATCTCTAATTTTATATATTTGCATCAGGACATTTTGACGAATTGGGTGAAGGAAACAATAACGTTTTAATTAGGTCACACGAAGAAATATATGAGAACATAGAATACGAGTTCCCAAGTTACTTATGTTTTTAAAAATAATAATACTCTTTGATTTCGACAAATGCGGAAATTTAGCAGTGTGAAACTGCCCATAGATTCCATCCATAAAAAGAACTAATCCTCTGACACGAATCCTAATCTGGTTCTTAAAACTACTCCTGACCTAGTTCCTGAACTACAATCAACTTTATTCCTGAACCAGTTCAATTAATAAAACTAAAAAATTTTATAATTTAAAAACAAAACGTACAAATACAAAAAAATCTAAAGAATATACCGTACTTAATACATTACGTTGAATACATGGTATACTGTATTATATTACTACCCTTATTCTTAGGCCTCGACTATTTCCGGAGAAGATGTTACGTATCAAACACTGAAAAACAAAATTTATAGATAGCCGTATCTCAAAAACGTACGAGCTAATTTTTATAAAACTTTCTAAATACATTCAGTACTTGGTCTACTGTACTCTAACAAATGCCTCATTCGCTGCGCCTATTTTCGGAGATATTATCGATTTTACGTGTTACATGTTCTTACGTGTTCTAGAAAAACATACACGGCCGTACCTCAAAAACACATATGACCCAATATTGATAAAACTTTCTACATACATTCATAACATAGTCTTTTATACTAAAATATAAGACTCATTCCTAGAACGTAAAAATTGGCTCTTAAGTTTTTGAGTTACGGCCATCCATAGATTGGTTTTTGTCAGTTCTTGGCCTGTAAAATCGATGTGGCTCCGAAAATAGGCGCGGCCTAAGAATGAGGCTTATATATTAGTATGGTAGACCATGTAGTGAATATGTATAGAAAGTTTTATTAAATTTGGCTCGTACGTTTTTGAAGTACTGCTATCTATAAGATGGTTTTTGTCAGCACTTGGCCTGTAAAATTGTTGTTCCGAAAATAGGCGCCGCCTAAGTATGAGGCTTGTATTTTAGTATAGTAGACCATGTAGTAAATGTGTATAGAAGGTTTTATTAAATTTGGCTCGTACGTTTTTTAGGTACTGGACCATTTGTAGGGTTTCTCAGAACTTGCCTTGTTAAATGATTATAGTACTGAAAATGGCCGCTATAAATGGAGATTATTATCATTAGAGTAGTGTTTGTTCATTTAAAATCTTTATTTGTAGTATGTATCTTCACGTTATTAATGAAATATATATTTTGTATGGTTTGAGTTGATGAACTAGGTTAGGATTCAGTTAGGAACTAGTTCCTGGTACTCGTTCTTTTTATGGAGGGAATCTATGGCCAGTTTCATGTCAGTGGAAATTAACCTCTTGCATGTTGTTAACATTAATTCGATTATTTAAATTAGAGAACAGTGTGTAAAAGTGGCAAGAATATTGGCAAAATGTATATAAATTCTTTTTTCAGGATCTTGCCAGGATGCTGCCTTCTGTTCCTTACTTCCTGAAACTGCTCATCTTTTACTCCTCCATGTGATTGAGATCTTCAGAGATCTTCAATCAATGACCTGGAAGCTAGCAGCTATTCTACTTGCTGTGTCAGCTATTCATCCTTCATTTATTCCCTGAGTATTTCTTAATGGTACTCTTATTTTATGCTTACATTGTAAAAAGATTGAATGAAAAATCTATTTATAATTATAAAATTAATGGAATAACACAGTATAATTCAAACATGTAAACTTGTCATATTGGTATTGAAATTCATATTTAATATTAAATAACAAAAGGAAAAAGCTATTTAAAACTAAGCTTTTTTCTGTACTAAGAGGTTGTCAGCCACAGCTTAATAACAATTTCATAAGCAATAGAATAATGTTTCAAAGGGTCATGTTATATTTGTTTCCTGCATCTGCAAGGGTTTTCTACCCAGTATGTGTACATCGGTCTAGAAGTCTAACTTATTTTAAAACTATCTGATGACAAACTGGTTTGTATTAGGAATATTAACCTATTGGCTTTTTCAAAAAGATTTATCATCATTCCTGTTTTTGTGGAATACTGTTTCATGCCAACATCGTTGTGCAATAAATTTGATGTAATGCTTATTTTTCATGCTTTAGCATATGTATATACCTATTTGTAGAGAGTGGAATTGTCAATACAAATAAAATTTTGTGGTTTTTTTATTTATATTTGGCTAAAACGCCATGCTGAAATGTTGAACAGTTTTATGGCAAAATGTATAAAATGGTGAATAGCCATAGGGTTAAAGTTTCCTGCAGTATTTTTTATTTAGGCTGTTTTGAGAACATTACTGAATCCACTTAATTTAAGAAGATGGGTTGATATCAAGAGCTGGTCATATAAAAAAAATACACAAAGGCAATTGAATCAATTTATTATGTACTAACTTTGATATCATCAGCTAGAGTCTATTTTAGTAAAATAGAAAAAGCCACTAGTAGCTAATTTTCTGAATAAATACTCTATTACACCAAGATTGATATTTGTTACAGGTGAACTGGGTATGGAGTGTATGGGCCAGCAGGAACGCATGCAGCATAGCTGTGCACGAGGCAAAGAAACGGCTGTTAACACTGAAGCAAACAAACATGTTTAACTTTTTCTTTCTCCCATTTAAATTGATTATATGAACACTCCTTTGCACCAGCCTTTGCACCAATTGTTTCGGATTATAAACGCTCTGCTGTAAACTGTCCACCTACCTCTATTCATTAACATCAATTGAATGTAGATTTAAGCAGTATTACATATTAAATTTTTAGTATAGAGAAGTAAGAAAATAAAATTTTTCTTTAAATAATTAATCAAAATCAATAAAGAAGGCAGTGTTTTAGTTTTAATAAATGTTACATCTGTTACAAATTTATTATTTAATTTAAACAATAATAAGGCCCAAAAAATTTATAAAACTTTTATATGTGACCAAACAACATATTGTGTTTTTGGTCTTAACAAATGAGATAGCGAAAATTAAAAAGGCCTCAACGTTTTGAAGGGCATTTGGCAGAAATATCCAAAGAGAGGAATGGGATTGTAAATGTGAGCAAGATCACATATTTCACTTAGGGTTCTGACAATTGAGATAATTATTATTATATAATGCCTCAAGGCTTAAAGCTGACTGGTGGTATTAAATGAATTTTTGACTTGAGCAGTATCACTTTATGGCATAATTTTAGTTTATAATGGTAAAAAGTCTAACATTGTTTACCTTATAAGGATCCTGATAATGTTGTAAATTCAGATTACTACTGAATAGTGTACATGGAAATGGCCAAAGAGGGGAATGGAATTGTAAATGTGAGCAAAATCACATAATTCACTACCTGAAACTGACCAGGGGTATCAAATGAATTTAAATGAATTTCTTAAGTGAGCAGTGTCACTTCATGGCATAATTTTAGATTATATTGGTAAAAAATCTAACATTGTTTACTTTATAAAGATCCTGATAATGTTGTAAATTCAGATTACTACTGAATAGTGTACATGGAAATGGTCAAAGAGAGGAATGGAATTGCAAATGTGAACAAAATCACATATTGTACTTGGGGTCTTGACAATTTAGATAGTTAATATTGATTAATGCTTCAACGTTTAAAGTTTATTTAATAGGGATAACGAATGAATTTCTGAAGTGAGCAATATCACTTCATGGCATAATTTTATTTGATATAGTTAAAAAGGCTTAACATTGTTTACCTTATAAAGATCCTGATAATGTTGTAAATTCAGATTACTACTGAATAGTGTGCATGAAAATGGCCAAAGAGAGGACTTGAATTGTAAATGTGAGCAAAATCACATATTGTACTTGGGGTCTTGACAATTTAGATAGTTAATATTGATTAATGCTTCAACGTTTAAAGTTTAATTAATATTTATTTGTAAACACTACCGGAAACTGACCAGGGATATCGAATGAATTTCTGAAGTGAGCAATATCACTTCATGGCATAATTTTATTTTATATAGGTAAAAAGTCTTAACATTATTTACCTTATAAAGATCCTGATAATGTTGTAAATTCAGATTACTACTGAATAGTGTACATGGAAATGGCCAAAGAGAGGACTGGAATTGTAAATGTGAGCAAAATCACATATTTCACTTAGGGTCCTGACAATTGATACGGTATAGTTAATATTGAATAGTGCTTGAACGTTTGAACCTGACTGGTGGTATTAAATGAATTTTTGACATGAGCAGAATCACTTCATGGCATAATTGTAGCTTATAATGTTAAAATGTCTAACATTTTTTAAATTATAAAGATCCTGATAATGCTGTAAATTCAGATTACTACTGAATAGTGTACATGGAAATGGTCAAAGAGAGGAATGGAATTGCAAATGTGAACAAAATCACATATTGTACTTGGGGTCCTGACAATTAAGATTGTTAATATTGAATAATGCTTGAACGATTGAAGTGCATTTAATATTTATTTGTAAACACTACCTGAAAACTGACCTGGGGTATGAAATGATTTTCTGAAGTGAGCAGTATCACTTCATGGCATAATTTTAGATTATATTGATAAAAAGTCTAACAATGTTTACTTTATAAAGATCCTGATAATGTTGTAAATTCAGATTACTACTGAATAGTGTGCGTGGAAATGGCCAAATAGAGGAATGGAATTGTAAATGTGAGCAAAATCACATATTGTACTTGGGGTCTTGACAAATTAGATAGTTAATATTGATTAATGCTTCAACGTTTAAAGTTTATTTAATAGGGATATCGAATGAATTTCTGAAGTGAGCAATATCACTTCATGGCATAATTTTATTTTATATAGGTAAAAAGTCTTAACATTATTTACCTTATAAAGATCCTGATAATGTTGTAAATTCAGATTACTACTGAATAGTGTACATGGAAATGGCCAAAGAGAGGACTGGAATTGTAAATGTGAGCAAAATCACATATTTCACTTAGGGTCCTGACAATTGATACGGTATAGTTAATATTGAATAGTGCTTGAACGTTTGAACCTGACTGGTGGTATTAAATGAATTTTTGACATGAGCAGAATCACTTCATGGCATAATTGTAGCTTATAATGTTAAAATGTCTAACATTTTTTACTTCATAAAGATCCTGATAATGCTGTAAATTCAGATTACTACTGAATAGTGTACATGGAAATGGTCAAAGAGAGGAATGGAATTGCAAATGTGAACAAAATCACATATTGTACTTGGGGTCCTGACAATTATGATTGTTAATATTGAATAATGCTTGAACGATTGAAGTGCATTTAATATTTATTTGTAAACACTACCTGAAACTGACCTGGGGTATGAAATGATTTTCTGAAGTGAGCAGTATCACTTCATGGCATAATTTTAGATTATATTGATAAAAAGTCTAACAATGTTTACTTTATAAAGATCCTGATAATGTTGTAAATTCAGATTACTACTGAATAGTGTGCGTGGAAATGGCCAAATAGAGGAATGGAATTGTAAATGTGAGCAAAATCACATATTGTACTTGGGGTCTTGACAATTTAGATAGTTAATATTGATTAATGCTTCAACGTTTAAAGTTTATTTAATAGGGATATCGAATGAATTTCTGAAGTGAGCAATATCACTTCATGGCATAATTTTATTTTATATAGGTAAAAAGGCTTAACATTCTTTACCTTATAAAGATCCTGATTATGTTGTAAATTCAGATTACTACTGAATAGTGTGCATGGAAATGGCCAAAGAGAGGACTTGAATTGTAAATGTGAGCAGTATCACATATTGTACTTGGGGTCTTGACAATTTAGATAGTTAATATTGATTAATGCTTCAACGTTTAAAGTTTAATTAATATTTATTTGTAAACACTACCTGAAACTGACCAGGGATATCGAATGAATTTCTGAAGTGAGCAATATCACTTCATGGCATAATTTTATTTTATATAGGTAAAAAGTCTTAACATTATTTACCTTATAAAGATCCTGATAATGTTGTAAATTCAGATTACTACTGAATAGTGTACATGGAAATGGCCAAAGAGAGGACTGGAATTGTAAATGTGAGCAAAATCACATATTTCACTTAGGGTCCTGACAATTGATACGGTATAGTTAATATTGAATAGTGCTTGAACGTTTGAACCTGACTGGTGGTATTAAATGAATTTTTGACATGAGCAGTATCACTTCATGGCATAATTGTAGCTTATAATGTTTAAATGTCTAACATTTTTTACATTATAAAGATCCCGATAATTAAGTGACTTACTGAAGTATATCATGTATCATTTTATGGTATAACTTTATTTTAAAAGTAATATTCTTAATCCAGTGTATAACTGTGTAATAACATCCATTAAACTCGTTAAAAAATAAGAATTGTACTGTAATCATGAGCAATACCACATATTGCACCATTAGTTTAGACAATTAAGAAAACTATTGTTCATAAATAATGGTTTAACAGGACGTTGTACATTTATTATTTATTTTCGAACAATATCTGAAACTGGTCAGACACATCAGTATCAATTCATGGTTTAGCTTTAGTTTATAATAGTAAGAAGTCTTAACAGTATTTACCTTTTAAAGAAACTGTGAATGTTACTTATTCTATGTACAACTGTATTTGTATATGAAAATGGTCCAAGAGAGATATTGTACAGTAAATGTGAGCAATATGACATATGGTATCATTGTTAGACTAGTACTAAAACTATAATTCATCAATGTTTCAAAATTTGCGATGAGTTCCTTGTTTATTTCTAAACACTATCTGAAACTGTCCTGTGACTAAATTAAATACTGAAGTGAGCAGTATAAATTCATGGTATAACTTTAGTTTATGAGATGAAGATATTTATTTGTGTTTAATTTTTTTTAAATGTTACGAATGTATTACATTCAGTGTACAACAGTCCTACATGAATATGGCCCAATAACATAATTGGACTTTGAATGTGAGCAATTTTACATATTACGGTACCTATATCATTAGTTTAGGCACATACGAAAATTATCATTAATAAATGCTTCATTTGTCATAGATTCATAGTTTATTTTTAAACACTACCTGAAAAAGAAACAGTTCAGTAACAACATGAAATGTTAAAGTGAGCAATATCACTAATAGCAAATTTATTTTATAAAAGTAATGTCTAACAGTAAAAATTCTATGGATTTATAAAATTCATATTACAACTGTATAATGTATATGAAAGTGTCAAAGGGAAGTATTGGACTGTAAATGCGAGCACTTCGTTATATTGTATCTTTGGTCCAGACAAGGAAGAAAATTAACATTGTAAAATACTTCGATGTGCATTCAATGTTTATTTGTTAACACAACTGGAAAAACAAGCTAATGACAATATATAAAATTCTAAAGTAAACAGTATCACTTGTATACACCAAGTACAGTTTAATTTCACAAAACAGTTCTTGTATTAAATTGTACCAGCCTTTGTTCTTATGTACCTCCTTTTTGAGTAGCTGTAGAAATTCCTGTCTTTTTACAGCAAATTTTAATAGAAAACTAGAATATTTACAAATTGTTTTTAAGGTTTTACAACACATGTCTTAAACATGCAACAGAATACATAGAAAATACCATTGATATTTGAATTTTGAATAATTCTTGAGCAATATATCAACCATTCATTCTTATATTATAATTACTATATAGTAACATAGCTTTAAAATTTTATTTTTGTATTTTATATTTTTAATTCCATAATAAAGTCAATGATTTCAAATTATTTTTCAAACTAATTTGTCTTTTTCAACTGATTAAACTTTTTGGTGTAATTTTTAAATTATGATATTCTGATTAATCTAAAGTTGCAGTCAAATATAAAAACATTTAAACAGTGGTAATAAAATATTTAATAACTGGTGATTTTATTAAGTAAATTTGTATTGTATGATTAAATAAATTTATTAAACTAGACTAGCACATTTATTGGAATCCCTTACTTCTGGAGCTAGAATTTTCTATTAATTAGTGAGTAGTAAAGTGAGTTACATAACTTAATATGATTATCCAATAAAATTTAATTTGACTGTTGGTCAGGGATACTACTAGATTCAGTTTTTCCAGTGACATTCCTTTGATATATCCTTAGTTGTGTGTGGAGTGCTGCTATCATTTTGAGCTACAGGTAAGAAGTGATACTGGACATGGGTTGTAGCCAATGAAGTTCCTGATCAGGTGTGGTGAGGTGAGATTCGGAATACTACTGATTTTTATCACTATGCATTGTCTTCAGAGATATTCTTACATGAGTGTTATCTCGATGGTAAGATCAAATTATTGGATCCCTGTAGAAGGATATGTTCTGCACCTGATAAGATGGGTGTAAAAAGAGAAGAAGTTTGCTTGCAAAAACGTTTAAATATGAAACCAGTACCTATTTAAATAGTAATATTAAATCACAATTTATTAACCTTTTTAAATTATAAAAAAAAAGTTAAAATTATATTTATTTTTACGATATTTGAGGTGAAATCTAAACATTTATGATTGGAATAAAAAGAGGACAACATGAATCTTTTCTAAGCTGTAGTCAGGATCGAATTTTGAATTAACATTAATTTAGAATATGAATAGAATAAATAAATTCAAATACATAGCTACATATACTGAGTCAAAACTAAAATATACACTTTCACTGTTTCTATTCACCAAATACTTGTTGCTTAAAATTTCTTTAATGCCTGAGATTAAAAAAATATTTTACAATGTCAAGATTAAATCGGGTTTATTAGGGTTCTTAAGTCCTAACTGTATGTTTAAAAATCAATTTTCAACTATTTTAAAGCCTATAAAATCTACACATTTTGTCTAAACTCGTGGAATCTTTTTGTTAAACGTTAAAAGTGAAACTGGGACTAAATTTATTTTAATACCATCAAAATCTTAAGTTCCTTTCAATATAATATAATCTTTAATGCCAAGTGGCCTCAAGATCAGATAATAATGAGGCATCATATTTTAATTTCAATTAGATGGATTGTATAGTAAATTTTAACACGAATTGGTTTAGAGAAAATGTTTGTGTTAGTAATCATTTGAAGGATTGAAAAATACATTGTGATTTTGAAGAAAGCTTTAATGGTTTCCGGTAAAACAGAGGAAACTATGACTATTTACTATTTTACACCTCCGTGATAAACGGATGAACGTCGATATCCGTCCATTCATTTGCTTACGGCTGATACTAATATTCTCAAAAGTATGGAAGGACATTTTTCTAAACACTTCTCTTTGGCTATCATTTAACGACTTATATGAAAATTATAACACTTCTATTTCATAGGAATGATATGTATGCTGTATGTATGATATCAAATACTGAGTGCCAACCGTTTAATTATGAAATTATGAGGTATACAATAGGGTAAGTTTGATATAGACGCCACATAGTATGCCTACATGCTATATCCAAACAATGGCGGCTCTAACAATAAAAAAAAATCCACTCCTTTGAAGGCAGGGTTGGGTAAAATAGGTAATGGCAGTATAATTTATAGGATTATAAAGTGAAATTCTTTCATCGAAATACAGCAATGGAAATAGGAATAGCTTAAAATATTTGAATACAACTCTTGTTTAATGTCTAAACTTAAAAAAAAATAACTCATTTCGTGAATGTAACAGTTTAGTTAGAAAAGTTGTAGTTACTCCACTAGAAACTGCAAGCAGTATTTTAAAATATAGGAAAATTTGTAACAATAGCAAAACCAAAAACGGCTTAACAATAAACTGTAATAACTTAACAGTATGTATATGAATGAAGCTCCAAAGAGTAATTATTTATTAATTTATGATGTAAGGAGATGGCATTTAGTTACTTGTATATTTCATGTATAGTCTATGAAAACCGTCCATATTTTTATTTTTAAGGGTTTTTCTTTTGGCCTTGGAATATCCATATTTTCTGTCACTAAAAATTTTACCAAAACTGTGATCACACATTTCTTTAAACTTATAACATATTATTACAACCAGCAGTCCTATTCACCACCTTATTGGGACTAAGTTTATATTTGTATTTATATTTTCCGTTTACAGAATTTCGAAATATAAAGATATAAACGTTGTAAACATTTCCTACTGCTGTTGAATTTTGAAAGCTTAAAAGTTTATACTTAAAGTGGTACATAGGCTATAAGTATATAAAGATACAAGAAATTTAATTCTTATGTCATCAGATGCAATAAAAACACTGGTAAAAATAAGCCAACCAATGGATATCGATATTTAATAAAACCACTGATTAGAAATTGGTTTGACTACATTATTTCCAAAATTAAAATGTATAACTAATAAAAGTCCAAATATACTTACAGATAATATAATTAGTAACCTAACATTGCATCTCTGTGGTCTTTAAGATGTGAAGATCATTTACATGAAACAGACACCGTGAACATTCAGACACTGTATTCCTAATCACATTTACTGTTAAGGTATGTTACGTGTGGGTTGTTTATTTGGGTATAAACTACAGATTCGCAACATTTAATAATATTTAATTTTTTTTGTTTTACCTTTCAGATAATCGGTACCTGCTGTATATATAAGTATATCTGGAGTTTGTTGACTAGAGAGATGCGGTACAATACACAATACTCGTATATTGTGTACAAAAATATTTCTCAATGGTAAACGCTACAAATTCATTTCAGTTACAACTAACCTTTAAGCACTATTTCAAAAGTGTATATAAAGCGAAACAAACCTTAAAAGTATAAAAAAATCTATTAAGGTATAATTAATCTGAGTTATGAAACGCCTGCAGCTGAACGACGCAAACTACTTGCAGCTGCACGCAGCAGTGGATGTCCAACTGCTGGTTTAGACTGTACTTCTGGACTCTATGACACTGGACTTACTGAGACTGCTGTATTTTAATAATATTTCAGACCTGGACTCAGTGATACCTGGACTTTATGAAACTGCGTTATATTTTAATTTAATATTAGAGAACTGGACTTTGTGAAAACTGGACTTTATGAAACAAGCACTTTATTTAATGTAGTTTTTTGCTGGAAATTCAGTCCTGGACTTAATGAAAACTGGACTCAATGCAACCCTCCCCTACTAATACATGTAGTTAAAACATCAATAGGATCTATAATGAGTGTTCCTGTCTTGTGTCTGTAGGCTAATACGCACTCGTGCATCCGCCGCAGACAACGTGTTAACTTACCGTACACTATCTTACAACTACCGCAGACACCGTGTTAACCTACCTTACAATATCTTACAAGTACTATACATGTAGTTAAAACATCAATGAGATCTATAATGAGTGTTTCTGTCTTGTGCCTGAAGGCTAATACGCACTTGTGCATCTGCCGCAGACAACGTGTTAACCTACCGTACAATATCTTACAACTACTAATACATGTAGTTAAAACATCGATAGGATCTATAATGAGTGTTCCTGTCTTGTGCATGTAGGCTAATACGCACTCGTGCATCTGCCGCAGACAACGTGTTAACCTACCTTACAATATCTTACAACTACTATACATGTAGTTAAAACATCAATGAGATCCATAATGAGTGTTCCTGTCTTGTGTCTGTAGGCTAATACGCACTCGTGCATCTGCCGCAGACAACGTGTTAACTTACCGTACACTATCTTACAACTACCGCAGACACCGTGTTAACCTACCTTACAATATCTTACAAGTACTATACATGTAGTTAAAACATCAATGAGATCTATAATGAGTGTTCCTGTCTTGTGCATGTAGGCTAATACGCACTCGTGCATCTGCCGCAGACAACGTGTTAACTTACCGTACACTATCTTACAACTACTATACATGTAGTTAAAACATCAATGAGATCTATAATGAGTGTTCGTGTCTTGTGCCTGTAGGCTAATACGCACTTGTGAATCTGACGCAGACACCGTGTTAACCTACCTTACAATATCTTACAACTACTATACATGTAGTTAAAACATCAATGAGATCTATAATGAGTGTTTCTGTCTTGTGCCTGAAGGCTAATACGCACTTGTGCATCTGCCGCAGACAACGTGTTAACCTACTGTACAATATCTTACAACTACTATACATGTAGTTAAAACATCGATGTGATCTATAATGAGTGTTCCTGTCTTGTGCATGTAGGCTAATACGCACTCGTGCATCTGCCGCAGACAACGTGTTAACCTACCTTACAATATCTTACAACTACTATACTTGTAGGTTAAAACATCAATGAGATCTATAATGAGTGTTCCTGTCTCGTGCATGTAGGCTAATACGCACTCTTGCATCTGCCGCAGACAACGTGTTAACCTACCGTACAATATCTTACAACTACTATACATGTAGTTAAATCATCAATGAGATCTATAATGAGTGTTCCTGTCTTGTGCATGTAGGCTAATA
Source organism: Homalodisca vitripennis (assembly GCF_021130785.1). NCBI lineage: Eukaryota > Metazoa > Arthropoda > Insecta > Hemiptera > Cicadellidae > Homalodisca > Homalodisca vitripennis. Next base: position 243,205 of record NC_060209.1, read on the forward strand.
CGCAGTTGTTTCTGCCGCAGACAACGTGTTAACCTACCTTACAATATCTTACAACTACTATACATGTAGTTAAAACATCAATGAGATCCATAATGAGTGTTCCTGTCTTGTGTCTGTAGGCTAATACGCACTCGTGCATCTGCCGCAGACAACGTGTTAACTTACCGTACACTATCTTACAACTACCGCAGACACCGTGTTAACCTACCTTACAATATCTTACAAGTACTATACATGTAGTTAAAACATCAATGAGATCCATAATGAGTGTTCCTGTCTTGTGTCTGTAGGCTAATACGCACTCGTGCATCTGCCGCAGACAACGTGTTAACCTACCTTACAATATCTTACAACTACTATACATGTAGTTAAAACATCAATGAGATCTATAATGAGTGTTCCTGTCTTGTGCCATGTAGGCTAATACGCACTCGTGCATCTGCCGCAGACAACGTGTTAACCTACCGTACAATATCTTACAACTACTATACATGTAGTTAAAACATCAATGAGATCTATAATGAGTGTTCATGTCTCGTGCATGTAGGCTAATACGCACTCGTGCATCTGCCGCAGACAACGTGTTAACCTACCGTACAATATCTTACAACTACTATACATGTAGATAAATCATCAATGAGATCTATAATGAGTGTTCATGTCTTGTGGCTGTGGACTAATACGCACTTGTGCATCTGCCGCAGACAACGTGTTAACCTACCTTACAATATCTTACAACTACTATACATGTAGTTAAAACATCAATGAGATCTATAATGAGTGTTCCTGTCCTGTGCCTGTAGGCTAATACGCACTTGTGCACTTGCCGCAGACAACGTGTTAACCTACCTTACAATATCTTACAACTACTATACATGTAGTTAAAACATCGATGTTATCTATAATGAGTGTTCCTGTCTTGTGCATGTAGGCTAATTCGCACTCGTGCATCTGCAGCAGACAACGTGTTAACCTACCGTACAATATCTTACAACTACTATACATGTAGTTAAAACATCAATGAGATCTATAATGAGTGTTCTTGTCTTGTGCCTGTAGGCTAATACGCACTTGTGAATCTGCCGCAGACAACGTGTTAATTTACCGTACAATATCTTACAACTACTATACATGTAGTTAAAACATCAATGAGATCTATAATGAGTGTTCGTGTCTTGTGCCTGTAGGCTAATACGCACTTGTGAATCTGCCGCAGACAACGTGTTAACCTACCGTACAATATCTTACAACTACTATACATGTAGTTAAAACATCAATGAGATCTATAATGAGTGTTCATGTCTTGTGCCTGTAGGCTAATACGCACTTGTGAATCTGCCGCAGACAACGTGTTAACCTACCGTACAATATCTTACAACTACTATACATGTAGTTAAAACATCAATGAGATCTATAATGAGTGTTCGTGTCTTGTGCCTGTAGGCTAATACGCACTTGTGAATCTGCCGCAGACAACGTGTTAACCTACCTTACAATATCTTACAACTACTATACATGTAGTTAAAACATCAATGAGATCTATAATGAGTGTTCCTGTCTTGTGCCTGTAGGCTAATACGCACTTGTGCATTTGCCGCAGACAACGTGTTAACCTACCTTACAATATCTTACAACTACTATACATGTAGTTAAAACATCGATGTGATCTATATTGAGTGTTCCTGTCTTGTGCATGTAGGCTAATACGCACTCGTGCATCTGCCGCAGACAACGTGTTAACCTACCGTCCAATATCTTACAACTACTATACATGTAGTTAAAACATCAATGAGATCTATAATGAGTGTTCGTGTCTTGTGCCTGTAGGCTAATACGCACTTGTGAATCTGCCGCAGACAACGTGTCAACCTACCTTACAATATCTTACAACTACTATACATGTAGTTAAAACATCAATGAAATCTATAATGAGTGTTCCTGTCTCGTGCATTTAGGCTAATATGCACTCGTGCATCTGCCGCAGACAACGTGTTAACATACCGTTCAATATATTACAACTACTATACATGTAGTTTAATCATCAATGAGATCTATAATGAGTGTTCCTGTCTTGTGCATGTAGGCTAATACGCACTCGTGCATCTTCCGCAGAAAACGTGTTAACCTACCTTACAATATCTTACAACTACTATACTTGTAGTTAAAACATCAATGAGATCTATAATGAGTGTTCCTGTCTCGTGCATGTAGGCTAATATGCACTCTTGCATCTGCCGCAGACAACGTGTTAACCTACCGTACAATATCCTACAACTACTATACATATAGTTAAATCATCATTGAGATCTATAATGAGTGTTCCTGTCTTGTGCATGTAGGATAATACGCAGTTGTTTCTGCCGCAGACAACGTGTTAACCTACCTTACAATATCTTACAACTACTATACATGTAGTTAAAACATCAATGAGATCCATAATGAGTGTTCCTGTCTTGTGTCTGTAGGCTAATACGCACTCGTGCATCTGCCGCAGACAACGTGTTAACTTACCGTACACTATCTTACAACTACCGCAGACACCGTGTTAACCTACCTTACAATATCTTACAAGTACTATACATGTAGTTAAAACATCAATGAGATCCATAATGAGTGTTCCTGTCTTGTGTCTGTAGGCTAATACGCACTCGTGCATCTGCCGCAGACAACGTGTTAACTTACCGTACACTATCTTACAACTACCGCAGACACCGTGTTAACCTACCTTACAATATCTTACAAGTACTATACATGTAGTTAAAACATCAATGAGATCTATAATGAGTGTTTCTGTCTTGTGCCTGAAGGCTAATACGCACTTGTGCATCTGCCGCAGACAACGTGTTAACCCACTGTACAATATCTTACAACTACTAATACATGTAGTTAAAACATCGATAGGATCTATAATGAGTGTTCCTGTCTTGTGCATGTAGGCTAATACGCACTCGTGCATCTGCCGCAGAAAACGTGTTAACCTACCATACAATATCTTACAACTACTATACACGTATTTAAAACAACGATGAGTTCTATAATGAGTGTTCCTGTCATGTGCATGTAGGCTAATACTCACTCTTGCATCTGCCGCAGACAACGTGTCAACCTACCTTACAATATCTTACAACTACTATACATGTAGTTAAAACATCAATGAAATCTATAATGAGTGTTCCTGTCTTGTGCATGTAGGCTAATACGCAGTTGTTTCTGCCGCAGACAACGTGTTAACCTACCTTACAATATCTTACAACTACTATACATGTAGTTAAAACATCAATGAGATCTATAATGAGTGTTCCTGTCTTGTGCATGTAGGCTAATACGCACTCGTGCATTTGCCGCAGACAACGTGTTAACCTATTGTACAATATCTTACAACTACTATACATGTAGTTAAAACATCAATGAGATCTATAATGAGTGTTCGTGTCTTGTGCCTGTAGGCTAATACGCACTTGTGAATCTGCGGCAGACAACGTGTCAACCTAACTTACAATATCTTACAACTACTATACATGTAGTTAAAACATCAATGAGAACTATAATGAGTGTTCCTGTCTCGTGCATGTAGGCTAATATGCACTCGTGCATCTGCCGCAGACAACGTGTTAACATACCGTACAATATCTTACAACTACTATACATGTAGTTTAATCATCAATGAGATCTATAATGAGTGTTCCTGTCTTGTGCATGTAGGCTAATACGCAGTTGTTTCTGCCGCAGACAACGTGTCAACCTACCTTACAATATCTTACAACTACTATAAATGTAGTTAAAACACCAATGAGATCCATAATGAGTGTTCCTGTCTTGTGTCTGTAGGCTAATACGAAGTTGTTTCTGGCGCAGACACCGTGTTAACCTACCTTACAATATCTTACAAGTACTATACATGTAGTTAAAACATCAATGAGATCCATAATGAGTGTTCCTGTCTTGTGTCTGTAGGCTAATACGAAGTTGTTTCTGGCGCAGACACCGTGTTAACCTACCTTACAATATCTTACAAGTACTATACATCTAGTTAAAACATCAATGAGATCTATAATGAGTGTTCCTGTCTTGTGCATGTTGGCTAATACGAAGTTGTTTCTGCCGCAGACAACGTGTTAACCTACCTTACAATATCTTACAACTACTATACATGTAGTTAAAACATCAATGAGATCCATAATGAGTGTTCCTGTCTTGTGTCTGTAGGCTAATACGCACTCGTGCATCTGCCGCAGACAACGTGTTAACTTACCGTACACTATCTTACAACTACCGCAGACACCGTGTTAGCCTACCTTACAATATCTTACAAGTACTATACATGTAGTTAAAACATCAATGAGATCCATAATGAGTGTTCCTGTCTTGTGTCTGTAGGCTAATACGCACTCGTGCATCTGCCGCAGACAACGTGTTAACTTACCGTACACTATCTTACAACTACCGCAGACACCGTGTTAACCTACCTTACAATATCTTACAAGTACTATACATGTAGTTAAAACATCAATGAGATCTATAATGAGTGTTCCTGTCTTGTGCATGTTGGCTAATACGAAGTTGTTTCTGCCGCAGACAACGTGTTAACCTACCTTACAATATCTTACAACTACTATACATGTAGTTAAAACATCAATGAGATCCATAATGAGTGTTCCTGTCTTGTGTCTGTAGGCTAATACGCACTCGTGCATCTGCCGCAGACAACGTGTTAACTTACTTTACAATATCTTACAAGTACTACACATGTAGTTAAAACATCAATGAGATCTATAATGAGTGTTTCTGTCTTGTGCCTGAAGGCTAATACGCACTTGTGCATTTGCCGCAGACAACGTGTTAACCTACTGTACAATATTTTACAACTACTATACATGTAGTTAAAACATCGGTGTGATCTATAATGAGTGTTCCTGTCTTGTGCATGTAGGCTAATACGCACTCGTGCATCTGCCGCAGACAACGTGTTAACCTACCGTACAATATCTTACAACTACTATACATGTAGTTAAAACAACAATGAGTTCTATAATGAGTGTTCCTGTCTTGTGCATGTAGGCTAATATGCACTAGTGCATCTACTGCATCATTTAGAATTCTCGTGAAGTAACTATTATTAGAGTTTACCTAATATCAGATAATATAATTCTAAATAGCACCCTGAAAATTGTAGTGCAGTTAACACTCTTTTATTTAGCTACTACGCATGTCTAATGTGGGCCTCTATATTTGTTGCCTCTAGTAGTGTCCTACTAAGCTAGTGAGTTTTGTTTATTTTTTAAATTTTTCTTCAAATTTATTTCGTTGATAGTGCTGTATGAACTAGTACACTATTTTCATATCACAAACAACCACTTAGTCAGGAAATGGTTGCAGAATATTAATTTTCATGTAATTAAATCTTAACAGAATGTTCCATTTTAATATTCAGTTCTGTATAAACCAATGCGGAGTCACTATATGGTTTAAGAAGTTCATCTATTATGAAAAAAAATAATTATAATAATAATAAGAAAAGGGCCCATTCCTATCACCCTTCCTTTTTATTTCTGCCATCTTGTTTCGGCCGTGACGATTGTCATTTGCTATTGGCCTCTGGTCAGTCGCCTCAGGTGGTTGGTAGACGAATGCATACGTATATAAATTCTGCAGTTCAGTTTCAATGATTAAGGATATGTATAGTTTTTTTATTAAGTGCATGTTTTAGAGATAGTGAAGTTGACACACAACATGGCGGTTGTGGTTCCTGACTTATGCGTGTCACAACGCAATAGTATGATTTGTTTATTTTCAACCTAGTCTGTAATGATGTATTAGGTTGGTTATTTACCTGAAGAAGAGATCAGATTGCAGATCTCACATTGTAGTGTTACTTTTTTTCTTCCTGTTTCATTTAATTTCATTTGTAACACATTCTAATAAAATGGATTTTTTTTATTTTATGTTACTGTCATTTTATGTCCATTTGTAATTTTATATAAACTGATACTAGGTCTCTCATTTTATTTATTTATTTCAACGGCAATCGCCAATTTTATACAAAAGTAACAAAATATAATTATGGACAAGATGTACAAAAGTTTTCTTAGGAGCTAATAAGACAGAGAGTAAATAGTAACATACAGCAAGGAGGCATGACCAGCAAACAACACAGGTAACAACTGTACAAGACTGGAAATTGTAAGGGTAGTAAATACTGTATAGCAATAGGACATAGAACATAGAGCCTAATGAGAGCTATTTAAATAAGAAATAACAACAATAAATTAAATACTATAAAGGAAAAACAGTAAATAAACTATATAAAAAGGACTAACATCAGTAAAGAATCTAAGATAACAGTAGGATAAACTAGAGTGCGATTGAGTTAACAGTGTATAGGGCTGCAGTTTTTATAATAACTAAGAAATAAACTATATATATATATATATATATATATTATATATATATATATATATATATATATATATATATATATACTAACAACAATAGAAATATCACATAACAATAACAAGAATATAGATTAGGTAAACCGTGAATAGAGATACTATTTAAATATTGATATAACTAACAGAAAGACTATAAATACCATAACAAATAAATATACAATAAACAACAACGGAAAGAACTTAATTCAGAAACTTAAGAGAAGGCACTGGCACTATAATGAGGGGAGTCGACGGCCCCAGCATTAGGTAACGTCACACAGAGCAATCACCTTCCTTCTGAACGATGGTGCAGAAATATTGTGAGTTGTTAATCTCTTTAAACTCCAAATCAATAATATTATTAATAGTCTATTGAATATCACAATATAGGGTTTGATATTAGAACATTTAAAGTTACCCCCATCTTACCCCCTTTTAGAAGGGGGTTGAAATTTTTGTTAGGCATAAACAAATCAAAAAAATAGTTTAGTAAGTGTGATGAAGATCATACATTGATATCTATATAGATGTATATACGTTTGGAGTACATCTAGGCGTATCAGGACTTAATTTACACACTGCATATCTCATATAAGATTTCATTTACATTCTTATTTGTGTATAAGTTTGTCTGTAATTGCAGTGTTAAATTTCGAATCCTATATTTTATCTACAAACCATATCCTGTAACTTTTTTTATTATAGTTAAATTAATTTTGTATGAAGTAAGTTCTTAATTAAAAACTTGAAACTATCGTAATTAACTTACATGTTTAATGATGTAATGAAACTATTACTTATGTAATGAAGCACTATATCTAAAGCTAACATTATGCGGTACATGATTTTGATTTTAAAATATTACTTAGTAGCAAAAAATAATTTACCTAGTCAGTCTTATGGATAGCTCCTCCATACTTTAAGCACTTTATTACCTTTGGACGAAAGTCAAAGTACTTCTGGCAGAACTCCAACGCAGTTAACTTTAAGCCTCTTCATTCTCCAATGATATGTGCGATATAAAGTAAATGATTCACTAGCTGCTTTATTTGAAATGAAAGCTACATACTACTTCTTAACGGAGTAAGAGATTTTCATTTTCCTTAATGTAATAAAATATGAGATAAAAATGTTCTTATAAATACGTTGTAAAACTAGTTTAAGATAAAGTGAAATAGAATCTACAGTATTGATAAGGTAAAGTAACTCAAAGTTGTTGTTGATACGTTCAAATATATCAGCCTATAGCACTAAAATTCACAGTTTTATTCATTCTATGCTAATGTGTTCATACCACGACATCCTTTGTATATACTGATGAGAGTTTGGTTACACTGTACGTATTGTAAAATAAATATATAATTATATACTAGAAAATGCATTCTTCTATAGTAACTCTTCATGGTAATTACATAACGCTAAGAATAAATTAATTACTTCATACAAAGAAATAAAAAAAAACATATTTATGCCATGCCCAAATCACTCAACAAGACCCCGATCTATTCCACAATATACTGGAAAGAAGCTAGCACACGTCCTCTAATAATTGCTGGACTATCATTGAAAACGTCGAACCTGTCGGAGAAACCATTTCCGAGCCTGACCATTCTGGCAAGTGGACCGTGAAAGATATAGGAAAGCTGGCAATGGCGTCTACTGAACAAGTCGCGTGATAGAGTCCTTGCCAAGGGAATACGAAAGTCCATTTGTGATAGGAGCATCGAACAATCCAGTTGTCCATTAACCAGTTGTAACTCCACTGAACCCGCTTAAAGAATTAATCAGAACTTCCGATGCTTTGACTCAGGTAAAAGAACTACTCACGTGGCGATTGGATTTGATTAAAGTTTAATTTCGAATTTTTATTCACTAATACAATTGGTCATTAAATTCATGCTACAAAATAATACAAGTAATACTTTAGAAACAAATTAAATTTAGAAGATGATTTTAACCAATGTTACATTAATTACATGGATAGAGAGGATGCGGACCGAGATGTTAACTACATATAATTTTGAACGCGACTGACGATCACCGGCTCAGCAGGTCAAGCCGCGGTCATCGCCTCAGCGGCCGTGGCCAATCAAAAAGGACTAGGCCTGTGTGAGAGGCTAGCTAGCCCTGGAGTCAGCAATTTGTATCAGCAGTGCACGAGGCTAGTTGCACAATTCCAGGTCCATAACTTTGTTCTATTTCTATTGCAATAATATTCGATTCCAGTTTCTGGGCTCAAACCTTAAATTACTGAGTTGGTGACGGGTCAAATTAACTATTATTATTTAGAAAATGGATTTCTTTTAAAATGGAAAAATTAGGTGACCAATAAATATATACTATATTAATTCTGAAATCATAGTCAACATATATTTTGTCTGTCGGTAACGATTTACCAACGGGGCATTACACTCCCCCCTTCTTTAGTCCATGCTGGCCTCAGCATGTTGTCGACAGTTGTTCAGCAGATGTGATTCAACTATGAAATACGTGTTCCACACTGCCCGTTCTTGATACCAACATCTTACATCTAACTTAACTAACGAGCCGCAGAACATCTGGAATCAGATTTCTCAGGGGCAATTTGGAAAACTATGTTGTACTTTATTGTTACACCTTCATTAGCGCGAATCAACTATCTCTTCAGTCAACATATTAAAATTTGAGATTTCATAAAATAATATTTAATATAAAATAAGAAAACGCAATCCGAGTCCTCTCTTATTATTATACTATGACAATCTCATTGATGACTTATTTCTCTTAACCAATATAGCTATCCACCAAAAGCGACATACATAATCTAACCTATATGTCAAGCTTCTAAAAGGATACAAATAAATGTCTTCTAATTCTATCAGAGTTTTGACACGCTTTAAGGCTTCTGAAACCACCATTATATTTACAACCTAAACTTATATTCTAATTCTTATATGGACCTATAAGCATTTCTTCTCGTACGTAGCGAGAGTACAGTTCAAAGAGAGTTTACCTGTAACAATCTGCAACAGGCGGTTTCAAGAACCTTCAATTTATGTGTATGGGATGACTTGACGGCAGGATCAAAGTCCCTTGATGGTTAATTAAAGTTTGATTAAAATTTATAATTTGGCACTGAAATTCTAAATTCTAATAATTAGTTAGTGTCTCATAAAAGGAATAAATTGTTCAGTACCGGTAGAATTAGAACGCTACTAGCTTGGTTTGGTTAAGCCGCACACAAGCGTTCACTTGGAGCCGCCGTAGGTCAGTCACTCCTCGCGCGGGTCAAGTCCCCAGTTCACATTGTAGGTCACCGCTATCAGCTGGATACTACGTCAGCAACAACCCCGCGCGGTGGAACCTACAGTACACTGTGTCAAACCTCTACAGCATAATCTAGTTTAAATTAAATATCATACTTATAACAATGCTCTTACATTGCATTGACCTAATATTATAGCTTTACATTTTACAAACTTGACAAAGTACACAATCTTTACACGATAACTTTACAAAATTTGTTTTGTAAGAACTCATTAAGAAACAAACTCGGTACTCTTTTGGATCTCTCAATATTAACATGCTTAACTCAACTGGACTTAATTTACTATAATAAAACACTTATAACAATACAAGGTCAACACAGGTCTGGTAATCTTAATTCAGCTGTCTTGCTGATGGGGTCCGGAATATCCCTCCAGCAAGGCATTTAACACTCACTTTCTCGTGATCATCTGCGAAATTAGTTTCTTACCCTTTTTTTCGGGTTCGCTTCTAGACACCCTCAGTCCAGTCTTGTGGAGTCGAAAGGATAGGGTATTAGGGTTGGGGGTTGGCCATACCTTCCTGGGGATATCAGATGCGACCTCGTTCGTCAAATGTTATCTTTATCATTATTTGCCCCCTTTTTGTTTACTGTCCAAAAATCTAACTGTTCAAATTAATGTGGAACCAAAAAGAAAATCCTCCATTACCAGCCTTTACTTGTAATTTACACATGGAATAGCGCTATTATAATTCAAAATTACTATTAATATTATTAATGATTAATATTACAACCACGTTACAACCAATATAACTGAACTAAACCCATCCACAGTTCCCGAGTCCATTCAGTACGTCTTCACACATACTACTACTCAAACTTCACAGTTTTCCAACTCTTGTGAGAATCTTGTCATCTCAATGACATATGCAGGGCGTCCCCCGCCGCTCTTCTCCTGGTGCGCGGTTCGGTCTTGGCACAGTGTCCTTTGCTTCTATTTAGTTTAACTCGTATATGTTAATTAAAAATTCGTTTTGTCCACTCTGTCTCTCGTTAGGTTAGCTTACTCACGACACTCCTGGTATCCAAGTCTATGGTTCAACAGCGGTAGTTACTTCTGGGGCTGCAGTCCCCATTTCGTCAGTTGTCTGGGCTCCACCACCCATCTCAACATCAGGCATCGCCGCCTCGCTCATCGCCAGCACACTGGTCAGAGTCGCTGCTTTCCTCTCTCTTATACGGAGTCTGGAGCTCTGGCACCAGGTGGCAAGTCTCGTCCAGTGTCTATAAAACACACACAGCAGGATCAGGCTCAAAATAATACAGTTTCCTATCACTGCTACAACTGACATTCTCTGTACCCTGCGCCTATAGTCATGGTGGGACCGCAAATGAAAAAGAGCCCATTCTAGGGGATATTCCCTAACACCCACGGAACCCAGCTCATCGTCCAGGCCCTTCAGGACCTCTAGAGTGGCGTTCACATCAACAGTGATAAGATTCGTCTCATCGTCAGAGAACATCGATTTCAGTTCTGGGATCACCATTTTCCCTAACTGTCCCACATGAGTACTGCTGCCGTATACACGGGCAGGCACTTTGAACTCATCCGTGATAACATCACATTTGTACGATTCCGTAATTATTCCAACGCCATCAACAGGGAAGTCACGTTTATTCTACCGTTGCTCTCATAACAATTTAGGGTTACTCGGTGTGGTTCAGAGGTGCTGTACACCCAGTGGTTGGGTGTCTTCAATAGTACAGGGGATCTTAATCCAGTTATTAACTTTCGTGCACAGCAAGAGGACATTATTCCGATAAACAGCTCGGACACACAGCTCGGTCGTTTGGCCACACTCATCAGAACATGCTCCAAGGGACACACAATGAGTCGCCCGTTTAGGCATTCTTTACTGAATTTTGTCTCATCATACAAAGTATATTGCAATCTATCTTTACTAACCAGAAAATTTTGTCTTGTCATATCCCACTGGGACCATTTTTTGAGTGTGTGGTCGTATATCGGATAAGTGTAAACATTGTATACCTGAAACAATTTATCGTCGCTTTTTAGCGGCAACTGCTGCACAACCCTGAGGGTTTGCTCCATTACATAGCTACGGGCAATGACAACCGAATAATACTCATGCATATTTTCCAGCTTTACTGGCAAATGCAATTTGGCCGGGGTGGGTACAACCTTTTCTACTTCCTGCAGAATCTTTAGAAACTCCAGCGGCGAAAGTAAGTCACTGCTTAACTTTCTCCCTTCCAATTTTTCGATTCCATTATGAAACTGATTTATTTGACGAATTGCCTCTAGGACTGTATTCTTGGTTTCTGTAACTGCCGAATTTAATTTCAAATAACTGAACAAATTTTTTAACTGTTGTAGCATTATTTGGTCATTTTTGAAAAGCCTACTAACTGTTTGATGCATTACCGCGTGGTAAGCTTTTACGGTTGATAATAATGGAATTTATTGTTTTAGAATGACTCACTAATTCTGACTGAACGTTGGCCAGAATAGTTATTTGTTCCTGACTATTATGGGTTATACTGTCATAAGCGGCATACAGATGTTTTACATCGCTGTTAATTTCTTCCAAATCGCTACTATCTAAGGTACCAAAAAGATATCTTAGGACGTGACCGCCCGCGTCCACTAGACCACGTTTGGCACGTCGTCTAGGAAGTAAATTTACTAACTCACTCACTTCCCGTAAATACTCTTTTATATTCTGTTGGATACCGGTGAATTCGTATCTGAAACCTGCCTCGAGTTGAGGTAGTAGGGAATGCATACCTACGTTATCCCTCAAAAGTTGGTCGTAGAATTGGTCCAGATACTCTTTTACCTCTACCACCAGACCACTCAGATTTTGGCCTTGTACTTGAAGTTCTGTTAGGTTGTACTCAATGATATCTTCCAGTGGCTATCCGTCAAGAGGACCTCCTGCCCTCCTTCGAAGATTATACCTTGGTGGAAGCAGCTCACCAAACATAAGACAGCGCCCAGAGCTTGTGTGCTTGCGTCCGTGGATAGAATAAACTGTTTAGTGAAATCTGGGAAAATTAAGACAGGCGCGGAGATCAGCATATGCTTTAGCTCGTCAAAAGCTTTCTGGCATTCTGGTGTCCATATAAATTCACATCCTTGTTTCGTTAAGCCAAACAAAGGCTTGCCAATGGTCGCAAAGCCCGCTATGAATCTCCGGTAATACCCCGCTAGCCCTAGGAATAATCGGACATTTTTAACAGTTTTCGGCACGGAAAATCACGCACAGCAGACACTTTGTTCGGGTCTGGCTCCACTCCTCTTTTAGTAATTACATGACCCAGATAATTCACTTCGGCAGCCATGAAATTACATTTACTGAGTTGTACACAGAGATTAGCTTCTCTTAATTTTTCTAAAACCTCCTTAAGCGCTGCCAGGTGAAATGGCATGTCTTTGGAAAATATGATTATATCGTCCAAATACACCAAGCACTTTTCACCCTTAAGGCCCATCAGTACCGAGTCCATTAGACGCTGAAATGTAGCCGGGGCGGTACTAAGACCGAAAGGCATACGCTGGTATTCATAATGTCCACCAGGCACGTTAAAGGCAGTTTTAGCCCTACTTTCTTCATCAACTTGAATCTGATGGTACCCAGCGCGAAGATCAAGCGCCGTAAACATACAACATCCTCCGAGAGAATCCAATGTTTCGGTGATATTTGGTAGGGGATAAACGTCGGGTGTAGTTATAGCATTAACGGCACGGTAATCCACACAAAAACGGTATTTCGTTGTTCCTTCTGGAGATTTTTTTGGAATTATCACTACCGGAGAAGCCCACTCACTGTGACTGGGGACTATGACCCCCTTATCCAGCTGATCCTGAATTAATTTATCCAGAACAGCTCTCTGATGGTAAGGTACACGATATGCTTTCTTATATACAGGAACTGCGTCTCCGGTGCGTATAACATGCTTTACCGCAGATGTACAGCCTAAGGGTTGGTCGTCACTATGCGCGAATACACTCTTATACTCACGGAGGATAGACTTTACCCGCTCTCTATCTTCCCGCGGAAGGTGGTTTAACTTCGCATCTAAACAGGATTCAAACTCTTAATTGTTAATTTTTTCCACCCTGCTAACCCTAGCGACAGGTTCTTTCTGCCCTACTAAAATAATTTCACGTATAATCTGAGCCAATTTAATCTTGCCTTGCTCATTTAGATGTAGCCCATGTTTGGTATACATTGCCTTGGATAATTGTTTCTGGATGCCGTAAAACGCGATGTCTCCCCGTTCTTGTGTTGCTGCTCTTTGAACAAGCTCCTTGACAAGCATATTCGCATCCTTCAGCTCTTCACTGACATTCACATCGTGTCGGTCAAAGATAGCAAACACAGCTATCCTCGGCCTCCACGTCTCAGGCAAGGAGCGGAAGGCCTGTTGTAGCGTTAGAGCATGAGGTGCAGACTGGTCAACGTCATTAGTTCCTCCAATTATAACAACTAGGTCATTATCAGTTAACTGTACAATCTCTTTTTGTAAATTAGATACCACATGTTTTAATTTTCCGTTGGGCCTAAACACCACACGTACTTCAACATCACTCGGTAACCGTTCGGACAATATTTCCTGTAGTCCACGCCCGTGGCTATCAGCTAAAATCAACACCTTGCTTCGGGTTTTCTTTGCCTCATCTAACTCGACAAGATCATTATCCAGTAGGCCTACTTTGATATTTTTTGAAAATAATAATTCCTCCTCGCTGGCGTTCACTACTTTAACCCAACAGCGGTTTTGACTACTTTCGTGAGAGTTCTAGCCAGGTATACACCATGAATTGCGAGCGCTACTGGCTCAATTACAACTTCCCGCCCTTCCAATTCGTTAGTTTTGGCCGAAGTCTTGTTTAATTTCACTTGAATACGTTTTTCGCATCGGGGAGGGATTTTAGTATCTTGGCAACAATAAACATAAGACTCTCTTTCGTTTCCACAGTCAAGTTTATGTTGGCGGCTGACAGAGGGTGGGACAGGGGCTGGTTCCATCTCGTGGACAGGTGCCTGTGCTCTCCGCCTCGGGTCAGGCACGCTTTTGCCTTTATTTAAACGGTTTAGCCAAATTTCTTTTCCAAACAGTCTCATTACACCTTTTTCAACATCGATTTCTCCAAACCCGTCGTGGAGTATATCACAACCGAGAACAGTTATGTAACCTTTCGGGAGATTACTTACCACATAATCGCCAGGCACTTGCACTCCGGATTTCAGTGACAACGACACCTTTTGGCGTCCATACACCTTCAGAGTGCGCCCTGAGATACCTCTTAGTATCACATCGGGTTTGACCATTTGGGCAGAAGATGCACCTCGTTTTATGAGGGATACTTGAGCACCGGTGTCTACCAACACCTTGCCCTCACATTCTTCTATACGCCCTATTGCTACTAATTCCTGAGCTAAGTTCTTTACTTCAGGGACCACTCTGACAGATTTTTCGAGCATTCTACAATCTGATTGTTTCGCCTTGGAGACACCCTTAATTGGTTTCCTTACTGGCTGGACCCGGCTGTGGCGACTCGGCTGGGCCCGGTCTCGTTTCCCGCCGTCCGTCCAGAGGAATACCGAGGCTTGTAGGAGCGGCAGTCCCTCCTCATATGCCCTAGTTTGCCACAAGCCCAACATTTCAAACTACCTTGTAACGGTTGAGGTTTTGAGTCGTTTTCACCCCTACATTCTCGCGAAATATGACCCTTCTTATGGCACTTAAAGCAAACAGTCTCGTTGTTCGTCTCTGAACGAAACACGCGTCGTTCAGGGGTGGACCGAGTAACGTCATGGGTTGGCCTTGCTATGTTTTCAATAGCGATAGCTAGTGTTATCGCTTCTCGCAACGAGGTAGGGAGCTTTAGCCTCGTCTGCTCACCAACGTTACCCATCAGACCCCTCACGAACGCATCCAGCGCACGTCGGTCAGCTTCCTCTCGGAGAGCTTTGTTGACCTCGTTGTTGTCGGTGACCCGAATTGTTTTTTCATTTAGCACATGGACTCGGTCAGCAAACGCCTCAATGGTTTCGCCTCGCCTTTGTTGTATCACTGATAGTTGCTGGAATTAGCAGTGACTCGGCGCCTTGTCGCTGAATCAGCCAGTTAAAGAAGCCCTAAGGTTGGCATATGTCGTTAAATTTGTTTGGTCTTCTGTCCTGATAAATTGCAAGGCCGCTCCGGTCAGTTTTAATTTCGCTATTCGCAGCTTATCACCCTCATCCCAGTGACACAAGTCGCTGAAATTGTCTATACTTTCAAAGAAATGTGACAATGATTCTGGCCTTTCACCGCTGAAGGATTCGATCGATGTTACTAAGTAGAAACTTTTTCTCAGAGCAGCCGGTTCCGCGGCCCCCCTAATAGTTTGGTTCAGTTCGTCCAGCGTCATCGCTATTGCCTCGCGGCGAGACTGACGAAGCTCAGTCTCCAGAAGCGTAAGGGCTTCCTGGAGTTCCATGTCCGTTCCTCCGAGGCTAACACGGCCTGCCATATCTGCGGTGTCGAATTAATTAAATAAATTGATTTAAAAAAGTAATTTATGGTCCGCGCCTCCTTTTATTTAATTCTTAATTAAATGTTGTTAACCCACAGTTATCTGACACAATTGGCCGGTTAGCGTCGAAAATCGAAGATAAAGATCGTCGATAAAAATTTTCAAAGGCAAGACAGAGTAATTCACAGTATTACTCCAGTTCAATATTATTCACACACACACACACAATAAATACTATTCTCAATCAAGTCTATCTTTGTTTCTCCTTAGATAAACTATTAAAATAACAGTTATTAGGCCTACTGATATTCATTTCCTACTCAATATTTTCAAAGTTCGATTCCCGCCATATGTTATAAAAGTAAAACTACGGCTAAGTGAAACAAATACCCTGGAGTTGGTGACCAGAGCTTGAAGGTATGGCACAAAATGATCGCAAAATTTCATGCAATCTCTTTCTAGTAAATTGATTTAGTATTACTATATTTTTTCATGTATTTACGTGCCTCCCTTCAAACACGCTTCCAAATATTCACCCAGCGTACTTAGAATCACTCTTAACTTACTTTAAAGTAATGTTAATCAGCCCCAAGCAATTTGTCTTGTTAGTAAAAAGTACAACTATAAATATATTCTAAGTTTTTTTTTCTAGTAAAATTGATTCAGATATGAGACTAGTTAAATTTGAAATATTTCTCAACTGTCAATATAGTTAGCTAATTACGAAATTTCGTCAGAATTCTATATCATATTAAATTAGGATACTACACAAAGTTACAACAATAACAATCTAGATGGCAGTGACGGCCATCTTAATCTACAAGATTACAAGACAAAGGATTTTTATAACACTACTCGTTGTAGTGGAGAGGGGCAACAGACGCTATCTTTAAGCTTTAATAATGGCGGACATCCGTCCTTCTTCAACTCATATATATATTTAAAATTCCAGAATAATTCAGAGAATAGAAATTTTATCTCGAGAGTCGCACTGAATTTGTTTGGTTAAATCAATTAAATTAATTACAATAAACTTTTATTTACTTTACGTTACTTGTATGAAACTTGTAAAAGATTGCACCACGTGTTGAAATAATTTGGTACTTACCTTTATCCAAAGACATCTCACGTTCAGCGCAGATTTCACGACTTCTGACGATTTGTCCCGATTCTTGCACAGGAACCCCACACCTGACACCAATGTAACTCCACTGAACCCGCTTAAAGAATTAATCAGAACTTCCGATGCTTTGACTCAGGTAAAAGAACTACTCACGTGGCGATTGGATTTGATTAAAGTTTAATTTCGAATTTTTATTCACTAATACAATTGGTCATTAAATTCATGCTACAAAATAATACAAGTAATACTTTAGAAACAAATTAAATTTAGAAGATGATTTTAACCAATGTTACATTAATTACATGGATAGAGAGGACGCGGACCGAGATGTTAACTACATATAATTTTGAACGCGACTGACGATCACCGGCTCAGCAGGTCAAGCCGCGGTCATCGCCTCAGCGGCCGTGGCCAATCAAAAAGGACTAGGCCTGTGTGAGAGGCTAGCTAGCCCTGGAGTCAGCAATTTATATCAGCAATGCACGAGGATAATTGCACAATTCCAGCTCCATAACTTTGTTCTATTTCTATTGCAATAATATTCGATTCCAGTTTCTGGGCTTAAACCTTAAATTACTGAGTTGGTGACGGGTCAAATTAACTATTATTATTTAGAAAATGGATTTCTTTTAAAATGGAAAAATTAGGTGACCAAAAATTTATATACTATATTAATTCTGAAATCATAGTCAACATATATTTTGTCTGTCGGTAACGATTTACCAACGGGGCATTACACAGTCTCGTCAGGAACAGAAAATCCGCGACGCACCGCCTCGCTTGAAGATCAGGGAGAAGATTAGCCTGCAGTCCAGCAATAGGGATTTCCCTGAAGGGAAGCCCTTGTCGAACGCTCACCATTCTCACGAACTTCCTCTGCACAGCTTCCAGTTTCTCAATAATACCCAGATGGTAGGGAGACCAGACAGGTTTAGCATACTCCAGGAGTTGACGGACAAAGGATGAATAGAGAGCAAAAATGAGAGCTCTAGAAATATTATACCGGAACATATCAAGCTGCTCTTGACTAAATCACTTGTACTTCCACATTTCAATTACTGTACCTCCATCATCAATGATGTGACCTTATTACTTAGTGGGAAGCTGCAAAGAACTCAAAACTATTGTATACGTTACGTTTACAACGTGAGACGGGAGCAGCAGATCACGCCGTACTTCCACATTTCAATTACTGTACCTCATTCATCAATGATGTGACCTAATTACTTAGTGGGAAGCTGCAAAGAACTCAAAACTATTGTATACGTTACGTTTACAACGTGAGACGGGAGCAGCAGATCACGCCGTACTTCCACATTTCAATTACTGTACCTCATTCATCAATGATGTGACCTAATTACTTAGTGGGAAGCTGCAAAGAACTCAAAACTATTGTATACGTTACGTTTACAACGTGAGACGGGAGCAGCAGATCACGCCGTACTTCCACATTTCAATTACTGTACCTCATTCATCAATGATGTGACCTAATTACTTAGTGGGAAGCTGCAAAGAACTCAAAACTATTGTATACGTTACGTTTACAACGTGAGACGGGAGCAGCAGATCACGCCGTACTTCCACATTTCAATTACTGTACCTCATTCATCAATGATGTGACCTAATTACTTAGTGGGAAGCTGCAAAGAACTCAAAACTATTGTATACGTTACGTTTACAACGTGAGACGGGAGCAGCAGATCACACCGTACTTCCACATTTCAATTACTGTACCTCATTCATCAATGATGTGACCTAATTACTTAGTGGGAAGATGCAAAGAACTCAAAACTATTGTATACGTTACGTTTACAACGTGAGACGGGAGCAGCAGATCACGCCGTACTTCCACATTTCAATTACTGTACCTCATTCATCAATGATATGACCTAATTACTTAGTGGGAAGCTGCAAAGAACTGAAAACTATTGTATACGTTACGTTTCCAACGTGAGACGGGAGCAGCAAATCACGCCGGACTTCCACATTTCAATTACTGTACCTCCTTCATCAATGATATGACCTAATTACTTCGTGGGAAGCTGCAAAGAACTCAAAACTATTGTATAGGCCTACGCTACGTTTACGACGTGGGACGGGAGCAGCAGATCATGCCGTACTATATTCGGTCAAAAATATTATCAAATTGCAAGAGCAAAGATCCATAAAAATTATATAATTAGTTAATTCAATTTTAAAACGTGGTTTTCCAAGATATGTTTCTGAATAATTTAAATGTTTCATGTAGGTGTAAGAAGCACTCGCTCTGGCTCGTACATTTTAAGAATGCTTCAGCACAGGACCACACTGTAAGTATTACATGGATAAACATTTCATTTAATGGCTTGCAAGTTGTGGAATGCCTTTTCAAAAACAATGACTTATTAATAGCCGTTCCCGGTTTTTCGTGAACCTGAAAGGTGTTTATCTTAAGCGGTTAGCGGGGCAGGTCCGGTTTGAGATGTTGTGGGCATGACATTGGCAGAGGGATGAATGTGAGATTGTGTGCAATAAAAGTCAAGAATTAATAGCAATAACTACTTTAATTTTATGTGCATATTAAAAGTACCTATTTTTTTAATAGAATCACAATTTTCAAGAATTACAGAAGAAGTTAATTTATTAATATCTCAAAATTTTTATTCTTTCGTGTTGGAATATTATATTAATTTATCCAAGTTGAAGACAATATTAAATGTGTCATTTATAGTGACTCAGTGAAGGTTGATAACTGCCATCGCATTACTATTCTCTTAGTATTGGGGAATGTATTATAAATGATGATTGATGAAGGAAAAACGATTTTTCAGAAATTTTCCATCATTCAGTAAAATAAAAAGTTAGTAACACTTCGTTTTGACATCTGCTGTTTGTAATTATGTGGTAGGTTAGTTACATGAAGAAAAAATCAGATCGCATTTCTCGAAACATAGTGTTACTGATTTCTTGTTTCACTGAACGATGACAAATGTCAGGAAAAAAATCCTCTTTCCTTCACAGTCCTTCTTCGTCAAAAGTAAACGTCAAACAAAGAATTTATTTTCGGTATGGACCTGGAACAAGTAAAAAAATTAAAGACCTTGATAGCTTGCATCTGTTTTGCATAAATATAAGGTTGAAAACCTTATGACTATAGGGTTAACTCTAAAAACACCTTTTTTGCATAGTTGGAAAGCCAGTAAAACGTGGTATTCTGCTTCTAAATCTTTACTTAAAGGAAAAATTGCATATCATCACCATGAAAGATGCCTCCTCTAAAATAGTATTGAATGTAAATAATGAATTAATACTTCTGATTGGTATAGAGTTCCTGAAAGCATCACAAATAGATTTAAAATTGTTTCTGAAATAGACAAGAAAAAGAAAATCTCATAAGTTTGCAAAAAATTGGTAGAGGCACTGGATTTAGTCACTGAAATCAATTCGGCTGTTTTACAGTTATCTGAGGAATAGGGTGACTGGTTTCATTGTGAGACCAGTCTTTTGCTCAGGAAAATTTCTCCCACAAAGCCCAAATTGACAATATAGGAGAAAAAGACCATGTAGATTCTTGGGAAAGACGACACGATCAAAATCCGAATAGCCGAAAAAAGCAAAGTTACTGTTGTACTTTACTCAGTAGCGTATGAAGAACAGATGACGGAAACTTTTAATATTGGCAAATATAAATTTTTAAATAAAGGCCCGATTGATTTATTTGAACGCAAAGAAGTAAACACCTTAGGAAAACACAAAGTAAATGTTCCAGATAAATTTAGATCTAAATTAACTCCTCACCATTCCGAAGTTCCCCATGTGTATGACCTTCCCAATATCTACAAACCTACAATCCCTCTCCGACCCTTCATTAGTTATCGAGATTCACTTGCAGTGAACTGTCTAAAGTCTTCTTAAACATTTTAAAGCCATTAGTATAAAAAACTGAATCTTTTATCAAAAATTCCAAGGATTCTATGGAAAATTTAAAATGCCTTAAGTTGACTGAAACTCACAAACTAGAAACTTTTAACGTTGAAAGTCTTTTCGCAAATGTACCAGAAACTCTCGGAATCATTGAATCACGTCTCATAGAAGACCAAACATTGAAGGAAAGAACTGAACTTCCTGTGCCAGTAATTATGGAACTGTTTAGATCTATGCACTTATTGCAATTATTTGAGTTACAGGATCCAATTTAAGGGCGATATGAGAGGATGGTAATGGGTTCCCCACCGTCTCCTATTTTCGTCAATATCTTTAAGGAGGAATTTGAGCAAAAAGCCTTGGCTTCAGCTCACTTGAAACCGAAGATTTGGTGGAGGTATATGGATGATACCTATGTTATTTTGCCTCATAGAGACACTGAAATGAATGAGTTTTTGAGTCATATTAATAGTATTTCTCCTTCCATCCAAGTGTAAGTTCAAAACAAGTTTCCTTTTTTGGATGTGCGTGTATTAAGAGATGGGGATGGTCTTGACACTACTGAGAAAGAAAATACAAACAGGAAAGTATTTAAATTATTATTTGATACAGCAAAGAGCTTATTCTCAGATAAAGATGTATTAAAAGAGGAATATAAGTACACCATCGTTTATCCAGATAGTCCCCATGTGGAGATAGAACTCATAGAAAACTTTTAAGTTTGTTCGCAGGTAGTTCGGTTCTTGAAATATCGTGTGAACAGATAAAGATTTCTTGTTCTGATAACGGTATACTTAAAATAAAGCATATGAATCAATTCATAAAGAATTAAATAATTTACTGCAAAATTGAAAGGTGGAAGTGCAAAAGTATTGAATCTATCTGTATTTATAACGCTTAACTATCTTATCTAATTACTCGGAGTATAAGTGTGTAACAGTAAGAAATGTGATGAGATCCAATATAATGTGAAAGTTAAATTTATTTTGAGTAGCATAGGGTACACAATACGATGATATAATTGACATAAACTGAAGTATTAAGAAGACTGTTTGAATGGATTTAATAAGAACAGAACACAAAGATATAATCAACAATCTGATCAGAATGGAAACGGGATGGACCAAGAAGAAACTCAATACCTGCACTTGTAAGGGAGTAATCAAATAATATTTCTTGTGAACAAACGTCAGTTTACTACACTCTAATATAGAAACTGTTGTTATTATCCTAATAATTTTTAATTTATCATTGATAGCACAATTTATCAACAAAATATATTTTAGAGATGATGACGCTTGATAAATTTGACTGGTTTTAATTAGTTTATTCAAACAACAACCAAATACTCCGTTAAAAAAATAAACGTGTATGTTATTTTCAAGATATTCTGAAATAAGGTACACAATAGTTATTAAAAAACAAATTTAAAATATGAGAAATATAAACATTTTACAAAGGGTCATACACTTAGCAAAGAAGAGAATGCATTGTGGAATTTCGGCACGTACACAAGGAAGTTTGTTTAGCTTTCTTCAATTGGTTCCAGCCATCTTTAATGTACTCAGCTTTCAATATGTGTTTCGGTATCTTCTCGTTTAAACATCAGTAAAAGCCTTATTTTATTTGTTATCTTTGGTAGAGGAATGTTTCAAAGGATGAGAAAAATGCTCTGCTTTTATATTGAATCAACTTAAGGACAAAATTAAAGATAAATTTGGGATTACAACAATTGCGGAATTGGAGGATTGTAAAGTACACTTGCCGAAGAGAATTTTGACGGTTTTGGATGAAATTAGATTAAAGAACTTAACTAAAATGATAAATTACACTTGATTGTTATAGGAAAGAAAATAATAAAAAATAAAGAATGTGTTACAATTAACTTTAAAAATAATGATTTTCATTAAGATTTCGAAGATTTTCATTAAAACAGCTTAAGAAATTAGAAGCAAATGTCTATAGATTCGGTTATTTTTCATCATGATTTACAGATTCGTTTATGGTACATTGAACAAGAATTCATATTGAATTTCTGTTGCACCCAAAAGTGAGCTAGACCACTCATATTTATATCTACTTATATATATAGTAGAATATCAAAATAAAATTTTTCATATCCAAATATATATATTTGCGTAGTAGTTAACTGTTTTAGAAAACTCATATTTAGATATGAAAAATTTTATTTTGATATTATGAAATTTTAAGTTATTTTTTAAATCTCAATATACTTTAAACTAGTACTATATGTTACATTAAACGTTTAAATTTGTGACAAACTTTCTAATATCACCAACCTTAAACTGATGTAGCTTCAAATTAAGTACAATGTATAATTTTATGTAGTAAAATGTATAGAAATTAAAATCACAAGAGGTAATTGGAAAAAGATAAACTGAAATACCAAGACTTCAAAGTAAAAAAGTTATATAGTTGTTGGTCTTTTATTACTGATTTCCGGGTGAAGTACTAATGTGCGTGCTACAGTAGTATAATTACTTTTTTTACTTCGATAAAATGATTTGTGAACAAAAAAGAAAATAATTATTAAAATGATACGTTTCCCTCACACCATTAGCATCAATTGCCTTTTACAGTCCACAGCTGGATTATATGTCTCCCCCACAATAGTAATAAAATAATTATTAAAATGATACGTTTCACTCACACTATTAGCATCAATTGCCTTTTACAGTCCACAGCTGGATTATAAGTCTCCCTCAAAATAGTAATAAAATAGTTATTAAAATGATACGTTTCACTCACAATATTAGCAAAAATTGCCTTTTACAGTCCACAGCTGGATTATAAGTCTCCCTCACAATAGTAATAAAATAATTATTAAAATGATACGTTTCACTCACAATATTAGCATCAATTGCCTTTTACAGTCCACAGCTGGATTATAAGTCTCCCTCACAATAGTAATAAAATAATTATTAAAATGATACGTTTCACTCACAATATTAGCATCAATTGCCTTTTACAGTCCACAGCTGGATTATAAGTCTCCCTCACAATAGTAATAAAATAATTATTAAAATGATACGTTTCACTTACACTATTAGCATCAATTGCCTTTTACAGGGCACAGCTGGATTATATGTCTCCCTCACATTAGTAATAAAATTATTATTAAAATGATACGTTTTACTCACACTATTAGCATCAATTGCATTTTACAGGGCACAGCTGGATTATATGTCTCCCTCACATTAGTAATAAAATTATTATTATAATGATACGTTTCACTCACACTATTAGCATCAATTGCCATTTACAGTGCACAGCTGGATTATATGTCTCCCTCACATTAGTAATAAAATAACTATTAAAATGGTACGTTTCACTCACACCATTAGCATCAATTGCCTTTTGCAGTGCACAGCTGGATTATATGTCTCCCTCACATTAGTAATAAAATAATTATTAAAATGATACGTTTCACTCACAATATTAGCATCAATTGCCTTTTACAGTCTTTAGCTGGATTATAAGTCTCCCTCACATTAGTAATAAAATAATTATTAAAATGATACGTTTCACTCACACTATTAGCATCAATTGCCTTTTACAGTGCACAGCTGGATTATATGTCTCCCTCAAATTAGTAATAAAATAATTATTAAAATGATACGTTTCACTCACACTATTAGCATCAATTGCCTTTTACAGTCCACAGCTGGATTATAAGTCTCCCTCACATGAGTAATAAAATAATTATTAAAATGATACGTTTCACTCACACTATTAGCATCAATTGCCTTTTACAGTGCACAGCTGGATTATATGTCTCCCTCACATTAGTAATAAAATAATTATTAAAATGGTACGTTTCACTCACACTATTAGCATCAATTGCCTTTTACAGGGCACAGCTGGATTATATGTCTCCCTCACATTAGTATTAAAATAATTATTAAAATGATACGTTTCACACACTATTAGCATCAATTGCCTTTTACAGTGCACAGCTGGATTATATGTCTCCCTCACATTAGTAATAAAATAATTATTAAAATGATACGTTTCACTCAAATTATTACCATCAATTGCCTTTTACAGTCCATAGCTGGATTATAGGTCTCCCTCACATTAGTAAAAAAATAATAATTAAAATGATACGTTTCACACACTATTAGCATCAATTGCCTTTTACAGTGCACAGCTGGATTATATGTCTCCCTCACATTAGTAATAAAATAATTATTAAAATGATACGTTTCACTCACACTATTAGCATCAATTGCCTTTTACAGTGCACAGCTGGATTATATGTCTCCCTCACATTAGTAATAAAATAATTATTAAAATGATACGTTTCACTCACACTATTAGCATCAATTGCCTTTTACAGGGCACAGCTGGATTATATGTCTCCCTCACATTAGTAATAAAATAATTATTAAAATGATACGTTTCACTCACAATATTAGCATCAATTGCCTTTTACAGGGCACAGCTGGATTATATGTCTCCCTCACATTAGTAATAAAATAATTATTAAAATGATACGTTTCACTCACACTATTAGCATCAATTGCCTTTTACAGTGCACAGCTGGATTATATGTCTCCCTCACATTAGTAATAAAATAATTATTAAAATGATACGTTTCACTCACACTATTAGCATAAATTGCCTTTTACAGTGCACAGCTGGATTATATGTCTCCCTCACATTAGTAATAAAATAATTATTAAAATGATACGTTTCACTCACACTATTAGCATCAATTGCCTTTTACAGGGCACAGCTGGATTATATGTCTCCCTCACATTAGTAATAAAATAACTATTAAAATGATACGTTTCACTTACACTATTAGCATCAATTGCCTTTTACAGTGCACAGCTGGATTATATGTCTCCCTCACATTAGTAATAAAATAACTATTAAAATGATACGTTTCACTTACACTATTAGCATCAATTGCCTTTTACAGTGCACAGCTGGATTATATGTCTCCCTCACATTAGTAATAAAATAATTATTAAAATGATACGTTTCACTTACACTATTAGCATCAATTGCCTTTTACAGTGCACAGCTGGATTATATGTCTCCCTCACATTAGTAATAAAATAATTATTAAAATGATACGTTTCACTCACACTATTAGCATCAATTGCCTTTTACAGTGCACAGCTGGATTATATGTCTCCCTCACATTAGTAATAAAATAATTATTAAAATGATACGTTTCACTCACACTATTAGCATCAATTGCCTTTTACAGTGCACAGCTGGATTATATGTCTCCCTCACATTAGTAATAAAATAATTATTAAAATGATACGTTTCACTCACACTATTAGCATCAATTGCCTTTTACAGTGCACAGCTGGATTATATGTCTCCCTCACATTAGTAATAAAATAATTATTAAAATGATACGTTTCACTCACACTATTAGCATCAATTGCCTTTTACAGTGCACAGCTGGATTATATGTCTCCCTCACATTAGTAATAAAATAATTATTAAAATGATACGTTTCACTCACACTATTAGCATCAATTGCCTTTTACAGTGCACAGCTGGATTATATGTCTCCCTCACATTAGTAATAAAATAATTATTAAAATGATACGTTTCACTCACACTATTAGCATCAATTGCCTTTTACAGTGCACAGCTGGATTATATGTCTCCCTCACATTAGTAATAAAATAATTATTAAAATGATACGTTTCACTCACACTATTAGCATCAATTGCCTTTTACAGTGCACAGCTGGATTATATGTCTCCCTCACATTAGTAATAAAATAATTATTAAAATGATACGTTTCACTCACACTATTAGCATCAATTGCCTTTTACAGTGCACAGCTGGATTATATGTCTCCCTCACATTAGTAATAAAATAATTATTAAAATGATACGTTTCACTCACACTATTAGCATCAATTGCCTTTTACAGTGCACAGCTGGATTATATGTCTCCCTCACATTAGTAATAAAATAATTATTAAAATGATACGTTTCACTCACACTATTAGCATCAATTGCCTTTTACAGTGCACAGCTGGATTATATGTCTCCCTCACATTAGTAATAAAATAATTATTAAAATGATACGTTTCACTCACACTATTAGCATCAATTGCCTTTTACAGTGCACAGCTGGATTATATGTCTCCCTCACATTAGTAATAAAATAATTATTAAAATGGTACGTTTCACTCACACCATTAGCATCAATTGCCTTTTACAGTGCACAGCTGGATTATATGTCTCCCTCACATTAGTAATAAAATAATTATTAAAATGATACGTTTCACTCACACTATTAGCATCAATTGCCTTTTACAGTGCACAGCTGGATTATATGTCTCCCTCACATTAGTAATAAAATAACTATTAAAATGATACGTTTCACTTACACTATTAGCATCAATTGCCTTTTACAGTGCACAGCTGGATTATATGTCTCCCTCACATTAGTAATAAAATAATTATTAAAATGATACGTTTCACTCACACTATTAGCATCAATTGCCTTTTACAATCCACAGCTGGATTATAGGTCTCCCTCACATTAGTAATAAAATAATTATTAAAATGATACGTTTCACTCACACTATTAGCATCAATTGCCTTTTACAGTGCACAGCTGGATTATATGTCTCCCTCACATTAGTAATAAAATTATTATTAAAATGATACGTTTTACTCACACTATTAGCATCAATTGCCTTTTACAGTGCACAGCTGGATTATATTATGTCTCCCTCACATTAGTAATAAAATAATTATTAAAATGATACGTTTCACTCACACTATTTGCATCAATTGCCATTTACAGTGCACAGCTGGATTATATGTCTCCCTCACATTAGTAATAAAATAATTATTAAAATGATACGTTTCACTCAAATTATTACCATCAATTGCCTTTTACAGTCCATAGCTGGATTATAGGTCTCCCTCATATTAGTAAAAAAATAATAATTAAAATGATACGTTTCACACACTATTAGCATCAATTGCCTTTTACAGTGCACAGCTGGATTATATGTCTCCCTCACATTAGTAATAAAATAATTATTAAAATGATACGTTTCACTCACACTATTAGCATCAATTGCCTTTTACAGTGCACAGCTGGATTATATGTCTCCCTCACATTAGTAATAAAATAACTATTAAAATGATACGTTTCACTTACACTATTAGCATCAATTGCCTTTTACAGTGCACAGCTGGATTATATGTCTCCCTCACATTAGTAATAAAATAACTATTAAAATGATACGTTTCACTTACACTATTAGCATCAATTGCCTTTTACAGTGCACAGCTGGATTATATGTCTCCCTCACATTAGTAATAAAATAATTATTAAAATGATACGTTTCACTCACACTATTAGCATCAATTGCCTTTTACAGTGCACAGCTGGATTATATGTCTCCCTCACATTAGTAATAAAATAATTATTAAAATGATACGTTTCACTCACACTATTAGCATCAATTGCCTTTTACAGTGCACAGCTGGATTATATGTCTCCCTCACATTAGTAATAAAATAATTATTAAAATGATACGTTTCACTCACACTATTAGCATCAATTGCCTTTTACAGTGCACAGCTGGATTATATGTCTCCCTCACATTAGTAATAAAATAATTATTAAAATGATACGTTTCACTCACACTATTAGCATCAATTGCCTTTTACAGTGCACAGCTGGATTATATGTCTCCCTCACATTAGTAATAAAATAACTATTAAAATGATACGTTTCACTTACACTATTAGCATCAATTGCCTTTTACAGTGCACAGCTGGATTATATGTCTCCCTCACATTAGTAATAAAATAATTATTAAAATGATACGTTTCACTCACACTATTAGCATCAATTGCCTTTTACAGTGCACAGCTGGATTATATGTCTCCCTCACATTAGTAATAAAATAATTATTAAAATGATACGTTTCACTCACACTATTAGCATCAATTGCCTTTTACAGGGCACAGCTGGATTATATGTCTCCCTCACATTAGTAATAAAATAATTATTAAAATGATACGTTTCACTCACACTATTAGCATCAATTGCCATTTACAGTGCACAGCTGGATTATATGTCTCCCTCACATTAGTAATAAAATAATTATTAAAATGATACGTTTCACTCACACTATTAGCATCAATTGCCTTTTACAGTGCACAGCTGGATTATATGTCTCCCTCACATTAGTAATAAAATAATTATTAAAATGATACGTTTCACTCACACTATTAGCATCAATTGCCTTTTACAGTGCACAGCTGGATTATATGTCTCCCTCACATTAGTAATAAAATAATTATTAAAATGATACGTTTCACTCACACTATTAGCATCAATTGCCTTTTACAGTGCACAGCTGGATTATATGTCTCCCTCACATTAGTAATAAAATAATTATTAAAATGATACGTTTCACTCAAATTATTACCATCAATTGCCTTTTACAGTCCATAGCTGGATTATAGGTCTCCCTCACATTAGTAAAAAAATAATAATTAAAATGATACGTTTCACACACTATTAGCATCAATTGCCTTTTACAGTGCACAGCTGGATTATATGTCTCCCTCACATTAGTAATAAAATAATTATTAAAATGATACGTTTCACTCACACTATTAGCATCAATTGCCTTTTACAGTGCACAGCTGGATTATATGTCTCCCTCACATTAGTAATAAAATAACTATTAAAATGATACGTTTCACTTACACTATTAGCATCAATTGCCTTTTACAGTGCACAGCTGGATTATATGTCTCCCTCACATTAGTAATAAAATAACTATTAAAATGATACGTTTCACTCACACTATTAGCATCAATTGCCTTTTACAGTGCACAGCTGGATTATATGTCTCCCTCACATTAGTAATAAAATAACTATTAAAATGATACGTTTCACTCACACTATTAGCATCAATTGCCTTTTACAGTGCACAGCTGGATTATATGTCTCCCTCACATTAGTAATAAAATAATTATTAAAATGATACGTTTCACTCACACTATTAGCATCAATTGCCTTTTACAGTGCACAGCTGGATTATATGTCTCCCTCACATTAGTAATAAAATAATTATTAAAATGATACGTTTCACTCACACTATTAGCATCAATTGCCTTTTACAGTGCACAGCTGGATTATATGTCTCCCTCACATTAGTAATAAAATAATTATTAAAATGATACGTTTCACTCACACTATTAGCATCAATTGCCTTTTACAGTGCACAGCTGGATTATATGTCTCCCTCACATTAGTAATAAAATAATTATTAAAATGATACGTTTCACTTCACACTATTAGCATCAATTGCCTTTTACAGTGCACAGCTGGATTATATGTCTCCCTCACATTAGTAATAAAATAATTATTAAAATGATACGTTTCACTCACACTATTAGCATCAATTGCCTTTTACAGTGCACAGCTGGATTATATGTCTCCCTCACATTAGTAATAAAATAATTATTAAAATGATACGTTTCACTCACACTATTAGCATCAATTGCCTTTTACAGTGCACAGCTGGATTATATGTCTCCCTCACATTAGTAATAAAATAATTATTAAAATGATACGTTTCACTCACACTATTAGCATCAATTGCCTTTTACAGTGCACAGCTGGATTATATGTCTCCCTCACATTAGTAATAAAATAATTATTAAAATGATACGTTTCACTCACACTATTAGCATCAATTGCCTTTTACAGTGCACAGCTGGATTATATGTCTCCCTCACATTAGTAATAAAATAATTATTAAAATGATACGTTTCACTCACACTATTAGCATCAATTGCCTTTTACAGTGCACAGCTGGATTATATGTCTCCCTCACATTAGTAATAAAATAATTATTAAAATGATACGTTTCACTCACACTATTAGCATCAATTGCCTTTTACAGTGCACAGCTGGATTATATGTCTCCCTCACATTAGTAATAAAATAATTATTAAAATGATACGTTTCACTCACACTATTAGCATCAATTGCCTTTTACAGTGCACAGCTGGATTATATGTCTCCCTCACATTAGTAATAAAATAATTATTAAAATGATACGTTTCACTCAAATTATTACCATCAATTGCCTTTTACAGTCCATAGCTGGATTATAGGTCTCCCTCACATTAGTAAAAAAATAATAATTAAAATGATACGTTTCACACACTATTAGCATCAATTGCCTTTTACAGTGCACAGCTGGATTATATGTCTCCCTCACATTAGTAATAAAATAATTATTAAAATGATACGTTTCACTCACACTATTAGCATCAATTGCCTTTTACAGTGCACAGCTGGATTATATGTCTCCCTCACATTAGTAATAAAATAACTATTAAAATGATACGTTTCACTTACACTATTAGCATCAATTGCCTTTTACAGTGCACAGCTGGATTATATGTCTCCCTCACATTAGTAATAAAATAATTATTAAAATGATACGTTTCACTCACACTATTAGCATCAATTGCCTTTTACAGTGCACAGCTGGATTATATGTCTCCCTCACATTAGTAATAAAATAATTATTAAAATGATACGTTTCACTCACACTATTAGCATCAATTGCCTTTTACAGTGCACAGCTGGATTATATGTCTCCCTCACATTAGTAATAAAATAATTATTAAAATGATACGTTTCACTCACACTATTAGCATCAATTGCCTTTTACAGTGCACAGCTGGATTATATGTCTCCCTCACATTAGTAATAAAATAACTATTAAAATGATACGTTTCACTCACACTATTAGCATCAATTGCCTTTTACAGTGCACAGCTGGATTATATGTCTCCCTCACATTAGTAATAAAATAATTATTAAAATGATACGTTTCACTCACACTATTAGCATCAATTGCCTTTTACAGTGCACAGCTGGATTATATGTCTCCCTCACATTAGTAATAAAATAATTATTAAAATGATACGTTTCACTCACACTATTAGCATCAATTGCCTTTTACAGTGCACAGCTGGATTATATGTCTCCCTCACATTAGTAATAAAATAATTATTAAAATGATACGTTTCACTCACACTATTAGCATCAATTGCCTTTTACAGTGCACAGCTGGATTATATGTCTCCCTCACATTAGTAATAAAATAATTATTAAAATGATACGTTTCACTCACACTATTAGCATCAATTGCCTTTTACAGTGCACAGCTGGATTATATGTCTCCCTCACATTAGTAATAAAATAATTATTAAAATGATACGTTTCACTCACACTATTAGCATCAATTGCCTTTTACAGTGCACAGCTGGATTATATGTCTCCCTCACATTAGTAATAAAATAATTATTAAAATGATACGTTTCACTCACACTATTAGCATCAATTGCCTTTTACAGTGCACAGCTGGATTATATGTCTCCCTCACATTAGTAATAAAATAATTATTAAAATGATACGTTTCACTCACACTATTAGCATCAATTGCCTTTTACAGTGCACAGCTGGATTATATGTCTCCCTCACATTAGTAATAAAATAATTATTAAAATGATACGTTTCACTCACACTATTAGCATCAATTGCCTTTTACAGTGCACAGCTGGATTATATGTCTCCCTCACATTAGTAATAAAATAATTATTAAAATGATACGTTTCACTCACACTATTAGCATCAATTGCCTTTTACAGTGCACAGCTGGATTATATGTCTCCCTCACATTAGTAATAAAATAATTATTAAAATGATACGTTTCACTCACACTATTAGCATCAATTGCCTTTTACAGTGCACAGCTGGATTATATGTCTCCCTCACATTAGTAATAAAATAATTATTAAAATGATACGTTTCACTCACACTATTAGCATCAATTGCCTTTTACAGTGCACAGCTGGATTATATGTCTCCCTCACATTAGTAATAAAATAATTATTAAAATGATACGTTTCACTCACACTATTAGCATCAATTGCCTTTTACAGTGCACAGCTGGATTATATGTCTCCCTCACATTAGTAATAAAATAATTATTAAAATGATACGTTTCACTCACACTATTAGCATCAATTGCCTTTTACAGTGCACAGCTGGATTATATGTCTCCCTCACATTAGTAATAAAATAATTATTAAAATGATACGTTTCACTCACACTATTAGCATCAATTGCCTTTTACAGTGCACAGCTGGATTATATGTCTCCCTCACATTAGTAATAAAATAATTATTAAAATGATACGTTTCACTCACACTATTAGCATCAATTGCCTTTTACAGTGCACAGCTGGATTATATGTCTCCCTCACATTAGTAATAAAATAATTATTAAAATGATACGTTTCACTCACACTATTAGCATCAATTGCCTTTTACAGTGCACAGCTGGATTATATGTCTCCCTCACATTAGTAATAAAATAATTATTAAAATGATACGTTTCACTCACACTATTAGCATCAATTGCCTTTTACAGTGCACAGCTGGATTATATGTCTCCCTCACATTAGTAATAAAATAATTATTAAAATGATACGTTTCACTCACACTATTAGCATCAATTGCCTTTTACAGGGCACAGCTGGATTATATGTCTCCCTCACATTAGTAATAAAATAATTATTAAAATGATACGTTTCACTCACACTATTAGCATCAATTGCCTTTTACAGTGCACAGCTGGATTATATGTCTCCCTCACATTAGTAATAAAATAATTATTAAAATGATACGTTTCACTCACACTATTAGCATCAATTGCCTTTTACAGTGCACAGCTGGATTATATGTCTCCCTCACATTAGTAATAAAATAATTATTAAAATGATACGTTTCACTCACACTATTAGCATCAATTGCCTTTTACAGTGCACAGCTGGATTATATGTCTCCCTCACATTAGTAATAAAATAATTATTAAAATGATACGTTTCACTCACACTATTAGCATCAATTGCCTTTTACAGGGCACAGCTGGATTATATGTCTCCCTCACATTAGTAATAAAATAATTATTAAAATGATACGTTTCACTCACACTATTAGCATCAATTGCCTTTTACAGTGCACAGCTGGATTATATGTCTCCCTCACATTAGTAATAAAATAATTATTAAAATGATACGTTTCACTCACACTATTAGCATCAATTGCCTTTTACAGTGCACAGCTGGATTATATGTCTCCCTCACATTAGTAATAAAATAATTATTAAAATGATACGTTTCACTCACACTATTAGCATCAATTGCCTTTTACAGTGCACAGCTGGATTATATGTCTCCCTCACATTAGTAATAAAATAATTATTAAAATGATACGTTTCACTCACACTATTAGCATCAATTGCCTTTTACAGTGCACAGCTGGATTATATGTCTCCCTCACATTAGTAATAAAATAATTATTAAAATGATACGTTTCACTCACACTATTAGCATCAATTGCCTTTTACAGTGCACAGCTGGATTATATGTCTCCCTCACATTAGTAATAAAATAATTATTAAAATGATACGTTTCACTCACACTATTAGCATCAATTGCCTTTTACAGTGCACAGCTGGATTATATGTCTCCCTCACATTAGTAATAAAATAATTATTAAAATGATACGTTTCACTTACACTATTAGCATCAATTGCCTTTTACAGTGCACAGCTGGATTATATGTCTCCCTCACATTAGTAATAAAATAATTATTAAAATGATACGTTTCACTCACACTATTAGCATCAATTGCCTTTTACAGTGCACAGCTGGATTATATGTCTCCCTCACATTAGTAATAAAATAATTATTAAAATGATACGTTTCACTCACACTATTAGCATCAATTGCCTTTTACAGGGCACAGCTGGATTATATGTCTCCCTCACATTAGTAATAAAATAATTATTAAAATGATACGTTTCACTCACACTATTAGCATCAATTGCCTTTTACAGTGCACAGCTGGATTATATGTCTCCCTCACATTAGTAATAAAATAATTATTAAAATGATACGTTTCACTCACACTATTAGCATCAATTGCCTTTTACAGTGCACAGCTGGATTATATGTCTCCCTCACATTAGTAATAAAATAATTATTAAAATGATACGTTTCACTCACACTATTAGCATCAATTGCCTTTTACAGTGCACAGCTGGATTATATGTCTCCCTCACATTAGTAATAAAATAATTATTAAAATGATACGTTTCACTCACACTATTAGCATCAATTGCCTTTTACAGTGCACAGCTGGATTATATGTCTCCCTCACATTAGTAATAAAATAATTATTAAAAAAAATGATACGTTTCACTCACACTATTAGCATCAATTGCCTTTTACAGGGCACAGCTGGATTATATGTCTCCCTCACATTAGTAATAAAATAATTATTAAATGATACGTTTCACTCACACTATTAGCATCAATTGCCTTTTACAGTGCACAGCTGGATTATAGGTCTCCCTCACATTAGTAATAAAATAACTATTAAAATGATACGTTTCACTCACACTATTAGCATCAATTGCATTTTACAGTGCACAGCTGGATTATATGTCTCCCTCACATTAGTAATAAAATAATTATTAAAATGATACGTTTCACTCACACTATTAGCATCAATTGCCTTTTACAGTGCACAGCTGGATTATATGTCTCCCTCACATTAGTAATAAAATAATTATTAAAATGATACGTTTCACTTACACTATTAGCATCAATTGCCTTTTACAGGGCACAGCTGGATTATATGTCTCCCTCACATTAGTAATAAAATAATTATTAAAATGATACGTTTCACTCACAATACTAGCATCAATTGCCTTTTACAGTCCACAGCTGGATTATAGGTCTCCCTCACATTAATAATACAATAATTATTAAAATGATACGTTTCACTCACACTATTAGCATCAATTGCCTTTTACAGTGCACAGCTGGATTATATGTCTCCCTCACATTAGTAATAAAATAATTATTAAAATGATACGTTTCACTCACACTATTAGCATTAATTGCCTTTTACAGGGCACAGCTGGATTATATGTCTCCCTCACATTAGTAATAAAATAATTATTAAATGATACGTTACACTCACACTATTAGCATCAATTGCCTTTTACAGTGCACAGCTGGATTATATGTCTCCCTCACATTAGTAATAAAATACTATTAAAATGGTACGTTTCACTCACACCATTAGCATCAATTGCCTTTTACAGTGCACAGCTGGATTATAAGTCTCCCTCACATGAGTAATAAAATAATTATTAAAATGATACGTTTCACTCACACTATTAGCATCAATTGCCTTTTACAGTGCACAGCTGGATTATATGTCTCCCTCACATTAGTAATAAAATAATTATTAAAATGATACGTTTCACTCACACTATTAGCATCAATTGCCTTTTACAGTGCACAGCTGGATTATATGTCTCCCTCACATTAGTAATAAAATAACTATTAAAATGGTACGTTTCACTCACACCATTAGCATCAATTGCCTTTTACAGTGCACAGCTGGATTATATGTCTCCCTCACATTAGTAATAAAATAATTATTAAAATGATACGTTTCACTCACACTATTAGCATCAATTGCCTTTTACAGTCCAAAGCTGAATTATAATTCTCCCTCACAATAGTAATAAAATAATTATTAAAATGATACGTTTCACTCACACCATTAGCATCAATTGCCTTTTACAGTCCACAGCTGGTTTTATATGTCTCCCTCACATTAGTAATAAAATAATGCACTTTAATATGGGTTTAAACTCGTAATTATGTGTTATTTAGCTGATTTTAACATATAATATTAAATCTGTTTAATGTAGAATTAAAAGTGATTTAGGAGACATAGTCTAAGCTCCAATATGACCGTGCAAGTCCGTAGGTACTTTGTAAGAAAACTACTCATAGTTAATTAACAATAGCAAAAAATGTATAATACAGAATGTCTCTTATTATTCTCTGTGGTTCCTTAACTCTCAGTTGTGTGTTAACTTGCTTAACATAATGCGTATGAATATTTTACTTACTTGATTTATTTCCTTCTCCACCACTCGAGATCTTGTTACACATCAAAAACACAGCCAATTTAGTATTTGTACTGAAATATTATTCCCAAATGGGTGATTTCTTATTAGAAGTTATAATTCTATATTGTTTGGCCAGAAAATTAAAATATTTCGACAAAATATTAAACAAATGATGTGTGTCGTGAAACAAATACATCTGCTCCCGAATGTAC
Organism: Homalodisca vitripennis; assembly: GCF_021130785.1. Lineage (NCBI taxonomy): Eukaryota > Metazoa > Arthropoda > Insecta > Hemiptera > Cicadellidae > Homalodisca > Homalodisca vitripennis. Next base: position 280,727 of record NC_060209.1, read on the forward strand.
CGCACTGAGACAGTTCGTTACGTATCCTTGAACATTCCGAGTTTCGGCCAAGTGCACAGGCCAATATTCGGTTCTCGTCCAATTCACTATTCGTGACATCTCTAATTATTTTGTTACTATCAAATACAAACACGAAATATGTATAACATTAAATATTTGTATTAAGCGTATGCGACTATCTTGACTTATATCTGTATAGAATGTTGATTATTAGTTTCATGTTATAAGGTATTTTAATATGCAACCTCTACTGTATAGAGAATCTTTATCGTATATATCCTGAGTAACTATTACAAACTTAGTATGCATTTAAACCTGATATATTTATTATAACGTTGTATAGTGACACTGTTCAATGTGTCTATAAGCTTTGACACATGATTGGCAGATAATCGTAGATTTCATAGCAGATAATATGCCACCCATGATTCGCTTATAGCTAAAAGCATTGAACACGTATGACCTGTCGTGAAGAAATTTCATCATATAATGACTTGCTGTGACAAGTGAGTGACAGAGCAACGCTGAATGTATGAAAGAGAATATCTCCTTGATGACTGTCAAATATTGACAAGTGTTCACCAAGTATGACCTGTCGTGATAGAATGACTTGCCTTGAATCGTACTTGACAAAAAAAACATGTTTTGTCACAAATTTACCCTATACACCCCTTGTATACTTTTAAAATAGTGAAGGCTCATCTTATTTAGTTTTGTCAAAGTAATTTTTAGACATGGGCTCCTTTCAAATTTATTGAGTACTTGATTATATTATGTCGTGCTTAATTGATATTACAAACACACAACAGTGACTGACACAGCAACGTAGATTTTATGACATAAAATATCTCCTTGATGACTTGCAAATATTTACCAGTATTTTTGTGATAGTATGACAGCGTAGAATGACTTGCCTTGGCTCGTAATTAACACAGAAACAAAGATATGTGACAACACATATCTTCTACTTTACTTGCATAGATTTGAAATGTTGTTGGGCCATCGATTTTGGTATGTTTAAGTACATTGATATTATGTTGTTACTTGCTATGGCAAACCTAAGGTAAATTGCCTATGTGTCAAAAAACTTTTCAAACATAAATTTTATAAAAGGAATTTATTTAATAATAATTGAACACCATACATTTACAAAACTAATATGCGACAGATGAAAATTTCGCAAATATCTTTAAATCAAACGTTTTGACATTAGAATATAGGTTCTACTTTGAGTAATGTATTCCGGACGGTCGAACTTCAGTCATTTGCTTGGAAGGTATAGGATTTGAAGCCGTTTGTTACCTTCTCCTTCACCACTCCAACGGGAAATTTAAAAACAATTGTTTTCACGGACTCAAAAATTGCAATTTGTGTCTAGTGCGTTATTTTGAATGCTTCTGTAATCACCACAGGTCCGTTGTACTCGATATGGATGGTAGTTTCATAGAAAATGTCTCGTTAATCCTAGTATAATGCTTTTAGTGTCTTTTGCCGGAAGAGAAACTAAACTCCCATGGAATTCTAAGTGTGCTCCTGTCACGGATTAGATACTTTTTAAGCCACATAACACAGACGGTCACCTTTCAACTCCAAAGGATTTGAGCTATTGAATTCCCGAACGCTCCATCCTCAGTATAAAAATATGTCAATGACATCGAGTCATCACTTCTGTACGGGAATCTCGTGCAGTATGCTCATGACACGTGAAAAGAATGAATTTTGGTTATGAGAACCGTGAGATAATATTTACGCGTGAGCAATGTTCAAATAGAAATTATAATAAACAATTGTGAGCAGTAAGTAGCTTTTTTTTCTTTTTAAGCTGATACTAGAATATAGTGTTGACAAAATAAACATTTAATTTTGCAATAAGGGTGCTCGTACGTATAGAGTCCTGCTCAAGGTAAAGTGTCAATAACCAAGATTGTTTATATTTAACCTACTTAGAATAATGAGTATTACAAGTAGGGCTGATAACCAACAAGTATTGAGAAGCGGTAACTATTAAACACAATAATCAGTTCACCTGTGCTGTAACAGTATGAAAGCTTGTTTGTCAACAAAACAATGCAGTCGACAGAGTACCACAGCTGATATGATCAGACGTCACAGCTGATATGATCACAGCTGATATGACTGGAGAGGGGACTGGAAAATCGATATGCACGGACTTTGCAATCGTGAAAGAACCTGAAACCACACTTTGAAATATGCACTGTATATAGCTTATAAGAGTTGAGATTGCACTGATATTCACCAATGGACTAAAGTTCTTATTATCCGGCTCGCTAAGGACCATGAAAAGAATGAATTTTGGTTATGAGAACCGTGAGATAATATTTTAGAGGCTCGATTAAAAAGGACCACCTCACACTAGGCAGTGAAGACGCCGAACACACTGATTTTAACAAGAGTTCACCAGGTTACACATAATGAGTTTATGAACAGTGCATATTCAAATAAAGTGCAGAAAATAAACAGTTACCTTTGTTTTCATGAGAGGTACCTAACCGTAGTCTGCTGTTGTTGAGGGCCAGGTTGTGATCAGTAAGTGTGGAAATAGGCTGCTGTCTTGTCGGCAGGCGTGAAGACGGAAGATGTCCTTCACTCACGCACAATACGACCGCAAACGAATAGTTCATAACACTGTGGCCAGTCCTGTAGAGCACGGTAGACGCGGGTGTCCGGGAGCAGAGACGTTCTGGTAGAGATTGCCAATCCAGGGCACTGACTTTAATGTTAATGTAAATGTACAACAAATAGAGATAAACTAATATTTAAATAAGAGAGTAACACATGGGGGAGATAGTAAGTATGGTAAGCAGTGGCTAGAGAGTACATAAGTGCCCCAGGCGGGACCGAGAGTATAACGAGCAAGCGTGCCATCGCTTGCAAGGTAGGCAATTGGTAAGTCAACCGTTGTGATTGGTTGGTGAGTTTACAGTAAACAGCTGATTCGGGAACAATGGTTCATTGGTCTGTCACTGTACGTGAATATTTTAATCCAGTAAGGAATGGTATTGTAGGCACTAGGCCGCAGAAAGAGATATAGAATTAATGTAGTATATACAGTTTAGTAAATAAAGGCAAATATAGAGTATAAGTTGCACAAAAAATATATACATAATTATTATTCAATAAAAGTAGCCTTTTCATATTAGGCAATAAAAAACAAGTTTTTTAATGCAATAAATACTTAACATACCGGCCGCCTTGAATCACCTTGAGATTCAATGAGAGAAAGAGCAACATAGGCTCAAATTACAAAGGTTATAGGCGGTGGTAGAGAGACAGTTAATTAATTGTAGAGGTGAGGTAAGAGAAACACCTTCACTGCTGGACGAGTGAGAGTTCCACTTGAGGTCTTGAGATGTACCACTCGAACTGTACCATCTTGTCCTGGAGTGACATCAGTGACCCGTGCAAGGGGCCAAGAGAGAGCGGGAGTATCCTGATGCACCAGGACGAGGTCTCCAGGTTGGAGGTTGCGGGAAGGAGTGCTCCACTTGAGGCGCTGTTGAAGAGTCTGGAGATATTCTCGCTGCCAACGCTTCCAGATACGTTGGTGCAGCGCTTGAACCAGCTGCCAGTGAGAAAGGCGGTTCGTGGGTACGTCCAGCAAGTTCTCTTCAGGCACGGAAACAAGAGGAGAGCCGATGAAGAAGTGTCCAGGCGTCAGTGGGAGAAGGTCGTTGGGATCACTGGAGAGAGCAGTGAGCGGGCGGGAGTTGAGCATCGCTTCAACCTGACTTGTGAGCGTCATGAATTGAGACAAAGTTAGTATGTGGAGTCCCATGACACGTTTTAAATGGTGTTTAGCACTCTTGATGGCACTTTCCCAAATTCCACCTTGATGGGGAGCAGCAGGAGGGTTGAAGTGGAATCAAATTGAACTGTCAGCAGCAAAGTCTTGGACTTTGCGCTGGTCAGCCGTGAGGATTTTGTGTAGGGCATTTTTAGCACCTACGAAGTTTGTGCCACAGTCACTATAAAGGTCTGTGCACAGGCCACGACGAGAAACGAAGCGAGTGAGAGCACCAAGGAAAGCTTCGGTGGACAGGTCCGTCACCACCTCAATGTGAACGGCCTTCGTAACCATACAAACGCGGAGAAGTCCATCCGGACCCTGGAATGGGGCGAGGCGTTGAAGTCTGGTAGAACACGTCTTTCGGTCCCGCAGTAGAGCCAGATCTTCAGTGAAAGCTTGCACGGTCTTGGAAATTCGCAGCTGGGCGGAGTCCCGTTCTGTCTTGGAGAGAGGTCCGAAGTGGCGGTTTGGTGAACGACAGTTGTGGATAAAACGCAAGACGTAGGCCATCACGTGCAACAATTTCCTCCAGGAAGAGTACTGGATAAGGAGGTCCCACGTAGGCGGTGCTGTGGCCAAGGCAATGACAGGAGTGGAATGCTTCAGCTCCCCTAGCTCCTCCAGAGAGACCGAGTCCAGGCTGGAATCAGTATCTGGCCAGGCCGAGGAGGGGAGACGTAACCAGTCGGATCCATGCCACCAAAGGGGATGATCCACCAATTGAGAGGGAAGGATCCCACGGGAGGCGCAGTCAGCAGGATTGGAAGCACTGGGTATGTAGCGCCAGCACTCCACAGCCACAAGCTCTTGAGTCTGCGCCACACGATTAGCCACATAGGTTTTGAGGCGATAAGAAGGTGTTTTGATCCACGCGAGGGTCACAGTAGAGTCGCACCAGCAAACATAGAACTAAACTTGCGGGTGAGAGCTAATTGGGTAACACAATATTTCACAAGTTGGGCCAGGAGATGAGCTGCGCATAGCTCCAGTCGGGGCAGCAGCGTCACTCTTTTGAGAGGAGCGACGCGAGTTTTAGCCATAACGGCTTACATGCACCGTGTCATTGGAGGTAGAGCGGATGTAGACTACAGCAGCATAGCCTAGTTCTGAGGCGTCAGAGAAACCGTGCAAGTCCCAGTGAGTAGCAGCAGAGTAGGGGATAGCACGAGGAATTGTAATAGTAGCAACGTGCTTAAGTTCAAATAAAAAGGCGTGCCATTTTTGGTATATTTCTGGAGGGAGCGGATCATCCCAATCTATGCCAGAAATCCATACGAGTTGCATGATATTTTTTGCGAGCATTATACAAGGCGCCAAAAAACCACAGGGGTCATAGACTTGAGAAATGAGACTTAAAACCTTACGCTTAGTGGGGTTTTCACAAGAAAAATTAAAATTAAACGTAAAAGTGTCCCCACCCCCCCCCCCCCCCACCCATAAAGAAAAGAATTACAAGCATTTCTCTAATGTTCTTAGCAGATACGTAAAAGAATTTTCATGAAGATCGACTACCAGCAATTGAAGAGTAGGGTGAGTGTATCCCAAGAAGAACTCCAATTAATTTTTTCAACTTTCCAATGTTTATTATCTTATAGCAACACTACCAGAACTGGAAAATATTGTACAACGGTAATATTAATAATAATAGAGTAGACAAATTTTGATCTCAGCAAGCTTCTCACATCCAGGTAATAACACATTCACTACTACCGGAAAAAAAACATTTTTACATCATACCCATGCTGAAATTTTTTATAAAATAAATCTTACCTTTATGCTGTAATTAGACGTCTGCGATAGATAAAAGCAGCTTTCAATGTTGTATTTTGACTTTTGGGGCAGTTCAAAACATTCAGCACCGTGCACCTTTCACCATAATACGTTGGTACTGCGGAGTGCCTCACGCACTTCATCCACCTGCTGAATATTTCTTGTCCCCGATGTAGAAGGCCGTTTGCTGCCATTATTAAAGTCACTTATTATCACTAACTGTAGGTAATACACCACAGTATGCCCACAACCACGCGAACACAACGCGACAATATTATGCAATATGGCACTCATGAGTGCCGTGCCGCATCGTGCGAACAGACCGCCCACAGATGTCGCGCGGCACTCTTGAGGACCGGCAGCACTGTACAAGCTTGCGGCGCGGGCACTCATGAGTGCCGCCAAAATTTATTACGGCACTAATAATAACTTAAAAACTGAAAACTGAAATAATATAAACGAAAAATAGATTTTTTTGCGATTGTAGTTACCCAGGGATTTCTTAAGATCACATCTATAAACAGTCTTGGAATAATTTTGTTGTTAGAGAAATTATTATTGCTTGTTACATTTCTCTGTTTTAAGGTTTTTTTTACGATGGAAGGATTGTGAAGGAAACAGGATTTTTTCCGGACACTTGCCATCGTTCAGTGAAACAAGAAATCAATGACACTACGTTTCGAGATCTGAAATCTGATCTCATCTTCAGGTAAATAACTAACCTAATACATAATTACAAACTAGGTTAAAATAAAATTTGGTATGATTTGTTTATTTTAACCTAGTACACCTACTACATAAGTGTTATATCAAAAGTATTTATTGATTTAACAGTTTAAAGTGCAATTTATAGAATATAACGTTATCTAACATCCAATTTTATTTGTAATTTTCGAACTTATCAAGGTATACTATTTCTTTGATTTATTACTTCACTCTGTTAGATCTGTACTATTACTTAATTTAGTAGATCAACAAGCATAGATTAGAAATAAATGAACTAATTAACTATTGTATTAATGTGTAACAGTAATATTAATTTCCATTTATATTTAGACTAGTAAACAATAATACACGTTACACAAATAACGTTCAATTAGTTTATATGAAAATTAGCAAGAAAACCGTTTATCTTCCATATGTATTCAAAACCTTGTGAAATTATACTAACAAAGAATTGATAATTTTTTATGTATTTGATTAATTAGAACATTACAAAAGTTCTTATGATATGTTGACACACTAGATCACATATAAGTAGGGCCACGGAAGTTATACTAACATAGAATTGATAATTTTATTATGTAATTGATTAATTGGAACATTACAAAAGTTCTTATTATATGTTGACACACTAGATCACATATAAGTAGGGCCACGGAAGTTTGAAATGAACACATAAATCAATACACGAGTTTTATTTTGCGTCATATTTTTATTTCCATATTTTAACTATGTATCATTTTCAGCTGTAACTTCGCACAGGTTTTTGTTACAGCATCTCTCTCTGTAATATACAACATGATTTTTTAAAAGGCAAGGCTGTTTTTCTTATTTTCCTTTTATATATTTCCGAAAAAATGTATTAGTTTTCTGTATATAAGAAAAATATATAAAAATTTTATATGAACTATATATATAAATATAAAACTATATATTAAGTAACTAAGGAAAACATGTACAAGAAAAGAAGGAAATAAATGCAATTTTAATAGCATTTTGAACATAAATAATCTTTAATCCAAATATTCATTCCAAACATTTAAACCTAGCCAAAATAATGAATTTAACCCATGCATTTCTGTTGTGGTCAAGGAATATAGATTTTCTAAGAGAGTGTATGTTTACAAAAAACATGTATTTCGCGAAAATAAAAATAAATTACAAATAATTCTTGTAAATTTACAAAATTACTGAATAAATATATTTGATTAATATGCTTTTATTATCTATTCCAGTAAAGTAGTTATTATATAAAGCTAAATAAATCCATATGGTAACATCATCCTGCTTGCAAATGTAATAATAGTAGTGAACGAAGGCTTATGGTTCAGTTAAATTGTTTTATGAAGTATTTTAGATTATTTATTATATACGCAACTATCCAGTCTAATTCTACAACGCTGACTTGCCTAAACATATTCCATGAAAGTTTAGTTTCTTATTTCTATAATAAAAATAGTGAAGAAAAAAAATATATATATTTAATCATTTCAATGACATGCTTTTGCGTTATATATCAATGATCTGTTAAATGTAATACTAAATGTAAAAGTATAAAAATTGTAATTGCAATTACTTCTTGGTATTATGGTTTTGTATTATTGTAGGTGATTTTTCTCGCAGATAGCGTTAGCAACGATTTCATAAACTAAATATGTCTGTATAAGTAATGATGACATATACTCATATTAAATTATAGTTCTCAGAGAATTTTGCATATATAAGCTAAAATAAAGCTGTTAGATCTCATAGTATTGAGTTAAACATATCATTAACGTCACCGCAAGTATTGGGGTGATATATATACTAACATGGCAATAGGCAATCACTAAACACTTCTAGGGCAAGATAAACGTGGCTGACCTTAGGTGTAATAACTAAGTAGTGATATTCGTTTAAAAGAAATATTAATACACACTTCTATAAATACATTATAGCAACTAGGTAAATCAACAATTTATTTGTTTAGAATATAATAAAAACTAATGAACTTCTCTACTATGTGTTCGTTTACTCCTATTATGTAATGAAGCTGCATTCAGAGAGTAATTTTGGTATAATTATTATTCATGAACTAAAGTTATAATTGTTATCAATAATGTACATATGTTATTATAGCTCACACTTATTTAAATCAAGAATTTATATGTATATACTCGTATATAAACATATACAGTAGAATATTATTCCGATAATAGTAGACCTCGCGCCCCTTGGACCCCAACATGGGCTCTTATGGGAGGGAGAAATTCCCTCATGTGCGGGAGAAATTCCCTCCTCACACTCTTATCCTATCAAATTCTATCGAAATTATCGTGTTTTGGGGTGATTTGGGTTGTCAAAATCGGTGATTTGTTGGGTCCTCACACTCTTGTGCACACTACGTGAGGGAGAAACGAGGGACGGAGGGAATTCCAATATGGCGGCGCCCATGAATTGGCGGGAAAAATTGGCGGGAGCAGGGGAACATAACCTCACTTTCTTGGTTTCCCGCGTATTCAAGATGGCTGCGCCCAGTTGGCGGGAACAGGGGAACATAACCTCAATTGTGAAAAGGGCGGGAACAGGGGAACCTAACCTCACTTTCTTGGTTTTCTTCCGCGTAATCAATATGGCGTTAACATTACATACTAAAAATAAAGACGAATCGTACCTTATTGTGTGATTTGGTGATGATTGAGTCGATGTGGGACTGGATGTGGTTTCGGAACATCCGCACTACGTATAGTTCCCAGGTTAAACATTATCCAGTATAAGAATCGGTCCAGAGAGCTGGTAGACATCCTACGACTGGATAATGTCCCGTCCCTTGAAAATTAAATTTGGAATATAAATTTTGAATGTGAAACCAATTGAAGAAGTTTAATAATTAAGATAGAGGTAGAGCTCGACAGAGAGATCCACCGTTCGCTGTCGTAGACGGCCCCTTCACCGATGCCCTGCACCTGAGCGACTATACTCAGGGACCTTGACACCGCCCTCATTGCCTCCCATTGGAGATCTCTGTCCTGTAACACAGGTAACGAATTAAACAGATGAAACACTACGGAGTGGCATGGATAATGTAGGGAATGAAACGTACTGCAGATGGTGAGAGCAGGGGTAGCGAGCCGACAGCCACTTCCATGGATATGAGGGACTCCTGTGAGGAGGGGTCGGGGGAGAAACCAGAGTGGAAGGAGCCACTACTGATGGGCGAGACTGTTGGTGGAGTAGACTGATTCAACCTCCGATAGAACTGAGAGAGATCCTCAGAGGACTGTCTCCGGGTCGAGGGGTTGCGTCGGAAGTCCCAAGAAGTACTCAACTGTCAACAAAAAATATCCATGTTTTGATTCTGTAAACAGAGCGAAACCTGCAAAATAATATGAATGCATTGCCCTATATACTAACCGACATCGCCTCATCTGAGCTGGAATTAGATTCCTCCATCACCACCCTTTGAGTCGCCTCGTCGGTAAAAGTCGACGCCTCAGCTATAGGCCTATCGGCAGCAGCGATTAGACTCTCCTCAGAGATGTCAGAGGGGAGAGTGATGTTTGGGGTAGCATCACCGGTCCACCCGAGAGTCGAGGGTTGAGACTCGTCCTAAAGCACAAGTGAATTAATACATTGCCAGACTAGCGACGGCTAGTGGCTAAATATACTACAACACCCACCGTGTCAGTGATCTGCCGGGTCCTGCCACCGGTTGATGTCATTGAAGATAAATACACATTAGCAGACAGGTCTATAGTTAATACTGCACGAATGGAAAATAGGATAATGGTAATAACCTCTTCAATGCCAGCGCTTATGACATGCAGTCGGCCGCGTCAAGTGGTCACCCATTGCCCAGACCTGAACATCCTCTGGATCTGAGCCTCGTACTCGTTCTGAAATAGAGTTCGATTATAGAGACTGCAGCAATGCATAATTAGTACAATGCAACGGTAACAATGGTGTACTGACCCTGGTCACCTCACGCTGAAGGACAGGGAGTGTAGCCCGATCATCACCATTATTCTGAAAATAGAACAATAAAGTTATAAAAGCTGCCACACACCTAAGGAGTAAGAATTAGAGCATTGAAGTGTGAGCTAACCATATTCAGGTGGACTATAGACCCGCTCTCCGTAGTTAAGTATCGATCCCGGATAGCCCCGTGCACAGGGATCGGTTGACTCCTACTCAAACCGTTTGAAGTGGATGGTTGTTCCTAAAAAAAACACTTTACAAGTTAGAAACAGTGTTGAGGGACAACTCGAGAGAACAATAAATAATCAAAACAATAATGACCTCGAGATCGTTGCCAGCCACCACCAACAGCAACATGGCGAAAACGGTAAAACTAGTTGCCACAGACATAGCAAAGCTATCACAAGAACAGCAAGTGCAGCTGCAGTCGATGCACCGCGCTTTTATGCGCGGAGGCGCCTCCCCCACCGAGACTCGCACTTGCACTGCATTAACTGCAATTTGTGACCCACGTTTCCACACCACGGTAAGCCAGAATGGCTAGGCCGTAGGGGTCCCAGTGCGTTTTTGATTATAGTGAGTTTCCCCAGTAGGCCTATTCTTACTCTTTCACTTTACTAATCACTTTACTCGGTGAAGCCTTTCAATGTGACCAGTATTTGTGTACAGCCCCAACCACCGCTGTACACGATAGCGATTCACTCCATTACAATGTATCGCTCCTCAACATATTTTTGCCTCCTGTAAGTTTCAATAGCCACTTTACTCGGTGAAGCCTTTCAATGTGACTCAAAAACTTACCGGAGAATTTTATATATATTTTTTTCTAGCATTCAGAGCAAATTTTGCAGGATGGAGGCGCTTACAGGTTTACGGGTTTTTACACCGCGCCAGTGACCTTCATTCACACCAGTAACTGTTTCCGGACTTTTATGGAATTTAGGCCAACCTAGAAACAACCATCTCCTTATCCCACACACACATTCACACCAACTCCTTCCATACAGAATCTGCTCTAGAGTTTTTCGTATCTAACCTACAGTAAAAAGTCACTTTACTCGGTGAAGCCTTTCAATGTGACTCGTCGGCGAGTCCTTTCAAGCCAACACGTCGGGATTCTCAACTAAATGCCGAACCCCTATGCCCCTTTACTAATCACTCGCCGATACTAATAAGGATTATTACTTGGTATTGTGCAGCTGTTTGTTAAGGACCTCGAAACGGCACTTTGCTGCAATCATTGCACTTTCACATTGGGATCCTCGGTTGACGTATGTTGTGGCAACGAACAAGCAAACCTGTGTGTTGTTTTACAGCTACACGGATTGCCGGCCTCCTCGCACACTATATCGTCCAGTTCACGGACATCGCCGTGAAACTTTCTCAAGAACTCTGCCTTCTCCAACCCGCGCATATAAATCACGGCAAAGGGTTTGCATAAAGTGCGAATTACATTAGCTCTGTAGGGATAATCACTCTCCTCCCATGAAATTTTATGGTAGTTATCTTCAAGCCAGCGAGCTGTTGTACGATTTTTGGCGCTCAACTGTTTCTGTAGGAAAAGGCGGTTTAAGTATAATTTGACATTGAAAAGAGTTTCCCACGATCGCGGGCTCTTTAAGAATAAAAGGTCTTTTATTGCCTTGAAAGGCGTGAAATTCAACTACTGCCACATCCATTGGGCCAACGTTTGTACAAGGCTAGTTCAATAGCTAATTTATGAGCTGTGGAGCAGAGGAGTCCCTGACTATCTGATTTTGCAAATACGTCCTCCTCTACCAACCCTGATACTAGTGCGTGAATGGTAAACCGTACAGACTCTTCGATAAGAAAATTGTCTCTGAGAGCAATGTACATCAGAGGAAGGCTGTTTGTAAACTGAGTCCATTCGGCCTCGTTAAGTGTTAAAGTATGCTCCCCGTCAAAGAGAAACACGTGCATACAACCGAAAACATTTGTGACCTTGATATCCTCCTCCGTGTCTGATTTAATATAAAATTTGGTTTTATTCTCGAGAGCCAGGGTTATGGAATTGAAATGAGGAGTAATTTGATTGAACACATCATGTGACCAATAAACGCATTCCTTTTTACCCTTAAAGAGAACCCCGAGAGAGTCACTCCGATTCTTAACAAACCCTACAATGAAAAATCACTATCCAAAAATTAGACAGATTTAAGAAAAACCCCGGTTAACGCATTGATACGCTCTTTGCGTTTTGGAATCCGCGTGGGTTCCACGTCCATAGTCTGCGACTCCATCTCAACGTCTGACGTAAATTCTCAAATTTTACTTTTAGACAGGAGAATTTCGACCAATGAGAGGAGAGATTATTTTGACCAATAGGAGGGCTAGGAAATACGGTTAGATTTAAATTTTCTAATTGTAACGGATCTCGTATGTGTAATCGCTACTATACATGCAATACTCTAAATCAGTATTATTAGTGTGTTGTACATACGCCAAGAAGAAACCGTCAAAGGCGGGAAAATCCTTGACGTAAAATATTTTAGAGTGGAAACAGATTATACTCTTTCACATTAATGCTTAGTTGGCCAACAGAGCGACCCTCATTCTCGAATATTACATTAGCAAAATCTTCAAGAGAAGTCTCGTTGTATTCTTCACTAACAGGTTCATATCTCTCCAATATAATCCTAAATGCATCAAACTCTGGGAGTTTGCTTACATGGTAATCACTTCCGTAATCAGACTCACCTTCATCTACATCTAACATATTAGTGCTAATAGTTACGTTATCTTTAAGCAGTCGAATAGTTACGGTACACTGTTTAGGCCACTCCCGGTCAGACATGATTGAGCTAATGAAGTCTAGCATCAGGAACGCTCAATTTATACAATTACCCCCACCCTAACAATACAGCCCCTGTGTTGCGGTATCACGGAAGTGTTCAAGTAGAGCCTGTAATCTCGAAAGAAACGGGTGGTTCATTTCAGCTAACTGATCCAAAATCGTAATCGAACCCCTAATGTATGAATCCATATAGTGACACTGACAAGTGTCAGGACCTGACGTAGCGTCGGGTCGTCCCCACGCGTATTCCTTGAAATGGCCGTATCTATAAGAGTCACTGGGCACTCTAACTGTAGGTCTAAAGCGAGCAAAGAGTCTTCGCATGCCCTCGACCTTGTAGAGTAGTTCGTTCTTTAATGTTAGTTATCGAGTCGCCTCGACCGAGTCAGGCTCGTTTAGAAAACTGTTTTTAGCTTCTCCATGACACAGAATGAGACACAAGTACAAAATGTAGCTATTTATAAGAGTTCACCCCACCACCACCGCTCCTACACCATCCGCCTAACGTTACCCGTGAGCAGAGTGTATGCCAGGTGTGAGTCATATAGTACTAAACAGTAAGCCGCAGTGTTTGCCGCAATAGCGTTTTTAGTCTCAAACTCCAGACGCACGTCTACAGGGCCAGTTTTTATTGAATCATTCTGCTTGGAACAGTCAATAAAATAGAGAGGTACGTTACTTTTAAACGTGTTGAAATCGACTGTAGGAGCACCCTGTATCTGGTAGTATGAGCTCTGGAATCTGGTAAACATGCCGTAGAAAATGCGTAGGTCACCATGGATGTTATCGTACGGGAAGTACTGTGAATTCAGAAACAGTTTGATATTGAGTAGATCGCAGTGATCAAAGCTGGAAGTGTCTTTTTTTAAATTGTTCTTTCTTCCAGTCTGGAAACCCAAAATCACGTAACGAGGTTTTTCAATTTGGGTACTCGTTTTTATTGTCCAACTATGACGTGTTGTCAGCGGTAAACTGGGGTACTCGTGAATTTCCCATGATCGAAACGGAAGGTGAATCAGTGTATCTTTCTCGACCATACGCAACAGCTTTAATCTGTGGCTGTCTGATATTGTAATGTAAGGAACCCTCCAGTACAAGTCAGTTATATCAGGATCAACAGTAGCAGCGTCAGCTGAAATTACAGCAATGTTATCATAGGCGGATCTCAGAAGAAACCAACTCTTGTTTACTGTTAACCACTACCTTTTTTGTAATCTTCGAAAAATCCCATCAGCGTCCTAACGGGAACGGCGTAATTGAACTCTGTAACAGCGTCTGTGGATTTATTCGCCCCGAGCCACCCTCCGTTAGCTAAACTCATTTTTTCATTTTCCTTAAAAGATACCAGTGCTTTGATCGTCGTAGTTATGCCGACACTGCGTGTTTTATCGATTACTAGACCGTTCAACTCGTAACGAATCTCATCAAATAAATGTGCCATTGAGTTGTTCACTAGATTTACATTGCAAGCACTGCCGTCAGCTTTTTTAGCCTGCAGCGTCCCTTTAATATGTATGAAGCTTTCGAACGGTGCTGTGATTATGTCTTGCTGACTAATCGGTATTATGATTTCATCGTTATTCTTAAACGTAGACGAGGCGTACGGTTTAAGGGTATGAAATTCCCACCCCGTTACGACTTCATCGTACATTGCTCCAGACTCTATCGATAATAATAATAATAATAATTCTTTATTGCAGTAAAACAATTAACAAAATTGCATTGCAAGCGTCATTTCAACATTTGGATCTAAAAATCTATAAACTAAAACCTATCTTAACATATGCACAGTTAATTCCACACACTCATGTGTGAACCTAACAATATATTGTATTTTGCATGTTTTGGATATCAGAAAGGATAAATAGAATATTAATAATAAAATATTAATTTTCATCCCAGCGGCCCATCGTAAACTCATCAACGGAGTAAAATGCCTTTACAATAAAAAGTGTCTTAATCGAGATTTGAATTGTTTGGGTTCATTAATTCGTTTGAGATCTTCAGGGAGCTTATTGATTAACTTGACACCCATTTGAGATGGTAAGTGTTCGAACATAGCCGTTCTATGCTGTTCTGTCCTGAAATTGTTCCTGCCTCTGGTCTCGTACTGATGGACGTCCCTGCCCTGAACCAGTTCACATTTGAATCGGCAGTACAGGGTAACGTCGAGAATATAGAGGCTGGGTAAGGTTAGAAATCCAAGCTCCCTGAAGGCAATTTTACTCGACTCTCTGGGTTTTAATTTCGAAATTATTCGAACAGCTTTCTTTTGTGTTCTAAATACTCTGTAAAATTTGTATTTAGAACAGCTGCCCCATAGTCTCAAACCGTAGGTCAAATGTGGATGTACTATGCCAAAGTAGGCAGCTTTCAGTACATCAAACGAGCAGAATTTTGCTAGATTGCGTAAGACATAAGTGCCTGAGGCAACCTTTGAGCAAACTCTGTCAATGTGATCGCTCCAGGTCAGTCCCCTGTCCAGGTACATTCCCAGAAACTTGGTGGATTCGGCTTCATCTAAGATAGCTTCATCCGCCATCAAAATTGGTCTGTATTCGTCTTCTTGTTGACGGAGACAAAATTTTATTACGTTAGTTTTGGCATAGTCAGTTTTTAGATTTATCTTTGAAAAGTGCTCGATGCATGCGTTTATTTCAATAAAGGCTTTGATCTCAAGATCTTGTTTCGTACTTGGTCTGATGCAGAGAGTCGTATCGTCCGCATATTGAATCACCTCTCCATTTTGAATTGATGAATTCAATCTGTTGACGTAAATGAGAAAAAGTATGGGCCCCAAAATTGAACCCTGGGGAACACCGTACTGCATTTTTACTTTGCCTGACAGGGTGTTCGCGATCTGCACTCACTGCTCTCTGCCACTGAGGTATGACGAAAGCCATTTATATGCGGCTGACCTCGAACACCACATGTCCATAACTGATGCAACAATGTCCCATGATGCACACAGTCAAAGGCCTTTGAAAGGTCGAGAAATATGCTGAGCACTTGTTCTCGCCTCTCCAAGCCATCAACAACACAGTCAATGAGTTTTGTTACAGCATCAATCGTCGATTTATTTTTCCTGAATCCGTACTGCTCAGGGTTAAGAATTTCGAACTGTTCAAGAAAACCTTCAAGCCTTCTAATGAAAACCTTTTCGAAAATTTTGCTCATGACATGAAGAATGGATACAGGACGGTAATTACTTGCGATGCAAGGATCATCCTTTTTAAAGATCGGAACCACTCTTGCTGTCTTCAAAGCTGAAGGGAAAACGCCTTGGGCGAAGGACAGATTTATCAATTTAGTAAGTGGTGTCAAAATGTGCTTGAAGCAACGCTTGATCAGCCACACGGACATTCCGTTGATGTCGCTGGACTTCTTCGGCTTGAGGTCTCTCAAGACGACTGCCATCTCCACCTCCCCCACAGGAAACATAACCATGGAAGAGACCGGTCTCACTACTACATTTTCTACAAGATTGTCACAACTGAAAGATGTGCTTGGTACAGCCACAGTCGAAAAAAAATTATTAAATTCGCTAGCCACTAGAAGTGGGTCGTCTGTTAATTTACCGTCAATTTTTAGTTTCGGATTTCATTGTTTTGAGTTATTTGTTTGTGATGTAACGCTTTTTATTACTTCCCACGCACTGTTTGAAAAATCTTCTGCGTTCTCCAATTTTTGTTCAATATCTCGTGCTTTAGCGGCTTTTATTTCCTTGCGATAATTTTGTTTAAATGTTGTATAAAAATTTTTGAAGTTTTCGATATTTTGATTTTACATAAATTGAATGGTAAAATTTGAGCCTTTCTCTCAAGTAGAGAATATCCTGAGTAATCCAGGCATTACTCTTCCTATGAGATCGCTCCTTTATCATTCTATATGGGCAAGTAATATTTAAGTAATAATTAAGGCAGTCATTGAACGCAGTGAATGCTTCCTCTACGTGTTCAAAAGCATCCACAAATGACCAAGATTCTCTTTGGAGGAATCTGTTGAGAATTTTAATGTTTTCATTTTTTAAATCTCTTTTAAATTTTGCTGAAGAGGATTCGTATTTAGGATTGAATTGTTTGATTACAGTCTCCTGTGCGAAATGGTCAGAGATGGCCGCGTCGAGAACAGTAACAGAGACGCCCGGAAAGTTTGTGATGACGTTGTCGATGGCCGTACTCGACCTGGCAGTCACTCTAGTTGGTGTGTTCACGGACCAGACTAAGTCAAAAGAAGTGAGAACATCGCGAAACCGCTGGGTTTGAGGGTAGGTGTGGTCTAATACATCAATGTTGAAATCACCAGTAATTATAAATTTTAATGCCTTGGAACGTAACAAATTTAGAAGGGACTCGAATTGTTCAAAAAATATTGTGAAGCATCCGTTCGGGGATCTATATACGCCAATTATTACAAGTTTTCCAGAAAAATTTAGACTGATTTGTATACCTTCCGCTTCAAAGTCCAACTCACTAGTGCGGTACACTCTGAAGGGTTGGAATACCAGTTTCGATTTGACAAAAATTGCCACACCTCCCCCTTTGTATTGCGTTAGATTAAATATAGTTGCCAATTGATAATTGTCAATTCTGAACAGAGCAGCATGTTCAGGTGTGAAACCATGCTCAGAGATAATGAAAATATCAGGTTGCAGTTCGTCTGCCATGAGCGATAGCTCCTCAATTTTGTTGGATGCAATCTGTGCATTTTGATTGCAAGTGTCGATAGAAGCGCCATACTTAAAGCCTAGAGACTTTAGAAACTTTACGTTCTTTGATGTTAACGCTGCCACCTTTCGGTGATTACTAATCAGTGTGCGACTCGGCAACTCTCTAAATACTAGACCCATTATCGTTTTCTTATATGCAAGCGTAGTGAGACTATCTCGTCACGGAAATTAATCAATCTGCCGTCCTGGTCCTTGAGTGTTACGGATATGTTGTTCACTCTACGAACGTTCACCGGTAAATAGATTACATTGGCGGGTTCCTCAACTATTTTATAGCCTGGGGCCACTTCAGGATAGAACTCGTGCAGTACATGCCCCTCTACACCGTTTTGAAACGACCCTCTGGCAATGTTGCATTCAACGCGTATAGTACTTACATTCATTATGTTTATGGGGACATCGGATGTGTGTACCTGCCTGGCTCAAGTGGTTTTTTACTGAACCCTAGTAGGGGAGCGATTGTCTGTTCTCTGTCAAAGTGTATGATGTTATTACAAGTGATTTCGGATTTTAGCGTATTGTTGTTTCCTTTCAGACTAAATGCCACTTCCGCGCCTAAATGGGATTTGATGTATTCTCCGATATTTTCAATTTCGTACGACCCCTCTGCTATCTTGATTTGTTTATTTTCACCGTAATAAAATATATCGTTTATTCCCGTTTCAATGTTTGGAATCGTATAGTATTTGGAGAGGTCAACTAGACCAATTTCGTAATCACCATCGCTCACGTCCATTGGAGGAAATACCTCGCATGATACCTGTGGAGCAGGACCGCTAAGTGAAAACATTACTGCTGAGAAACTTTAAACACAAGTGTCCGCAGACTACTGAGCCCTCACTCTGTCTTCTCTCGTAATTATACCGTACGTTAACGTCTGGTCCTAGGTATGATATAAGCTCTATTGGTGGTCTTAGGTTACCAAAACTGTCAAAGTAGTATACTCTGTTACCTAACTTCATGTAACACACCCAATGTGTACCTTCACCGGTCGAGCTATCCAGATTAATTATGGCCGATTCATACGATCGCGGGCGTTTGGGTAGAGCGTCTCTCATATAAACTTCACGGAAATTCGGAATATTAAAGTAGTTTCGCGTAGTGTACTAGCTCGTAATTTGATAACGGTTTATACTGGTATCGACGTTTTTTTTATTGCAACACCTCCTCTTCTTTCTTACCCCACCGCCTCTCTTTGGATACGGCTTGAGGTACATACCCTGACCTTTACGTTTGGGCTTCCCTCGCTTGCTCTTCCGCCTCTTCCCTCCACCGAGGGCTGTTTTGGTCTTCATGGCTCCTGTTACAGCTAAAGCTGCGGCTCTTTCCCCAATACTTGGGTCTGCTGATTTGACTCTTTCCCAGGCTCTTTTGGCCAATTCTTTGTCGGCTTCTCTTCGGTGTTCGGAATCCTTGTTTTTGAGTACGCTTTATCATGATTTTTAAAATATTCGTCCAAGGGATTTATACCCTTATCACCCCTTGCCAATCTCACCCCTAATTTCGTACCTGGACCACAGTATCGGTACCCACCAGGTAAATGGAGTTCGACAGGTAGAGCGTCAATTGCACGGTTCAAAAGATTTCCAGCGACCGATCCGACGTTTTGCAAAGCGCTCGAAACCAGACCTCTTCCTCTCTTGACGGTTCGTTTCAATCTGTTTGGCTTTACTTTGTGCTTTCCCATTTTATTCCCTTATATTCCGTAATACGTTATAGAGTTGCTTGAGCAGGGTCTCCCTAACACATGTGGTCTGCAGTACGTCAAAGATATCCGCCTCGGATCTTTTAACCACTCCTGTAAACTCGTCGTACTCCAGAACGTGACTGTCTGTTATAAAGAACAGACGGCCATTTATATATCTGAAACCTCCTCTAATTCCATCAGGGACTCCTGGCAACACGCTACAGGTCATACCCAACATAGTGCCTCTGAGAGTGCATTCGTTAAGTTCTACAACAAATTTGTCATCGATATAAAAATAAAGTTCCTACCTTTATTACTGTTCAACGCTGCGTTCACTTTATTTATTCTGGAGTGTAAGATTGTATCAATTCTTTTCTGTCTCAAAAGTACGAGTGACGGATACTCAATAATGTACAATGTCTTGTCCACAATCAAAGCCACCTCTTCGTTCGGTCTTTGGTACACAGCCGAAATGTTTGTAAAATGTGTCGACAAAAACGGCAACCAATCGGTGATTATTAGAGGATTGGTAAACTCCTCACGTGTTCTAAGCGCGTGATTCAGACTCAGAGCCCATACATACTTGCCGTAAAATGCGTACAATCTGTTTTTTTACAATAAAAATTTATTGATTCTATGTCTCAATGTACAAATGTCCAACTCTGTAGGTATTGTAGGGGACGTGGAGGTTGTTTGTGGAGGGTGTGTTGGTACTGGTAGTAGTGGTAGTGGTGCTCGAGGTTGTTGTTTTACTAGTTGTAGTAGTAGTGGTGGACGTGTGTGGAGTAACAGGTGGTCCGTAAATATACTGTACTGCCAGTTGATCATCTGTCTAAATCATATTTCTGTATAATTCATACAGGAATCTCCATTTCGAAAATTAAAATGAATTTAATAGTAATTTACAGGCCACCTAATGGAAATTTTGATGTCTTCTTAACCATTCTAAATGATATTTTTTCTTTCGCTCATAAGACATCGTACCACACCGCAATATGTGGGGACTTCAATATAAATTTTTTAGATAAGACTTGTAACAAAAGACAAAACTTAGTTGACTTACTAGATTTAAACTATTATAACACTGTTATAAAGGAACCCACTAGAATAACTTCTCATAGTGCTACACTAATTGACAATATAATTACCAACTTGCCAGTACAAAATATTATTAAGTCACATGTTATAAGGACAGTTTTTTCTGACCATGATGCTCAAGTTATACATTTTGTTAACTCCAGTAAAAAATTAGTACCCGAAACCGCAACAATAAGTAAGCGATATTTTTCTGACAACAACTGGAAATATTTTGAAACACTTTTAAACTCAGAAACTTGGAATGATGTATATAACTGTAGTTTAACGAACGAAAAATTTGAAATGTTTACTAATACATTTAATTATTTCTATAACTTAGCCTTTCCAGTGGTTAGTAAAAAGGTTAATCTTAGGAAAAAAACTAGCTTGAAACTGGATAAACTAGAGAAGTAAGAGAGGCTAATCTTAATCTTAACTATCTTAAGTCACTTCCTAGGAATTTAGTACCTGAGAATGTTGTTGAGGATGCTAGGAGTAAGTATAATGGTCTTGTAAAGAATACAAAAGCTAAGTTTTACGATGAACAAATTATGACCTCAGACAACAAGTCTAAAGCTATGTGGAATGTTGTTAATGACACAGTACCTATGAGATGTAAAGCAAAAAATAAATTTTAAATATGAACTTTTTGTAAATGGATCGAAAATAATTGATGGCAGCTTGTTAGCGAGCACTTTTAATAGTTATTTTTCAGTAGTAGCCGCGGACATGGTGACCAGCATTCCACACCCATCCGAGCCTGCGGTGCTTGTACCCCCCAGCCCGGGTTGGCAGCATGTTCATCAGTGAGGTGTCAGTCTCTGAGGTGTGGGATGTTGTGAGGCGGCTGAGGAGCACGCGTTCAACTGGGATGGATGGTATCCGTGTTGGTATTATAAAACGGTGTTTTCCGTTCATTTCTATTGTTTTCACTCATTTGGTAAACTCCAGCTTAACCCATGGCATTTTTCCATCTGTATATAAAATAAGCAAACTCATACCGATATTTAAATCAGGCTCTAAATATCAGATAGAAAATTACAGACCAATCAGTATCCTATCGGCATTTTCAAAAATCATTGAAACTATTATGTGTAATAAACTTATCCAATTCTTTCAGCAACAAAATATGTTTAGTCCGCACCAACACGGTTTCCTCAAAGGTAAATCTACGTCTTCTGCAATTTTTAATTTCATTAATTCCATTATAACTTCTCTTGACCACAAGCTGTACTCGATAGGCATCTTCTGCGATCTCAGCAGGGCGTTTGACTGTGTCAGGCATGACGTTCTGCTGAGTAAACTTGAGGCATATGGCATTCGAGGTGTTGCGCTTCAATTATTTGCCTCCTATTTAAAAGACAGAAAACAAGTCGTAGAAATATCCACAAATACAGGTATTCACCATTCAAATGAGGGAGTCATTAAGTGCGGCGTACCACAGGGCTCTATTTTGGGACCAATACTGTTTGTCATCTACATAAATGATCTTCCCAAAAACATCAACCATAGTAAGATTATCATGTACGCCCGACGACTGCACTTTACAAACATCAGAGTCTACTGCGTCAGCAGCAGTTGATGCTGCCAACAATAGCCTCGCTCAAGCTTCTGAATGGTTTTTCAAAAATGGGCTTGTTCTCAATCCAATCAAGACAGGCTTTATACGTTTCACAATACTTAAAGCACCCAATAGTCACATATTCCCAGGCAGTGGACTCACCTACAACAACAACTCATTGCAACATTTTTCTGCCACAAAATTTCTTGGGTTGCATTTGGACGCCCATCTCAACTGGGAATCTCATGTAGATGTCATCTGCAAAAGGCTCCGCCCAGTCTGCTATGCTCTCGGCCCGCCTTGCTCAGGTATGCAGCATCCGAGTCCTTCTCGCTGTATATTTCTCCTATGTTGAATCTATTTTAAGGTATGGAATTATTTTTTGGGGTATGTCAAGTAACAAAAATTTTCAAAGAGTTTTCAAAATTCAAAAATGGTGTATAAGAGCAATGTTGAAAATGACCAGAAGGGAGTCTTGTCAGTTGGTGTTTAGAGAATTAAACATAATGACGTTGGCTGGTCTGGTGGGGTATGAGTGCTGCATGTTTGTTAGAAATAATCCCACTCTGTTTACTGCTGGCACGGCTTGCCACTCGTATTCAACGAGGGGCGCGCAGCGACTGACAGTGCGGCAACATTCGACTGCATTTTTTCAAAAAGGGCCACAGTACATATGTACTGTAGTATATAACAGGCTGCCATCAAACATAAAAAAAGAAACAGGTGCTTATACTTTTAAAAGACTTTTAAGAGAGTACTTTGTAACAAAAGGCTTTTATAAGAAGGACTTTATACAAGACATGTAAACTGTATTTTCCTTGTTATATATTTATTCTTACTTTGATGTGTTCAATTGTATTGCAATTTGAACGAATAAAATATTATTATTATTATTATTATTATTATTATTATTGGTAAAGATTTGAAATACCATGTGGTACAAAATAAAAAGGATACATTATAGACGACGAAAGTGATGAATGTTGCAAGCCTAGAGAGTGTCCAATTTCGTGTACTAGAACCAAAAAGAATGAAACTTTTCCGGGTGCAGGTAGATCCATTGTATAATCCCAGTCTTCTTCGCCGTCCATATGAACATCTGTCTGGTTCATCCCCAATATAGGGGGAAAGGCGTGACCCACTAAACCCCCTACCATCAAACTCTCTACTGCAATTTTTCCGTAGATAATATAAAAGATGTTTCTTGGGAGAGATACTTCAAATGATTGTGGGATTTATAGGGTCCCGCCGGAAGGTCAGGTTGGAATGTCTTGAGAATAGGGCGAACGCATTCCGACATAGCTGGTCATACTGATAATTACTACCGTACATAAACCAGGTAATATCGTTTTTCCGCCATCCGTAGGTTGGGTTTGCAGTGAAAGACGCTATTAACCCGTCTGAATTGCCGCATCTGGGCTGGTTCATTAAGTTAGTCGTCTCCTCATTTACATATCCGGTCACATTCAAGCCGAACGTCTCTTGAAACCTAATGACCGCCTGTGTAATGTCTGTGGATAGCTCTGAGGTATTAGTATTGAGATAGCCGTATCTCTCCAAGTACAACAAAGTTTTATTAGCAGCTATCAGAGGAGCTATACATAGAATAAATACCAAGAACCTCCATCTTGTCAAGGTTTTTGAGAACTCACTGACTCTAAACTCTCTTTCACGTTTTTATATATCACTGGTTACAACGCACCTTGCTTATTAAGTCTTTAAAGTATGGGTCGACAATATTAAACCTAACCCACTACGGCCCTTCACGGACCATATGACCAAACTTGTCTACGCTCATTTTTGAAATGTGACTTTTCCGTTAATCCCTCGCTATTTTATACCACCAGTGATCTGAATCTACGGTTACTTTGACCTTGTATCAGGTGAGTTCTTCGATAATGTTTATTATATCGTTCCTATGTCCCGTGTTACCGGTCTCTGCTGAGGACACGAGGAGTCTGAGTCTGTCACACAGTTCGTTTGGGTCATCATAGTAGACAGGGTCTGGTGCTCCTACGTCCTTATACCCGCTACCGGTCTTTGGGAAGAGTTGAGAAATAATGACTTTGTATTTCGTTGAAGTGTTACGGTTCACGTGATTTTTATAATTGTAACCTTTCTTGTGAGCAGACGACTGTGTCAATATATCCTTGTAAGCTCTCATATTGTTTACGTTGTAAGGTTTATCATCAGGCAGACGATTAAAAAGCAATTCGTAAAGTCCCTGTGTAGGTCTGTAGGACCGTTCACCTACGAGTATGCTACCGTCATCTCCAAATGATAACTTCTTATCTCCTACCATTAGCGTATTGTTTGTCGTAGCGTGGTCCGTACGTGTGGTCGATCTTACTATGTTTACCTGACATATCATACTTGGCATGTACTTTTTGGTTAGTGGATGGGAGAACGTGTTCTGTATCCATGCAGATGCTGAGAGTTGTCCCTTCTTTCGTGCTGAGTATATCACTGACGTCTGGTGACGACGGTCCTGCTTCAAGCACATCATCGTCCTGCAGGAACGCAGGTGTTTTGGGGGTTGACATAACGTCCCGGAGTGAACTGTACGGCTGCCTCATCTTCATTTTCCTCTTCTTCTTCTTCTTGCTTTGGTTCGGTTTTCGGTTCAGTTTTTACAGATCCTGTTGTTTTTCGTAACTCTGACAGGATAGGTTTGTACTGTTTTTCTAGAAATACGTCTGTGGCCAGAGTTCCTTATCTGAACTGTTTATACTTTGTCTTTATAGCTTTCCTCAAACGAGTTATACTGAGAGTAAGGTCCTTCTCCTTTGAAGCCATTGTTTAAACTGACAATGTGAATCGGTTTTAGTACTTTAATACTAACTACTTTATGGCAGTTCAACCTGTCTAAAGAAGAGGGCTCGTTTTTTATACTTTCTTAGAAAGCGTACGACCTGATTTAGTGACACCACGGTACCTAGCCCTCTTAGGTAAACTGTTCTCGGTATCTGTACAGGTCTATCAGGGTCCCTGAACACAAAGGTCCTTTTCCATCCGTCTCTCCACTGGGGTATCTCAGCTACAGTATACTTGTCACTCTCAACGTGCTTTTCCATATATTGTTTCAGATGCTCTATAGGTCTGTTCACCCTACTGTGTATGTGAATCATGTAAGAGTTGAGTAACCAGAATTCACTTGGATTAGCTCATGTAAAACTCCTCCAAGCCTCAAACTGTTTGGTATTTGTAATTGAGTAAGTCCCGTCACACAGTGTTATTCCGAACTTATCGCAGTACATTGGTACGGTCGGTAAAGCCAATTTGAGAAATTCTGTCCGTAAACAGACTTTGACAAAGATTGTTTACACCAGCAAAATGTTTCTTCCTTTGAACCTCGCGGTAATCCGTCTGGGACGGGGGTACAACCTACGTTGTAGCTAATGTCGATGTAGCACTTTGAAGCTAGAGCACGATTGTAGACCTTGACGGGGTTCCTGATTGGTATTGTTCTCTCTGTAATGAGAATACAGCGAGCTGCATGCGGTATGTTACACCCGTACTGGAGCATCCTTATACAGGTCTGCGCAAAGTTTACACTACCATGAGCGTTTCTCAACGGTACGATTTGACCTAATTGATCGGGAAATGGTCTGAATCTGGATAACATGTTCTGTGGATTTCTTACCGTACTATTTAGCATGTCCTCGTGGTACACCACGAGTTTCGAGTGGTACCCCTTTGTTTTGACTTATTTTCACAAACTCTATCCATATATCGCGATTGTAGAAACATTCGCTTGCTGAAATCATGAACAAGATTACAGACTAGCACTGTACATCCCTTCACGCTTATGCCTCCTGCACCTCCTATTGAAGAGAAAACCATGTGGTCCGCGTCTGCTACAGTAATTAACCGCAAAACTTTTTCTTATCGGCATAGTACCAGGTGCACAGGTTTGAATTGACTTTGTTGGATCTCTGGGTTGAGAAACCTCTGAGGTCATTGTAGTGGTATATCCTTACCATCATAGATCCTGAATGAAACTATCGATTCCGATACGATACCTGCCTTTATCAATGTCACAGTCCTTGCATATGACCAGGAAGCCGTGTTTATCTTTCCACGCCAGAGCACACATTTGTTTAAACTTTTCAAAGTCTATATCGGTATTGACGTGGTCACTGTATGCATGGTGAAGGTTTTTGTTTCGTCTTGTTTGAATAGTACAATAAAGTTGACATTGTCTCTAACGAGCTGTTTGAGTATATGACTGTAGGTTTGACCTAGGTAGAATGTGTCAATATTTTTTGTGTCCTACCCATGGTGAAGTAGTTTCGTATATTGTTATGTTTTTCGCAGGCTATGTCGTCGAATATCATTACTGAATTCTGTTTAGCCTCACTCGGGTGTATGACGGATGTATTGTCATCAGTAGATAAGAATATAAGGTTCCTAAGACCACTTTCGGAGCCAACAGTAAATCAAGGGAAAATACTGTTTAAAGGACCATAAACGAATCTGTAAAATCAAACAGTAAATGGAAAATACTGTTTAAAGGACAATAAACGAATCTGTAAAATCAAACAGTAACTCACGAATAAAAAATAACCGAATCTATAGCTGTTTGCTTCTACTTTCTTAAGGTGTCTATTGGAAAGTTCTGCTTCGAATCAATCTATTGGAAATGATCTCATATCTGCTTTCAAATCAACGAAAAATTCTGTTGTAAATATATTAAAATCTTAATGAAAAATCTATTGCCAATGTTCTCATATCTGTTTCGAATAAAACGGAAATTGTGTGGTAAATATATTAAAAATCTTAATAAAAAATCTCTGAAATGGAATGAAAAATCAAGAAATCTAAAATTTTACTGAATTTCTCTAATATCGTTTTAATCACATCATATGATAAAAATTTCTCAGAAACAACAACAACATAACAAATCGCGTTTGTAACAGCATTTTGAAAATCCATATTGATAATTATATCGTTTCTTTGAAGCAGAAATATTTGTCAAACTCTTTGTTGTATCAATGACATAAATAGGTCTATTCGCTAAAAATTCTTTAGGATTATAATAACATTTCCATATTTTTGTAGTAAACTTTCTTAAAATCTTGATACATCTGATACATGATTCTGAAAAGACCTCCTGAAATGTTTAAATTTTGTAATTCATCTGGATAATAAGAACCGTTCAATTTTACTCTGATATTTTTTACATTCAAACTTTCAAACTTTGAAGGACTTTTCTCTTGATTATTCTGTCTATCTGTTTGAAAACCTTTAATAACAAACTTAGGATTGAAGATATTTCTATAAATATTTGTGATATCGAACGAATAAGTTGTTCAGGAAATAGCTTTTTGCTCAATACATTGCCAATCTAGAAAATTAAACATAATGTTTTGAGATTTTGTAATTTCATCAATCAACTGAATTTTACTCGTGGTTTTGTAATAAATCATCGGAACTCTAATGAAAAAACTCGTTAATTGTAATTTTGCCATCAACAGGCATAACATTTCCAGTTGCAGTCTTCAGAATCACATCATCGTCTTCAGCTCTTATGAAAACTAATGTTAAAATCCACCTTTATAGATTGGAAAATTTACATTTTCAAGGAATCCTAAGCCGAAATGTGCTAAATCAACCGACCGCTTCAAATTGTCCAAATTTAAAAGTTGATTCAAAACTGTTTTGAAAATACATCACTTTTGGAATAACAACCCACCCCCCCCCCCCCCCACCCCCCCCCCCCCCCACCCCCCCCCCCCCCCACCCCCCCCCCCCCCCACCCCCCCCCCCCCCCACCCCCCCCCCCCCCCAAATTTTATAAATTCTCTGTATTATTTTAGGACTATTTCGTAACCGGTTATAATAATAAAATATAACTGAACAAACGGGATATAACTTTAACCACAAGGGTTGGAAACCACCACTCTGTATTCTTCACAAATAAATGTTAAAATAATTCAATAAGTAATTAAGTATGGAATACGCTGTAAAACTTCCATGGCAAAAATTACCAATTAAAATTACTTATGAAAATTAAATTTAGACTTTGTGTTAATTAACAGAAAGTTGTAATCAAATGTAATCTGTTAGTATAACACAAAGTCAAAATTATATATCATATATATATATATATATATAATATACTATATCATACTATATATATATACAGGGTTGCTAATATTATGTCGTGGAAACATCCAAATATATCCTTTAATTAATTTTAAATATAAATTTTGAAAACCTCTTTAACCGAGATCGTGAGTAGAGAATTGGGCATCGTACTTTTTGGAACAAATGATTTTGTTATGTCACATCCAACGGGGGGTACGTCCCCCTGGCTTTACGATGGTATTCGTGAATATTACTTAATGGAAGCCTTATACCTTGTGCATAAACATTAAATTTTTTAAAGGTACAATAGACTTACTGAATTGAATGCCACAAACCGCAATCCTACAAGGGGAATTATTCTCATCCAGAAAATAGAGCATTATATTTAGTATATTGAAAAATTTAACTGATGTTCAAACAAATGATAATTTTAACATGGTTCGATTAGCCACAAAAATGTGTGTAAACTAATTTTTAGCATTTTTTTAAATGTTCAATATAAATAAAACAAAAATTTTCATTTTCAGCTGGTTCTATTATGCACAAATTATGCCAGATTTTTAGTTACAGTACGAATTATGGAAATACTTATGTTATTGAATTCATTATTACAAATATAAAAAATAATGATATGCTGTTAGAAAAGTCTTAACAACAAACGTTTTACCCTGCCATTTGGTGTCAAAGCACATTGTTTCGACACTGTAGTTCCATTCTAACGGTTTAGAACAAATGCTAGTCCAATCCCTTTGTGATAAAATGATTTCGATTAGAGTTGCCTAAACAATTTCTTTCAGATTATCAAAAGCAAATTCCTCCGTCGTACTGATAATCCTGGTTTTCGTTTAGGTCTTTCCAAATTATGAGGCTTTCTTCTATAAACATTGGATTTTAAATGACCCCATAAGGAAATAATCGATATTAGGTGGACAAATTCCTCTCGGAGATCATCCTTGGGAGGGGCCCCCCATTCGATTTCTTTTCTCCTCCACATTCGCGGGCCAACTCCATTTATGAGGGAATACCTTTAAATCCAAATACTCTCTTATCTTACACCAGTGTCCCTCCATAATTGGGCTGGAAAGGCACTACTCAATCCTGCCTGAAACCATACATTAATCAAAGTATTCTCCCTGGATGCAATTTGAATAGACTGGTAGATTATTTCATTATTGGGAGCATATTGTAGTTAAAGTTCGTGCATTTAAATTTCCATTGATTGAAAAAGGGTCCAAACAATTTTTGTTACCTAAAATTCCACACCCATATACGTATCAGGTTTTTGTGGTATGCTTGTGAATGGGACTACAGTAATCCCAATTGTGGGTTTTCTCACGTAGCCCCAAGTAATCCGGCATATTTGTGGCCCTCGTTAACAATTGCCATTTAGGAAAAAAGTTGCCTCATCCAGGAAAATAGTATGTTTGGTTCCAGAAAATCTCTATTGTCATCACATTATGGCGCATCACTAAGTTCAAAGCAAAAACTCCAAACTCTTCTGTCGCTAATCATCCTCATCGATTAAATGTATGGACTAAATGAAAAAGCTTTAAAATGGTTTGTATTTAATTAAATTTTCAAAATCTTACTCACAGACATATGGGTTGCATATCATCGTTGGCTGTGCAGCTTTTCTGAGGCGATGGTCTATGTAATGGTGGGTCTTCAATAAATGTTTGCAAAACATCTAGTGCATGTTCTTCATCTGTTTTTGCAGATGTTGTATTCCTACCCGACTTTGGCCGTATTACAGTACCACTCCCTGTCATTGTCAAAACGCTCAATAGTTTTTTTGATATTCGTTGAAACACTTATGTGGATTCCTTTCTGGGAAAGTGTCCATTTAAACAAGATTACAAACTTCCCGATAAGATCTTTGACGAATGCGCCATAAGTCCATGCGTCATCATCAACAGAGTAAATTCGTTTCCTCTTTCAGACAATTCCATTTAAAATGCCAAATAAAAACTTGAACTACTGTAATTAGATAACTTGTTGAACAAGTCAATTGCCTTCAGAGACACTGATTAACTCTCGACAGGAATGATATGACCTTTGATCCATTGTTGTAATTCCCAAAGCTTAGAACCTGTCTAGGTGACAAGCTCCAATGCTCAAACAAACTGAAACCTGTAGACCAGATGATTAATAAATAACAACAATAATGTTTACTCTCATGAGGCCTAGTGACCCTTTGTCTCTTCTAAACCTTCCTGCTGACTTGGAAAACAAACCAAGTCAACAGATTTCATAAAGTAATCAGAGAGAAAGTGAACTAATAAGTTTTATATCTATTGTAATAAAAACTGGGTAAAATTTGTTTACTAATGAAACCAGCTTAAAAATATTAATATGGTTTATTTTTATTTTAATTGAACATAAAAAATTAAAACAATGCTAAAAAAATTAGTGTAACACAATTTATTGTGGGCAAGAACCATGTTAAAAATTACATTGTTGAACCATCAGTTAAATATTTTCAATGACTAAAAATGCCTCTATTTGTCTGATAGAATAATTCCTTTGAGATGCGGCTTGGTGTCATTCAATTCAGTAAGCTATTACCTTTAACAATTATGTATCACATAGTGTTATATAGGCTTCCATTAAGAATTATTCACTGATACCCTCGGCTAGGACGTCCCCTTGTTGGGTTGTGTGACATAACAAAACATTTGTTCCCAAAAAGTGAGATGCCCAATCT
This sequence comes from Homalodisca vitripennis, assembly GCF_021130785.1. Classification (NCBI taxonomy): domain Eukaryota; kingdom Metazoa; phylum Arthropoda; class Insecta; order Hemiptera; family Cicadellidae; genus Homalodisca; species Homalodisca vitripennis. The sequence continues at coordinate 311,648 of NC_060209.1, forward strand.
CTATTCACACGATTGTAAGAGTGTTTTCAAATTTATATTTAAATTATTAAAGGATAATATTTGGGTTGTTTCCAGACATAATGATACACCCTGTATATACTATAATATATAACTCATATACATCCATAATATATAAGGGTTGTTTAATATATCTGCTAAACAATAATACGACGTGAGTTCTTTCGACCCACATTATCAGTAGCGGTGATAAGTTCAACAAGATATTTCGCACAGGGGTTTTACCAAGGTCTTTAATTAGGAGAATCCAGTAGAAGGGGTTTTAATTAAACCTGGTTGAAAACTCTCTTTAGTTTTTCAAGGGTTGATTATCTCACGGCCCGTCATGTACAGAACATAATTAGCATATATTTATGTGGACAAAGTTCGTTTGTAGACGTTTGCTTAGTACTGATGTAGAGTTTAATTAATACTGGCGTTTTAGACTTCATAATAACGAAATTATATACTTTTGTTTAAAAATAAACAAACTGATCGGACACAATCACTTTTCTACTATTAATGGAGTATTAAAGTTTTTAATAACAAATTTGGGTTTTTCTATTTCAGATTGAAGTAAGCTATCCTTCCTCAAATTTGTTATTTAAATGTATAGCAACAGTAATAAGTTATAATTACCTTTATTTATTCTTAATCTTTTTAAAAAAGAACAAAAGAAATATACAATTCACAATTTATAAAATACTTTCTTAATTTAATAACCAATCTTCCCACCTTTAATAACGTTATGGATCTTCTAATCGACTGGTATCCTAAGCAATATGTAAAATCAATATCAATATGTAAAATAACATTAAAGCAATCCTTGTTACTATAATAAGTGTTTAGGCGAATTTTCAATCGCTTTTGGGCCTTTAAATTCAACTCAGAGACATTTCGATGAAATATTTAACCAATGTGAGCACAAACAACCGTTCTCAGCGTCCTAGTTTTTTAGTTTTTACCTTCCTCTGATCTCATGCGGAGGGTATATCTCGGAAGCATGTTACAAGGGAAGAGTCTGTGTAAGAAAGTCCCAAAATAAAAGCAATGTTCATAACATCTGTGCCTCTCCATATTTTAACTGTAAAGTTCCTCTTATATGATCCTCAATTTTTATCTGGTTTTCAGTGTATACAAAATGAAGTTATCCAAGCTAATGCATTATTTATAATTCCGTAACTCATCATATGTTTCAGAAAAATATCAATATCCACCAAATCAAATACTCTCTGAAAAATCAATAAGTCAATATGCAGCAGTAATCTTGTCTTTATCCAACGTCTCAGCGATAAGGTTTATATGGATTTATATGGCGATATTAGTTACCTCTTTTAGATAAAAACCCAAACTGATTATCAACTATTATATTAATTCCATAAAAATATCCCAATTATTGACACGATAGCGGACTCAAAGCTTTTAGCTATTGTGTTAATCAAAGATAAAGGACGGTACGATGATGACTCCATTGTACTCTCAGATTTAAATATGGGCAACCTTCAAAGCTTCTAGGAACGCACCTTGCATTAAGGGTTGGAAAAAATATATCAAATAATACAGTAATAAAAATATTTAGATTTTTTTTTTATATAGTCATTATAAATAAATGAATGCATTTATCTTTTTCTTCTTTCTGCCACAAAACATACATAAAAATATATAAAGAACTTACATAATTAAAAATCATAAACAATATAATTATACTATGCCAAGACCTGACTATATGCACTAAATGAAACATGTTTTTAGATTTTAAAAAAAATAACATAACGTAACTTAAAAAACAACTTAATATAATTTTTTTCAATCTCCTTACATATAAAATTGTTATAAAAAACTTGTAAATATACTGAATTATATAAATATCAGAAGAGGAAATTTAGGGCCTCCAAGACACGTGGCCTGTTCGGAGGTTTCAAATATTTATCATTAAACTTCTTTTACAGCGTTCAGATTGTGAAAGAATGAATATTTTATTTAATCTTTTTTCGGCAGATTTTCTTCCTACTTATCAGTGCTTCTTTTCTTTGTTGCATGAGACAAAAATATTGAAAAAAATTATAGAAAATATGTCGTACAGAAAAATATTAGTTTTTGGTTTACTGCATGTAAAAGTGCATGTAAGCAAAAAAAGATGGAAAATATTTATAGTATACAAGCATAAATGTTACTGCTGAATTTTGAAATTAGAAATTCATTGTGTTCCAAAGTTAGCAGCCACTTTCTAGATCTTTTAAAAAATATTTAAATATTCGATAATTGTTTAATATTGTTTGGTAATTTGTTAAAATTTCTTGGTGCTATAGAAATTTCATGTTCTTGTTAAATATGTAAAATTTGGTTTTGGAAACTGTAAATTGATTTCCGGATCTTAATTTTTGCTTATATTCTATATTTTGTGTGGCATGTTACCACTCTTGCAAAAGAAAATCTTTAGAACTTTATATACAAAAATATATTTCAATGGTAAAATGTTCAACTCCAAAAAAAGGGAACGCGAATGGACTGTCTTTTTTTATTTAATATTAACCTAACTGCATGTTTTGTTGAACATATATTGCATTCTGATAAGTATCGTATGTAGGCCTACTGCCCCAAAAAATAATTCCATAATCAATTCTGCTCTGAATCATTGAAAAATATAGCATACTCCTAACTATTTCATTAAATAACTTTCTAAGAAAATAAAAATACCTAACAATATTATTAATTTTGTTTTTCAAATGATTTATGTGAATTTTCCAATTAACCTCGCTGTCAACAAAAATTCCTAAATACTTTATACTCTTTACTCTATCAACTACAGCACAACTATTCCCAATACATACAGTTTGAACACCTAGACACTTAGCACATTTGTAATAAACTTTATTTTCGAAGGAAATATCTTTTTTGAGGCTTAAATTTATATATTTATTTTTTTCTACACTCAGCAGCATGTAATTCATAGTAAACCACCACTGAAGTGCTTCCGAATTCATTTTCCATACTGGACCTTATACTGTTCCAACTAGATTCTGAATAGCAGAGAGCTGTGTCGTCAGCAAAAAGAAGTTATTTTTCCTTGTAAACTACCATTGCATAAGTCATTTATGTAGGCAATAAATAATATTGCTCCCAAGACGGATTCTTAGGAAACACCTTGCTTTATTATTCCAGAGTCAATTAATACAGAATTAACTCTTACACATTACTTCCTATCTTCCAAGTAACTCTGAAAACATTTGCATCCAATTCCACGCACTCCACATTGATGTAATTTATCCAATAAACTTTTATGATTCACTTTGTCAAAAGCCTTCCTTATATCGAGGAAAAGACCACTAATACATTTACCCTCATTCAAAACCTCATTCACATCTGTCATGAAATGCAACAGTGCATTCTCTGTATTCATACCATATCTAAATCCAAATTGATTACTACTAAAAATAATTTGTCATTACAAAACATTTCAAACAATTTTTGTTTCATTAGTTTTCAAATATTTTTGAGAATCATGAAAGCAAAGATATAGGACGATAATTACTGCTGTTCAAATCAGAACCTTTTTTAAATATTGGTATTACTACTGCAATTTTTAACTGCGTTAGAAAGACTCCACTGTTAAAACTTAAATTAATTATGTTCAACAAGACATCCATGATTTTGGGACAGATCTTCTTAATCGTGAAGAAAAATAATTCCATCCAGACCCGGTGAAATATTATTTTTAAGTGATTTAATAACGCTCACCAGCTCATGTGGTAGAACTGAATCAATAAAAATTGAATTTACTTGGTATACTTTTGTAAAGGAATTTTTATAACGCAGTAGAGGAAAACTTTTTAAGTGAGGATCGTTTAAATTTAGTTTACTCACTATATTTAAAAAGTAATCAATAAAATAGTTTGCAACAGAAAATGGATCAGAAATAAATGTGTGATTTATGTCTAGTGTTATAGTCTGTATGATTGTTTAGCTTGACCAGTCACTTCTTTCAAAACTTTCCAAGTGCCCTTGGAATTTCTATTGCAATTTTCAAACTTTTGTTTATAAAAATTAATTTTTTGCTCTTTTATGTATGTATATAAGTCTATTTCTAAATTTTAAGTAATAAAGTTTCAATTTTGTATTGTTTGAGTGGTTCTTAACCAGTTTACAAATATGGTTACTTTCTCTTAATTTTTTAACATATAAAATTAGTAATCCACGGTTTTTTTTTTTAATTTATATTGATTTATACGTCGTAATTCAACTCTACTTTTTTATTAAAAAACTTTGTAAAGTTCCCAAAAAACTCATCAAACGCCAAAGACGCATTTGCCTGATTATAGACAAGAGACCAGTCTGCGCTATCCAACAGCATTATACTAATGCCATCTATTCGAAATCTCTTTTTGTTTTTAATTTGTTTTTATTATTTCTTGGATTCGATTTTCTGATACCATAAATCTTCTAAATAACAATTTAACCATGGGAAATATGGTTCATTAACATATCACAACCAAAAGTTTCTTCTCTTAACCTAGTTGAAACATTTACAAAATATCCATAGAATTTCTCATCAATAGCAATCTAATTGCTGTTTACATCTGTCAAAACCCCATGCCATTCTCTATGTCTTTTATTTTTTTCTGACGAGTAATCTATATATATAAAATGAATGTTTGTATGTTTGTCCTTTATGGAATCGTGAACTATTGGACCGATCATGATGAAAATTTGTACGTATATGTATTTTTCCACGGAGAAGGTTTATAAGCTATGCCCATCCCTTTCCCGATTCAGGATTCCGCCCCACTGGTTACAGAAATACCCATAAGAAATGCATTGCAGCAAACATATGTTAACGTCTTTTCAAATTTTTAATCAGCTGTTCTTTGTAAACATATATTACACTTATAGTTTTAAAGCATAGAGTAAGCTTAAGAGAAACGACAAATTTTGTTTAAACTGTTTCTGCAATCACTGTTAAACATAGACTTTACTATCCAGATAATACAATTCAAATTTGACGTAAAAAATTCACCTTTAACTGCAATATTTATTTAATATAAACCATGCTCATGCTTGATCAGAAGAGCAATGCAGATATCATAATTACTATCTTACGTTGGCTACAAATATAAAGAATGTTATAAAATCAACCTTAGTTGTTTTTTTTTGACAGAAGTATGGTTCTCAAAACTCCGTGTGTACATATTCTCTCGATCGAGACAACAAAGCAAGCTCAATCGTGGCATCGGAGATATAACTAATTTAATCTAAAATTTATTATAGTAAAAAAAAAATTACTAAGTAATATAAGGACTTCGGTTCTTAAGATTTGCGTGCGAAGCCGTGGGTAACAGCTAGATAGAGGCAGGAATATGGTACATACCTTCATAATACGCCCAAGAGGCTCACGATGGAACGACTATCAATTATCTCAGCAATGTTTAGAATGTGATAGAAAAAGAATAAGTGAATATAGTGTACTGTTTTCAACGGGAAATTGCGTGCGAAGCCGCGGGCAACTTTTGCAAAAAAATATTGAAATGCGCAGCAAAGCGCGCCGGGCCCGCTAGTACTTTTATAAAATTTTATTCTGTATTATTTTGCTCTAATAATGACGGATAATATTTCAATTTAGCCTTCTTTGCCAATTTAGTTACCATTCTAGACAAATTACTATAGTGTGCCTTATGAAACGTAATATATAAATCTCTGGCGTATTATTTAAATAAATAGTTTTTTTTTCTATTTACTAATTGCACTAATTCATTAATTAGCCATGGATTTCGCCTTCTATTACTGCTATTTAACCCTTTTAATCTAGAATAACTTTCATTGATATCATTACATTCATAAACATGAGACCAATCAGCAGTAGAAAGGCTAGTTTAAAGTTATCTATAATCTAATACTTTACAAAAATTTCATTTTGGATATTTATTTATGTTATAAAATTTATGTGCAATACATGATGTATTTCCGTTATGATCAGTGATACTTGTGTGAATTACTTTAAAATGAAAACTAAATTTCTTTGTATTTCGAATTAATACATGATCCAAAAATGAGACGGAATTATTAACTATTCTATTAGGCGACTAGACATAATTTATATAAACCGTAAGAAAAAAATAAATCAATATACTTGGGTAAGGATCCTACAATTTTTAAGAGTACATATGTTTATATCGGCAATATTATAAAAGTAGGGTCACGTATAATTTTTAATATGTGTTCAAGTTTATTCTTAAATTTAGACAATATAAATTTACGTTTATATTAAAAATACCATATATGGATGAATCTAACTTAGTGTCATTACTTAATGTAACAGTGAGTATGACATTAATGATATAAGCTGTTTGAAGAGAGTCATCAACAAGCCTTCAGCTTACCAAGAAAGGTTTTGACATTCTCCCCTTATGTATCAATTTTGGATGAAAAAGACTGCTTAAACGTTTCAATTTGTGCCTTTACAGTCTTTGAATGAATGGCAAATTGTTCCTTAATAGTAATTTATATTGTGGCTAAATATTTCTCACGAAACTTAGAAATAATAATGATATTAAACAAGTTAACTGATATACTTGCTACTGGCTTAGTCTGACTATTTTTTTCACTTCCATTCACTTCGCCTTTTCTCTCCCCACTTCTTCTAGTTGTGCTACGTTATATTAGCACACTCTACATTAATTAGACAGTTTTAATCTAACACACACAACATTCCTTCAAGTTATAAACTGGGTCCTCACACAGCAGATATATCATTTTGATGTTAGGTTAGGAGCAAGCGTACGTTATGATAGGTTTTCACTCCATGGCAAACCACGCCAACGTGGCAGTGGAATCGCCTGCGTACATTCTCACCAGTCTGGGCTTCACGGTGTGGATGTACCAGTAAGTAATACTTGAATTTTTTACGTACAACATAGCATATTTTGTTAATTAATGTATTTATTGCCAAAGGTTTTTGTACTTGTGCATATATTGATTTATAGTTTTGTAAAATAAAATGTATAAAATCAAATTATCGTATTATCGTTTGAAAAGAACATTGTCAATAAGAAACTTTAAACAACAGATTTGCTGTTTATTTTTTGTTAATTTATTCCTGCAACATGAATATGAGCAATTAGTATCATACAAAATGTGCAACTTTTGGTAACAAGAATAATAAAAAATGGTTAAAAAATAAATAACATCCTCATGGATCCAGGAATCCGATGGCCATTCTTTTGTTCAATGTCAGTGACATACCGATGCTTGTGTTGAAGGCAGTAGATCCGGCTTAAGAGCTGCAAAAAAAGATGGAACAACTGGTGTACACACGGGTCTTAACTCTTGTTGGTTAGCTCGTAATTGAGGTTATATTTTGCTAAGGTATTTTGTTTACTTAAGCTTTAATCGTAGATACTCACTGATTACACAATGTTTTAAATTTTAATAATAAGCTAAAAATGTTATATTCCTTAATGCACATACTTCGAAAATATCCCTATTTACATTAGGCAAAGCCCTCACTCATCCACTCACTTCTAACTCTACATCTTCCCGTTTATATCACAACTTTGAAATTCGTCTCACAATTCAACGATACGTAAATAGAAAAAAATTTTCATAGTGATAAATCACATATACGGGTTTAAAAATTTTAAAATCTATAACATTAATATATTTTTGTTTTCCAAATCGTTTATGTCCTAGAAAGGTGAAATTTGATACACATATGCCTTATGCTCCAAAAATACAAATCACACATTATTATAGATATCAATGTACAATTGTATAGGTTTTAAAGGATTGCAAGCTCTAAAAAAGTGTGTCTGTGTGTGTGGACTATTTTTGAAGGCGACAGTATATAAATTTAAAATACTGTCCAAAACCATAAATAATCCCCCAAAACATCTGTCGACTACACTTTTAAACAAACTAAAAACTCGAATAAATTGCCACTCAAAGAACAATAAATAATCCAGAAAATTTAATACTTAAAGATTATTGAATTATCTGCTTGAAAACAACTCAATAACGCATCCAGCAAAATATCCGCTCTGAATGAATAATGAATCTGTAAAAAAAAACTGAAAAATCTTTCGTCTCTACAAAAAGTACTTGTAACATAAAAAATCTTACACAGTCAATGAAAAAAACTAGAAAATAAAATTATCGTAATCATTCTACGACAGTTATAGTAAATATTCTGTATCTTTCAATGCCTTTTTTCCACTTACACCTATGTATTTTGTTCATATCGTTGTTATAATATGTTCGGCACATGCATTTTGTAGTCTTCTAACTACAAATTTGTCTTATTTTCTTCAAATTTACTAAGTCGCATTTTACTGAGTATAAATGTGGTTAATAATATTGTCAAGTTTAGTTAAACTATCGATATATATATATATAGATGTTAATTAATACGTCGGTCAGTGAGTAATTACTAGTAATCTGAGTAGGTCCACTGACAAATTGGTGAGGAATCGTATACAGTAATTATTGCAAGAGCCCTGGTCGGAATGATTAATCGGTTGAATAATAATAGTTAGTACAAGCAAAATAGAAAAATTAAAGCAAAAATATAAGTAGCAGTAGGAACTACGGCAAACAAAGCAATACTCAAATAACACTAATTGAAAATATACGGTCTTAGAGAAATTAAAGATTAGCAATGCACCAATATCACAGTCCAACTACTATATACATAAGGAGTGATTGGTTGTGCGTGGACAGAGCAGGTTGTTGCGCGACAGGAGTGCTTAATGTTTTATTTATTGGAACTGCAATAGTGATTTGTTTTGCCGCACATAGCCTCTTGTTTGACTGTAAATAGCTGTATTTTAGGAAAAATAAAATAGTTTTTATGTAAGTCTAATAAATTTAACGAAACGTAACATATGTAATATTTGTTGGTTATTGTGAGGTTATGTCATATGTATTGAGAGATTCCACACGAACTCAGAATAAAACTTCTCAGTGTTCGGTTATTAGTAACGCCTTCATCAAGTTTTATTAATGAACACTGAGAGCGCCAGCTACTGGGCCAACCTGTCTCATTGATAACCGCTCCACCCCCCGCACCCAGCCCATCCAGTTTATAGACCTGTCCGCTTATCAGTGAACCAGTTAATTGTCTCTGGCCGATTGATGCTTCCCAATTGAGAAACTTTTTAGTACCTTTACAGAGTGATTTAGTCATTTGTTTGGCATTCGACAGACTTTATTACTTAGTTATATAAATTATTACTATTTATAATTATATGCAATAATTGGTAACAAATCACGGACATTTCAGCATTGGAGTGTTACAGTCTGTCCTCTTGCTTGTTTCTAAAAAAGAGATATTAAACTTAAATTGTAATGACATTCACAATCGAACGATCTAGCTCCGGTAAACCGTGTCTGGTTATTGGAAGCTATAAGTATAGAGAATCACACGTACTGGCTAGTGGTGATGTCGCATGAGGTGTCTCGGAAGTACGTGCAAGGCGTCAGTAAAAACAAACACTGATCGTACTTCTATACTGTTACACAAGGACGTCCACACGGGGCGGCATCCTCAAACATATCGCAACGTGTCCCCTGCTCATACTCAGACCAGGAAAACATCTACGGAACCACTGCCACCTGTAGATTCTCGTGACCTGCCATTCTCACCTTTAATCTCACAACAGATAAATAAGATTAGGTGTATAGGAGAGAGCCGTACAGACTGAGAAGAATGCCTAAAGTCTAAAGATGACCTTTTAGACAGAATCGCTGAGCTTACACAGCGACAATCAATCTCTAATTGATAAAATTCAGAGTCTCCAGCTCGAGCTAGAAGCAGAGAAGATCGCTGCGAGATCTCGCTCGAGTCCGGAGGTGGTGAACGTGGCAGTAGGGTGCGAGCCAGCAAAAAAATTGGATTTCACTATGCAGACGGATTTGTTTATTCCAATGTGTGAGCAATGTCCTGTATTAGAACAAAAGATCTGTCAGGCCGAGGGTATGATTGAGAAACTGCATTTAAGTTTTTCGGAATTGCATGTAAAATATAATGATTTACGAGAATCACATGAGCAGCTTCTCTATATGCAAGGTACTGAAACCAGAAATGACGACAGTTTGGTAAATAGGGCCCTTGGAAATTCACCCTGATGTGCCAGTTACTAATATGTTCAATGTACTTGGATCGAAAGATGACACATCGATAGCAAACCGTAAGAATTTGCTCTGGGTGGCAAACAACACCAAACCGAAAAAAAAACAAAAATTGCAGTAAGAAAAACTACAATATTGAACAAAAAATATCTAAAATAAAACTACCTCAAATTAGAAGTAAATCAAATAAGGAACAAAATACAAACAAAGAACAAATCCGCTTAAAATTTAGCCAAACATATCCATATTTATGGGGACAGTCACGCCAAGGGATTATCTCAATACCTGCAAGAAAAATTACCGAGAAGCACAAATGTGTTCGTTTGTTCTAATCCTAGTGCCACCTCTGATATTATTATTAACAATGCAAGTGACATGTCGAAGGACTTAACAAAAGGAGATATTGCTATTCTGATTACTGGAACGAATGATCTGTCAAGGTGTTCGCCAGGAAACTCTCAACCAGCATTAGCACTGGCTGATCAAATAAAGAATTTTGTCAGTCTTAACAACCACACAAATTGGATTGTGGTTTCACTTCCGCACCGGCACGACATGCCATATCATTGCCATACAAACCAAGATATAAAAGCATGTAAATAATAAACTTGATAGCTTCGCAACAAACTGTTTTAAGTTAATACAGTTACATGGTCTAAGGCGGGTGCACTTTACTCGACACGGTCCTCCACCTCAACAGGACGGGGAAGAGAATTCTCTCCAACTGGATTCTGAAGGCGATACTGTCTGGCGATGGTGCGGTGTTATCTCCTAGAAATAGCCACACTAAAGAACCCTCATCACACCTGAACATCGTGGATCTTCGATCTCTCCATTACAATCTCCTAATTCTTTGGTCGGCCTGCCCCACTTGTCTTCCCATTGCTGCGCCGATGACCCTCGGGATGTTTGTGCTGATGTCGCTGCGGAGACGGCAACTACTGGAGATGATAGAAGAAACGACGCAGTGGACCAAAAGCGGAGATGTGCATCCGGTCCGGCTCTCGACATGGAGTCCCTAGTTGAGTAATTCGACATTACCTTGTAAAAAGATTGTGCCTAGTGATGTTAATGGTGTGTTGAGTGATAAAAGTGATTCTGCCATTCCTGTAAATTGTACACACCACGTTTTTTTAGAACAAGGCATCAAAGAAATGTGTCATCCTTAAAATATATAAACACATGATAACTCATATGGTAGCAATTATTATGATAAAAATGTAATTGGCAATCGCTGCAAGGTCTTGCATCTCAACATACAGTACATAAGGGAAAAAGCTGATGCCCTTGATATTTTGCTTTTAAATGAGAAACCCCAGGTTCTCATAATAACTGAACATGGGTTAAAAAATCATGAAATAAATTATATAAATTTTTGTGGTTATAGGTTAGTTACCAGTTACAGTCGAGTACACCATAAATCAGGCGGAGTGCTTATATACTGCAAAAATTCAAAATTAAACATAAAGTCTTTGATCTGCACTCCTTAGCCGAAGAAATGAATTTTGAAATTGCAGGTGCTAAATTCTTCTTTGAACAATCGCTTGAAATTGACATTTTTGGTGTATACCGCTCCCCAAGTGGTAATTGTAGAGATTTTACACGCCTAACTGCAGAATTCTTTCAGAGATTTGTACTCTTCAATAAAACCAACACTGTTATCACTGGCGATATAAATATTGATTGGTTGGCTGGTTCAAGTGCGCGAGATGAGATGCAGGACCTTCTTGCCTCCCTAACTAATTTAAGACAGCTAGTTAACTCCCCAACTCGAGTGGATCCTATTGCTGGTCGCCAATCATTGCTGGACTGGGTCATGACTGACATAGTCGACGAAGATGTAAGTGTTGATGTCCTTGGGTACTGGGTTATCTGACCATTTCGCTCAGCTAGTCTCCCTTATCCATGAACCTCCTGAAGGAGCCCGCACCGGTTCCGTGTATTAGGCGCTGTCTAACATCCAGTAACTTGACTACTCTGAACTTCATACTAAGTCAGGAGACTTGGGACGCTATCGATGTTACCGAGCCAGTAGATGAGCAGTTTAATTCTTTCATAAGTATTATTAATTATGCTCTTGATTTTGCTTGCCCTAAGAAACAAATACGCAAAGGTCGAAGAAACCAGGATAAAGGATGGGTAACAACAGGCATTAAAGTGTCAAGTCAAAACAATGAAAACATTACATGAAAATTTAAAATTGGATAACAGTGAAGCGAATAAAGCTCATTATAAAAAGTACAAGAACGTATATTCTAAAACAATTAGGCAGGCTAAAGCTAACTATTTAAAAAACATACTATCGCAATCAACTAATAAAAGCAAGGATGCATGGAAGCTAATAAAGGAAAAGTACAATAGTAGCAATGCTAATAATAACATTTATGTACGTATCAACGACAGAATAGAAATCAGATAAACAGGAAGTGATGTAATATATTGAATAACCATTTTGTATCAATTGGAGCTAATTTAAATGAAAAATCAACTGAACCACCACTTAATAATGATCATTTCTTGGCGAGATTGGAATATCCCTTCTTCTTACATCCTGTGAGCCCTGCTGAGGTTGTAAATGCCATCAAAATGTTAAAAAATAAGAATTCAAGTGGAGCTGATGACATATCCAATAGATTATTGAAGGCTTGTTCATATGCAATATGTAAACCCCTGTCTGTTATAATAAGCTCTTCTTTCCAGCAAGCTACTTTTCCATCTTTACTAAAAAACTAGTTTAGTGATACCTGTATTCAAAGGAGGGGACAGTACGTCTCTTGACTGTTACCGACCAATTACACAAATTTCAAGTCTAAGTAAAGTATTTGAACTTATTTTTTTAAATAGATTATCACCGTACTTGCTCACAAATAATATTCTAACAGACAAGCAGTTCGGTTTTGTCAAGGGCCGCTGTACTGGTGAGGCATTGGCGACTTTTATATCCCATGTGGTCACGGGACTGGAGAGAAGACAGCGGACACTTGGTGTAATGATGGATCTGACTAAGGCGTTCGACTGTGTCAGTCATGACAGGACTGATGGAGGGATTTGCAACGCTTAGGTTTTGCAAATGAGATACTGAGGTGGCTAGAGTCGTATCTTAGGGATCGAAAACAATTTGTCAAACTCAATAACCACTGCTCGGAACTGATTGAGATTAAATTTGGAGTCCCCCAAGGATCAGTACTTGGACCAATTTTGTTTAACCTTTACATAAATAATTTAGTGCTCACTATAAACCACGAAAATACCGTTATGTACGCTGATGATATTGCCTTCGTATTTTCTAATTACAGTACAGAAGAACTCGAAATTAACAGTAACGTAGTCTTATCACAGGCCTATCAATTTTTAAATAATCTGAAATTTACATCTTAATTTCAAAAAAACACAATTTACAGAATTTAAAGAAAAAATAATCATCTTCAGCCTCCATGTGTTGAAATAAACGAAAGAAAAAATAGAACACCAATTATCAGTAAAATATTTGGGACTTCAGGTGGACGATGACTTGACTTGGCGATCCCACATAAACTTTGTGTGTGCCCTCTTTGTCTTCATCGTCCTTCCTGATCTCCCAGTTTGCAAAATATCGCCATGTTCAGTTATTAAAAATAATATACTTTGGTTTGGTAGAGTCACGGTTGCGGTAATGGACTTCTTGTTTGGGGCTCGGCACCTCAGTACTTACTAAAAAGGGTTTTCGTATTACAGAAACGAATTGTGCGTGTTGTGGCTGGCATATCTCGCAGAAGTTCATGCAGAAATGCATTTAAAGAGCACAGCATTTTGACCTTTCCATCTTTGTATATTTACGAGACCATTATCTATGCCAGGTTTCATTGTGCAAATGTAGTAGATGGAGCTGCTATACATGACCACAACACGCGAGCCCGAGTAGACCTGCGACAAAACCCAACATCGCTCGGCTCTGGGGGGTGGACTGCCTCAAAATTCAGGGGCTAGGTTTTTTTGGAAGCTCCCTAGTCATTTAAAAAATATAAACTGAAAAAAACAATTTTTAAAAAAACAACTAAAAGAATACCTATTAGAGGGTTGTTTTTATTCGGTTGGGGAGTTCCTAGCCTAAACTCTATTTTAATAATCATTTGTATTCTTTTTATTATTTAATGTAAAATTAGTTCCTACTCAGCTTGACTTTCATACAAATATTGTATTTTTATATGTTATTTATTAATAATGTACTACTGACTTTTGTCATACATGTAATACATGTCTACGACAATAAAAAGATTGAAATTGAAAAATTGAAGCAAGCACAAACTCGATAGCTTAAAAAGTATTTCTAAGATATACAAAAGCTGAAAAATTTATAATTTAAAAAGAGGCCAAACTGCATTTATTCTGAGGGCAAGTTTGTGACTCCAAAAATATAATACCAAGTCTGTTTTTTATCATACGTAAAATTTTGGGAGAAAAATAATTAACTTATCACATAACATGCAGGCTCACTCTATACAAACCATATGCAAGCTAAGATAATGGTAAATTATTTGAACCATGCATTAAGGCTACTAAGCTAAATTACTATGAATATCATGGTTGTATGAGTATCAAAAAAGTAAAACTTACACTATCTGTACAATTCATCAGAAAAAATAAGCTAGAATATCGTTAAGGAAATATTTTTGAAGAAGGTTATCGAGGTAAGGGTGTCAGGACGTTATCCGAAAATGAAAGGTTCGCGAGTCCCAAAACACATAAAGGAGAAAAATAAGGATAACTACTTAAAAATCAAATAATTAGTAAAATGAAAGATTATATTGAATTTCATGAAGGAAAAACATATTTACGAGCAGATTAGAGATTCGCAAAGAAAATTAATAAGAGTCTGACAACAGAGTTATGATCGAGAAAACGTTGTACGTAATATAAAAAAAACATCGATCGAGCATTAGTTTTAAGGAAGGGGTCGGCGGAAAGAAAGTACTTATAAAAGGAAGTAGTGGGGATAGGATGCCAGTACAATCGCCGAGTCCCTACTGTTGTATTTCTTCCGGGTAGGAGATAACTGGTTGGAAAGAGAAGCTCGTAAAAGGAACATCGTTAAGGATAAGGTGCCAGGACAATAGCCAGGAGAAGAAATAGCCATGAAATGAAAGAGTATATTTAGAATCAAATAATTCTCTTATCAAAATAAATCTATAACCATCGAACATTATTAATATACTTCAGATAAATTAATTCTCTCAAATGGAAAATAAAATGTTAAAGGCTGTTTCACATAAAAATTTGTAAGAACTATTGACGGAGGAGATAAATACTTTAGTAAGGAACAGAGTCGTTATCCCTTATCTGATGCTGTATATCGACGTCGGGTCGAGATGTTGGTACAGCTAGCGGGGTCGGGAAAAGGGTCGTAGCAGTCGTTGGTGTAAGCAACGATCGTCGGCTTGCACCGTTCGCGGTTACTGTGTGTGTCTACCATTAAATCGGCCGTCGTTAAATAGGTTTGCGCGACCGCGGGGATGGGGGACACGTTCCCCTGTCACCGTGATCGGCGGGTTAGCGGCGATATTCCGTGCGGGCACGGACCTGCCAGATAGTGCCTGACTCATCATTAGTAAAATAACAATTTCAGTACTTTTAATGATAACTATAAAAC
Organism: Homalodisca vitripennis; assembly: GCF_021130785.1. Taxonomy (NCBI): domain Eukaryota; kingdom Metazoa; phylum Arthropoda; class Insecta; order Hemiptera; family Cicadellidae; genus Homalodisca; species Homalodisca vitripennis. Next base: position 327,390 of record NC_060209.1, read on the forward strand.
CGAATTAGTGTTAACAGATTTTATGTTCTAATTTATCAAATTCACGGATCAGTATTACATTTCGTACGTTAAAGAAAAATTAACAGGGTAAATATAGGTTAGCCTCAGAAAAGTCTAAACTAGTTCTACATTTAGAGCATTCGATTCTGTTAGTGAAAAATATTTACTATTCCGTCTGTTTGAGCGGATTTAATTTAGCTACTTTTAAGACAGTTATTATGGAAAATGCGCCTTATTTTTTAGGATTTATTGCTAAAAATATAACAAAAAACTATGTTTTCAACTAAAGATATTACAAACCTTGATAAAATAAAACATATTCTTGAAATTATTGAAACAAATATTTAATGCCCACAGCCTACCACAAAGAATAGTATGGATTAAGCTACAATTAAACGAAATCAGATATATATATATATATATATATATATATATCGGGTGAAGTTTTTAAAATGATCCAATAGCTAACTTTTTAATTACACGACTTAGCACCACACTTAAAATTTGGAACTTGTTCAATTTTAAGTTTCACTCAGTAATACTCTTTTAAATTGTTTGAAGATGTCCGCCATTTTCCAATATGGTGGCCAACTTTAAAATCTGTAATGGAACACCCTGTATTTTATGTTGTTTTTAGATTCTACCCTAAAATATAAAATGTTTTTGCAATTGAGAGTTTTTCAATATTTCTAATGGTTTAGGAGCTACGTGGATTAATTATTAAGTAATATTTTGACAAAGTAATTCAGTATTTGGGTTGGCAAGTTTGATTACAAATCTAATTGTTAAATTTTTATCCAGCTGTCATTTTTTTAATCAAATTTAAAACCTGATTCTTGAAAGTTATGGCGTTCGATGAATAGGTGGATATGTTGTGAAAATTTGGTGAGTGTCACAAGAAAAATTTTACTCGTATCTAACTTAACCTATTTCTTCTGTAATGTAAAAGTTGTTTTGTGTCCATTCCAATTACTTAGTATAAAGTATTGTTTGTTTTAATTAGTAAGTATTTATGATTTAGTTTCCTTTCATTAGCAACTGGAATGGCAAATAATTATTTTACCAACTCAGAACTGGCAGACATGTATCTAATGTATGGCCTTGCTAATAATTAATTGCAGTGGTACTGCAGCGAGATGACTGTATCAGGAACGTTTCCCAAATCGTGTGTTACCTAGTAATAAAACTTTTTCAACAATTAATCGACGACTTGCAGAGACAGGAAGCTTTTCACACCAAAAACCAGGTAACTCAAGCCGACAGGTTTCAGTAAGAACTCCTGAATTGGAAGAATCCATATTGGATGTCATATCAGACCACCCCAACAAAAGTACTAGAGAAAGTTGTTTGCAGTTCAATGTTAGCAATAAAACAGTCTGGACTATACTACATAAACAACAACTTCAACCAACAACGAGTTCACTCACCGTTAGCTCGTGATTACCATCCTCCAATCCAGCTTTGTCAGTGGTTTATACAAAAATGTGTGAAACAAAATTTCTTGAGTAAGGTGTTTTTCACAGATGAGGCCAAATTTTCAAGAACCATGATTGTTAATTTCCACAAATCACACATTTGGTCCATTGACAACCCACATGAAACTACTCAGGATCGTCACCAATATCAATGTTATTTAAATTTTTAGGCTGGTATAATTGGTGACAAGTTGTTTGTAAGTTTGCTACCTCTTAACGGCCAGAAATATTTAAAGTTTTTTACTACTGACCTTCCAACTGTTCTTGAGGTTTTGCCATTGAACACCCGGAATAATATGTGGTTTATGCAAGACGGGACTCCAGGCCATATCAGTTTAAATGTTAGAAACTATTTGTATAGAGCATACAATAACAAATGGATTGGTCGTGGAGGCCCAGTTCCTTGGCCTGCTAGGTCCCCTGACCTTAATCCCTTAGACTTTTTCCTATGGGGCCACCTCAAAGTCACTGGTTTATTCTAATACCGTAGATAACATCGAAGAGTTGCGAGCAAGGGTATTAAATGGCATTGGTTCAATCCAGCAGACACGTGGAAGTTTTGAAAGAGTCCGCCAGTCAATAAGGAGGCGCTTTGATGACTGCATTTTTAACGCAGGACGCCACTTTGAGCAATCCGTATAAGTTGTTGTGTCAAAGTGAGAACTACCCGATTTTGTGAGTGTTTTACTTCTACTGTACATCTAATACTTAAATTTCATTTATCATTAATAAATGTTATTTGTTTTTTTTTTAATTTGAATATATATTCCCTGAGTATGTAATGTTGTAAAACATGGTATTATGTTTGGTAGTACTAATTAGTTGTTTTTTTTATTCGATTTTATGAAAGAACCACTATTAAATTTAGAATAAAGTTTACGACATTTTTATAATCTTGTAAAGTTTTCATACAGGGTATCGACTTTGCGGGATTTAACATCAAAACTTAAGATTAACTGCCATTTTGAAACGGGTAAAGATAATTCGTTCATATTTTTTTTTCAAATGGGCATACAAAAGGTCAACACAACTGCAAAGTTTCATAGCTTTATCTTTACTTGTATAAAAGATATAACATTTTTGGTAAAAATCAAATACAGACAGATAGACGGAAAACTGAAGGTTTTAGGACATACTTCCATATGAAGTTTTTTGCTCATTTTCATGTCTACAATAAAATACCACAGCATTGGAAAACCTTTAGTAAACATCCTGTATAATTCACAGAAGTTTTTGGAACAAAGAACCTTATACCGTTGTACCGTAAATATTTAGATGCGCCCAGCCATACAGGGTTTTCCCATTAACATACATAACAAACAAATAATTCTCTTGTATTGTCTTATCAAAAATTTTTAAATATTTCTTATATGCTTGGCGTGTTTTTTCATACATTTGGAAATTGCCTACACTAATGCATTTTTTATCACCAAAAACATTTATAGTCGTGTATCAACTGGAGCTCGATTTTTGTTAACTTTAGCATAGCATCACAGGCTAGACTTGGAGCTGTTAGATAATGTGCTGGATCGATTTTATAGCAATACAAGTAAATTAATCAAAAATTCTCAAAAATATCAGCAAGTAATATACCATGTTAGATACTTTGTACATCTGCAAAATTTAGTTGTGATTATTCCCTGAATTTGTTCGGCACATTATAGTAATGATGATAATCTTTCTTGCCAACGAACTCATCTGTTAAAATTGTGTAAACATCTTTAATTTCCAGTCTTTCTCTATGATTAGGGTTTTCGATACTATTAATAAATTCGTAGGAAAATACGCCTTTTCCTGAAATAATTAAAAACATTTCATCTTTGTTCTTTGACTGTCTTTCTAGTAACTTGTATAAGCCATTTTGTATAAAACCGTTTGTGTATTTGAGATCATATTTTTTTAGATTATTTGCAAAGTTTTTCAATGTACATTACCATAAATCTAAAAGTATCTTGCAAAGAAAGTTTTGATGAGTTTTTTTTATTTATTACCATTAAACTCATATCCATATCAAGGACATTAACTCACCATTATGTATCTCTAGTCAGTGTTAGCAAACACATCAACGTTTTCAACTTTTTTTAGAAAATTCTTTGACTAAAAGATGTGTGTCGTCATTTGAAAAATTTTAGCAGAAAACCAGTATTTTTTCCGGAAATTTTAGATTCAGATTGTAAATAATGTGAGCTGCTCCTCGAAATTTTCCGTTTAAACGGCAGTGATCTCTCAGGTGTTTCTGTTTTCGTCACCAAAACCCTAAGTATTTCAATCGTTGTAAATATTGGAATTTTATTATAAAATCACTTATTTTTCTTCAGTCAGTTTCAGAGGTTATTGTTATTATATTTTTAGCTATGTATTTCGATAATTTATCGAGCTCTTCAATTATTTTGCTTTAACATTAGGTAAATCTTCGTAACACTTTTTTTTGGTAAAACCATAGGTAATATGCTTTTGAATCTTGGTTGTTGTCATTTTTGATTATCTTTCTTACATATCGGAATTTTTCTGATATACTTTTACAATCCATGTAAATTATGTACATGTCGGGAAATTTCTTTTGATACATGGTAAGTTATGTTATCTGACCCGGAAATGGCATAATTGGCCTACAAACCTCATCATATTTTACGAATTTCGAAATGATATGTTAAATATCTGTCAAAAATATGCAGATATATAGAAATGGCATAAACATCTCCTACATAGAAAATTTCTATGTTCGTGTTTAGATACTTAAGAAGAAACAACCTTACTTAAGTCAGTTCTAAAAACTTAGTGAGATATTCCTTCTCGTTTTACATGCAATAAATCAATATTTAACTCTGCGTCATATTTTTCTGAAATTTTCAAAGGAACAATAGTGAATTTTTCATCAAAACTATAGAAAATAATGGACATTTTCGATAATCTGTATTTTTGGTTTAAACCTTGTTTCTCGAACAGTTTTACATCTTTGAACGATAATGGATAGTTACATCTAGAAAACATTTTGTCATTCATAAATTGCTCCTACTCCTGCTGCTCTGTCAACATGAGATTTTGTTGTTCAATTTCACAACTGATCGAGTAAACTTTTTTACCTTGATCTCTTTTGGTAAATCGAGATATGATACACCATTCAATACTAGGTATTGTACGTACATAAAAATACGATAATTAAATTGAAAACATAATTCCATAATTAGACCTAACTATAATCCTTATGAGACCGTTTAGCTAATATTTTAGCTCAAAAGACGTGCACAGTTTCAACTCTATTGTGATGTTTATTTTTCAGCTTTAAATTATACAAGTTGATTTGAAAATAAGTAAAATGCCTTAAAGAAGTACAATGTTTGTATATAAAACGGCAAGAGAAAACCTAAACAAAGATCATTGAAAAACAACAGAGGTGAAAATAACAAAGTAATTATTACAATAACATCTGAAATAAACCTCGTCTATCCGAACACTTAGTCGTTGTAGCACTCTTAGGTCTAAGTTATTGCGAAAGTGGTATACATTGAGCAGAGTTTTATATTGTCATTTATCGTTATTTTATTATTCCATTCAAAACTTTTTATAAGATTTTTTACATGGTATTTCATTCAATTTATATCTTGCATTTTCAGTCAAGTTTAAAATGTTCAATGTTGTATTCATATACCACTTAATTGCAATTTATGAATGTTAGTACAGTTTTCAGAGAATTATGTGTAATTAAATCAATGCAGGTTAATTGATTAATTGTATCTTAATCAATTATTAAATTACTTTACTTTATTCGCGGTCCTCGATCTGACTTTATTTTAACATAAACATATGTTACATAAGTATGTATCGTGTTTAAATATATTTAGAACCATGGTAAAAATTCATATAGTATTGAACGTGTTGTTATTGAGTACATGATTGTTCTTGTATTACTCATACTCATGTCGTAACAGATGAAATTCCCATACGCATCAAGACACTAACTTGCATAGAATATGGTATAAACTACCTGTAAACTATTAATGGGTATAAAATACTTGCTAGCAAAGTATAATAGTCAAGAACTTAATTAGTTGAATTATTCTTCAGCTAATAATTAAATTTTAATCATAAATTATTCATAAAAATTCATTTTCTATTGTTATAATTCACATCTATTTTCGTTGTTACAGGTTTATATCATTGTACTATTAAATTGATTTTCCTCACTTTCCATTAAATTGCTAAATATGAAACACCCTACAGTGCTAGTAGTGTTTCAGTGTTAGTAGACTATATATGATGTTTTTATTTTTAACAATTACCAACCCAAAAGATAAATAGGGAATTTTAACTTGTCATAATAGTTTATCTAAGACTGTTTTGTTCAAGATACTGATACTGTGGATAAATTAGTAATAAATACACTGCATGTTAAATACCTTACAATAGAAGCGCATGTTCCAACTAGTATGTTGGCTTAAAATAGATATTGTATATAAATACTGTTTTACTTCCTTCAACGATAATTAACCTGAAACAAGATAAAAGTACGTCAAACCACGTGTCGCGACGGTTGTGCCAACAGGCTTTGCTGAGGTCACAGCAAATTTTTTAATTTATGGCTCATTTCTGTCTCGAGATGTCCTTAGGGTAGATAGATAGGTGGGTAACCATACAGAAATGTCTACACCCCCACCAGTATAAAGAGATACTTGTATCAACATACCGAATCTGGCCATGATAACGATCAACCAGTTTTTATGGTTGGATATGCACCATCGTAGACTTAATTCTTCTCTATGTAGAAATAAAGTTTCATGAAACATGTAATATCAATAGATGAAAACTGTCTCAATATTTTATCTTAATGCGCAATGCATTCATATTTTTGCTCATTACATCATGTATCAAAATAGTGTTGAAATAATAAAAGTTTCGTTGAACTAAGGAGGGTAATACAAGCATAGTTAGGAAGAGAATTAGATCTTAATAATGAGTTTTAACACTGAATGTTTACTTTTTTATTTACACTCTATGAATAAAAATTACATTTTTTTAATCTTAAATTATGGAATTATGTTTGTTTAAAAATTTATTTATAAAGGTTTTTTTTGTTTACATCAAAGCTACGCATAAGGCAGTTGTAAAAATATTCACTAACATCTTGGTCAGGTGGGGGAGGCATTATTACATACATAAATAAAGAACAAAAAGAAGAAAAGAACGTAAGGGAAAGGGCTTAAACATACCCAAAAGCTGCTTCGATTCTAGTCATTGGACGTTGTCTCTGCAGAGAATGCAAGCCCTAGCACGAGTAAAGAGTACGAGAAACACGGTAATACTTCACAGCAGCACTAATGAAAGAGGGATACTAACACGAAATTGATGTCGGCTCTTTTCTTAGCACCACGTCGGGTCAGCTGAAACAATGGGACAGGAAGGCAATGGTCAGGAGGAGGAAGTAGCAAATGCAAGCCACTTCCGGTCCTATGCTTTGGTCGTAGACCTTAGTGTCATGGTGTGTACAAATTTTTCTTCAATTGGTACAATATTTTTAGGTTTCTTAGTTAGTTCTTATTTTAATATTGCTACCTAAAATGGTTTAAACCGAATGTTAGCTTAGTGGTTAATCTGCTAACTTTAAGTATGAAGCCTCAATAAGTTTTATATTTTTTAATTCTCCTCGCTATGTATTATGTTTGCTTCATCCATTTTCATTTGACGATTTACAGACCATCAATTTTAGGCTTTTCCACTAGTCCCTTTTTCGTATTCTCCTTTTGTTCTTCGATTCTCATAATTAGTGGTATTTTTGTCGCACCTACGTATTCTCTACTACAAGAACATGTTTTTACTTTAGACATAGTTTTTAGTATAATTTTTTGGGGGTTTTTACAAGACTTTGTATTGTCTTGTAAAACACTATAGTGTTTTGTGTTCTAAAAGCGGTTCTAATATTATATATTCTGCCAACTCACTAATTTTTTCCAAACATCCCGGCACATAAGGGATCGACATATAAGTTAATTTTCTTTGTTATTATTCTCTGACTCCTGAATCTTTCTATTTTTTTCTTTTACAGACTGAGGCTCAAAGTTTTTTTACATAACGGATTCAACATTTTGGAATTCTTCTTTTAACCTATCTTTGCTCACAAACATACATGCACATGCTCTTTTCTCTGTCGAACAATGATTATGCTACTCCTTCTTCGATAGATTGTGGATGGCTTGACTGAAAATTTAAATATTGGCCGGTGTGTGTTTCCTTACGATACACTGTTGTCTTAGGACGTCGATATCTCTTACTAGGTTCACATTCATAAATGAGAGTTTCTTTTGGACTTCTATCCCCATGGCGAGGTAAATGCAGGGAGAAATGCTGTTAATGTGGGACAAAAACTTGTTCAAGTGTCTCTATGAGGGAAGATGACGAAAGTGACATTCACTTATCTCCTCCAGATCCTTGGATGTTTATTTTCCATAAAGTATTTCCTTCAATCCACGATCAACTCCCATGAATTGTGAGGTTATCTCATCAGTTGAAATAATGATATTAAATTGCAGGAATGTTACTAGCAATTTGTTTATATTATTTACTGAACTGTTTATGTCTGAAATTCTTTTAACTATGATAATTTAATAAAATAACTACTTATTGGTTTTGATTAAAATTCAATTTCATCGATAGCACAACTTAATGATAGAATTTTAATAATAACAACCTAATGCTTTTGTGTTTTATGTGCAAGAGTAATTAATTAGTTACTTTTATAATTATTATCGAGCTAATAAATTAATACGCCTTTTTACAACCCGAAGTTTTGCATAGTTTTAAATTACAATTTATTTCTTCACTTCATTTTCAATTAGTTGCAAGACCAAAGCTACCTTGAGTACCATTATAGTTTTATTTACATCCATATTAAAAGCTATTAAGTCAAATTATACATTGTACGCGTTTCCCTATATTTACCGGTTAACAGTTGAGCTGTCGTCAATAGATACATAAAGTAATTAATTGTACCCAATGGACTTATTATCTTGTTTACATTACATGGTTTATATGAAACGACATTATAGCATGTGAGATTAGCTTATGTACGAATTATTATGTAGTTATGGTAATCTATAATTATAATAATACAACACAAATTACTTACCAGTCATAAATATTATTTTTCCCTCATACCAATGTATGCTGTATGTTATGCATGTACAGTACTATAAATATATAAGTAGATATTTGAAACATTAATCTAATACATCATACCTTTCGAAGCAATATTTAATAATCTGAAAAAGTAATGTATTTTTATGATTAAAAATCGTTTTCTAATGTTCCTAACAACTAATGCATCATAAGGTAAGTAATAAACCAGTAATAGGAGTATTGAAGGGCCAGAGAGAACGTAAAAAAGTCTTTACTGAAATTATCATAGCATTTTGTCACCTCTTACGACAACATTCATTCCGTTTCCACTTTCAATTTCAGAACTTCTACATTCAGGAACCATTCTCTTACATTATATCACACCTTGATCCAACAGAAAGACCTTTCGTGTTCTTATTAATATATCTCATAAATTCCGTAGTAGAAAAGTAACGTTATTAGAATATTTCTCAGTAAAACAGGCCATGGTGAACACGACTAGAATGATTAACCCTGGAACAAGAAGGTTTTTGGTATCTCGGTAGTTCCGGACGTTGAGCAATAAGTCAACGTTACTCATTCATGTATCCAGGAATGCCTTAGTTGAGTAGGTTAAGTAACTCATAATCTTTCGACACCTAACTACATATCTGAAACATGCTGAACGTAAATGATTAACACTGTAACATCTAAAGTCACTATATATCAATAGTTCCGGAGGCAATATATCAGCGGTATTCATTTATGTATCCAGGAATTATCTGAAACATGCTGAACGTAAATGATTAACACTGTAACATGTAAAGTCACTATATATCGGTAGTTCTGGAGGCAATAAGTCAGCGTTATTCATTTACGTATCCACGAATGCCTTAGTTGAGTAGATTAAGTCACTTATATAGTTCCACTTCATATAGTACATATTTTCGCAACCCAGTTACTTGTTATTGGTTTGAATAAGTTACATCCGATGTTCTTGGTACTAAATTCTTGGCGGATTGATAACCTAATTGTTTTTTTCTCTCGGGAAGTTTGTACCTGCCTAACCTCGCTACCGAAGCTACATCTCACGCGCCTTGTCCGTAAGTAAAATATATATTTTCGTATCATAAGTTAGCCCTTCCATACGAGACATCTAATTTGAATGTAATTTAAAGTAAAATTATAACTTGCAAACCAACTTACATTGAATTTGTTTTATTTGCCAGATCAACTTGCATAATATTGACGAGACCACGTTGTCATGATTGTAAGTTGTCTCGATAAATAGCTAATACCGTCGCGATTTGGTTTTAGGCGAGTTGCAGTTCGCTCTACAAGATCACTTCTTGAGTTCAAGCCCAATTCCTTCATGTTTTAGACTTCCAGTTTACTAATCTTCCCCTTTTCCGACTACAGCTGTATTGTCGAGCCAAGAATGTCCGTGTTGAGAGACAAGTTCATTGTAAAGGAAAGTTATTTTTAAAGTTTTAATTATCATTAATTTCGAAGGTACAATCCAAAGAATATTGGAATATTTATGCCTATACCATTGTATCATATTTTAGTTCATTCATACTCTATTAGGCAGCAACCTGGCAATACTTTATTTTATTTTACAAAAATAAAACTAGAACTGTATTAAACATATACGTAAACTTCAAATTTCGAGTATTCATTACTACGACATCAGCGGTATCCAACCCCATGAGTATTGTCCATTCAGTACACTACCGAATCCTAACTACAACTCAACGTTAGCCAATTTATGTATGTCCTGGGTGTTTAGTTTAATGAAGAAAGTTATGTCGCGTGTAATCCCTCGACACATAACTACATACAGTAAACAAGCTGACAGTTGAACGATTAATCCTGGAATACCTAAGTTGTTAGTATCTCGGTAGTTTCGGAGGTTGAGCAATAATTAAACGTTAGGCAATTTATGTGTGTTCGAGTTGGTTAGTTTAATGATGAAAGTTACGTCGCTTGTAATCCCTCGACACATAACTACATACAGTAAACAAGCTGACAGTTGAACGATTAATCCTGTAATACCTAAGATGTTAGTATCTCGGTAGTTTCGGAGGTTGAGCAATAATTAAACGTTAGGCAATTTATGTGTGTTCGAGTTGGTTAGTTTAATGATGAAAGTTACGTCGCTTGTAATCCCTCGACACATAACTACATATAGTAAACAAGCTGAGGGTTAAACGATTAATAGTGTAATAATTAAGATGTCAGTATCTCGGTGGTTGAAGAAAGTAAGTAAAGCCGCTTGCAATCTTTCGACGCCTAACTACATATAGTAGGCCTATACTAGCTCAAGTTTAAATAAGTAGCGCTGCAACACATAAGTAAGTTATGTCGCTTGTAATCCCTCAACACCTTGCTATCAACTGTTTCTGCAAGTTTTCAACTATATGTAAATATATCTTTTTACTCATTGAAATGTTCACTATGATCCTTCCTATTTTATTTACTGTTCATTATTGTTACCAATCCACCATAAATCACTGACACAATAGCTGTCATGTTATTTTAATCCTAATAATATATAAATGAAAATGAACTTTTAAAATATTTTTTTACCATTACATGAATTATAAATAAAATTATTTTTTGTAATAGTAGCCTAAAATGATATGTAGATCAATTAATTCACAAACTTTAAAAATAATTCATGCATACAATCCGTTTACAAATCACGTACATTATAAGAGGCAAACTTTTTATTAATGTTAGGTTGCAAGTCACCATAATTATGTCAGTATATACATTTCGGCTCTAATATTTAATATTACCCATTATACGAACCAATAAAGTTACAGGTAAATAATTGTGATATACTGTTCACTGTTCTCATAACTCTGTGGCATTCAGACATACAAAATTGCCCTTTGCAGCATTGAATTATTGTACCCAAAGATACTTTAAACATTACTCTTAAAACGTCTGCAAAGCTTTCATACGATATTTCTGAATGAGTTAGCAGAGAAGTATTTGCGTAGAATTAAATAGAAATATGTGGGAATAAAGAACTATTAAAATTGATAATGCCTATACAGTAGTTTTAACCATAATGCTATATTCTGGATTTATATTCTAAATAGGTTTATGAACACACTTCAAATATGAATCATGTATGGAAATGCTTACTTTAACTACGCATTTGTAAACTGTGTGTTGAATCCTAGTTCAGCAAAGAAATTTTAGCTATATTTTTCTACGATCATACTTTTTAAGGGTAGTAAAAAATGAGATGATTCCCGTACTATTATAGTAGTTCAATAATTCAATAATTTTTAAAATTAGGTCACTCGTAATGTAATTTACGGTTATTCCTTAACTCTAGTTTAAGTTTATGATGAACTTAAACTAATAAATCAGAAAATATTTAAATTTTGGATGTACAATTATGGTTGTCAAAGATAAAATAAAATTTCTTTACACACAGTGGTCCTTTAAAAAAAATTATAACTACCCATTTTTGAAAAAAACAATCGTATCCGGGAATAACTTACTGAATTTATGTCAAACAGGTATTATATAAATTCAATTTTGAATACAAACATAAGAGACTGGATATCCTGATTTTGACAATACCTCATCTTATATTTTTCAACTTTACAATGACCTTTCTGTACCATATAGTAGAGATAGGCAGCTATATACTATCTCCAATATTTTAAAAATCTGTATTATGATAAAGATGTGGCCGTTAGATTACAACAAGGAATATTTGTCTTTTTCAGAATGTAAGACATTAAAAGAAGAAACTACGACGCGCAGTTACACAAATTTCCAAAATATTATGATTTGATTTTAGTAGAACACCCGCCACTTTAGCGCTAACATGGGCTCTTATGGAGTTATTCTGGACCAATGAGAGAGCAGCAATGGCCTAACCAAAACGACAAGAGCTTGTAATTCTAAAACATTTATGTTACTTTTCAAGCGTATCAGCTTTTTACGAACTGTAACGGTTTTCTTTTTCTAAATTTCAACACCTAGTAACAGTACACATGATAAAGACGGTAAAAAGTTTACTGACGGTATGAGGATTGGAAAGGGGAAGAGATGAGCTGCTATTTGTTGTCATGTCGTTGATCCAGCCATCGTGTAGTTCACGGAAATAATTATACCACGAAGTAGTACTAATTTCTTAATCATTTGTACAGCAGTATCAAAATTTGTACCCAACACAGTACAAATCCATTAGCAAAACGTAATGACAGGGACAGTGACATGTCAGCCCAGCGATGGGTTTATTTCTTTGAAAATGTACTATAGCGTAGTACATTCTACGTCCTAATTCATGAATTATTATTATTGTTATGTTTGGCCTTTATATTTAAAAGTTACATCAAATATGTACAACAGTTCTAAGAAAGTTCTACGTCAGCTATATCGTATTTTAAAGAACATACTCGTCAATAATAAAGCACACATTTTACCATTATTATTCCAGTAGCAGAATTTTGTTTCCCTCACGCAACCACCGTTAAAAATAAAGTACTTTAAGCTCTCGTTATAGCCATCCCAGTTTAGACGTTTATACTAAACAACACATTTGGAAAATTTATAGAAAGAGTTTAGAAGCACTTCATTTCAACTGACACTGTTTGTTAAGTGGAAATTTTCTTTGGTATGTCTGAATTATTTTGTTTAGAAAAAAAGAGCGTTAAGATATAATAAATTAATAATTTTTAACGAATCTCGAGGTGATCTCCAACATTTTCCTTAAAGTTAGGGATATCCCTTTCTTTAGGGAAATAGCAAAATAGCTATTTAGAAATGTGGCAGGCCGTGAACCTTTCCCAAAACATTTCTGGGAATTCACTCGTGGGTTGTCACATTTCTCCCCCAATTGGTCTCTACCCCAGAGGCTCGGCGCACTGTAGACGGGGAATCACTCTTAACATTCCATGTTAGTATACGGTCAGTGTCGTTGGAAGTGTGGTGCAGTAGTGGTGTGAACATGGAGTGAGGAAGGCCACTGCAAGTGCCAGTGGAAATAATAGCAGATTAGAACACCAATGTTAACTGACGGGATAGTTGTAGATGTGTCCGATAAAGTGTATTAAGATATTTCGGAAAGTTTAAACTGGCGTATGTCCGCTAAATTACTAATTCTGTTTGTGAAAAAGAATTCTTTAGTTAGAGAAAGATACCAGGAATGGGGTGTAACGGAGAACACCAGGAGTGATACAGCAACAAGAAACTACCAAAAGGTAAGCTATCTACATAAGGTTTATTAACTGGTTTTATCTGTGAATCACGGCCGGAAATGTATACAACGATAAATACAGTTCTTAAGAATACAAATGATATATATACATACACACACACACACACATATAAGTAGATAGTAATATGGCGGTTCTAGCTCACTTTTGGGACAGTCAGAAAATCAAGGGAAAATACTGTTTAAAGGACAATAAACGAATCTGTAACTCACGAATGAAAAATTAACTGAATCCGTTCCAAAAGCGACCCAGAATCCCCTACTGACCAAAAATGAAAAATCACGAATGAAACCGAATCTATAGCTGTTTGCTTCTATTTTCTTGAGCTGAAACTTAGTCAAATATGCTTCGAAATGATCTCATATCTGCTTCTAATCTACGAAAATTCTGTAGTAAATATATCAAAATCTTAATGAAAAATCTTGGAAAAGTTAAAGAAAAAATTATTGAAAAAATAGTATAAAGAATTTAAATTACCTCGTACAAACCAATATAGTAATTAAAGTACTATTTTGTCCTATAAATATACTATTTTTTCAATATTTTTAAGTCTTAGTTTACAGATTTTTCTATAATAAATAGAAGAATCTATCACTGTTTCACCAGAAATTGTGCTGATTTCTGTCAAATTCAAGTAAAAAGCATTACTTTTTCAAATTCATAGTTAAGAAATTTTTACCTTATAAATAGAACAATGGCACGAAGTAAAATAACATGTCCATACTGCAAAAAAGATATTTTTGAACACCATTATACCCGACATTATATCTCAAAGAATCATCTGAAAAATAAAGATATTTATGACAAAGAACTAAATTATTTGAGGACTTGGGCTAGAGAAAATCAAATTGATGATCACCAAAACATGTATAATATAGAAAAATTAAGGGAATTAAAGAAAAACTTTAAGGAAGATAAAAAAGATCTAAATCTATTTAAAGATGAAAAAATTCAATCAATCGCTGAAAAATTGTCCATAGAAACAAACGATAAAACTAAGTCTGAAATGATCGAAGAAATTGACAAAACTCTTAACGAAAAACATAAAAATATCATTGATGTAGAGGTTTTATCCTCAATTCACGGTCTTTTCAAGCAATACATTTTAACAAATTTAAACGATAATTCCATGTCAATTTACAAATATCTATCAATTATGCGCCCAGAAATTAAAAGTTTAATAGAAAAATTTCAAGACACTGTGAAAAATAGTAAAGGATATCTCTCTTTGGAATGCGAATACGAACGAACTTTAGTGAACGGTGAAACACAAACGTGTCCAATGTACTTTACTATAAAAGCAGACGAGATCTTTGATGTAAACGACTTTATTTCTAAACAATTTAATAAATTAACACATCGTGAACAGACAAATCATCCAAATGAGGGTTCTGGATGGACATTTAAAAGCTGCAAACAACTAGTTTTGAGCCTTAATAAACACGAAATGATGAACGCAGGATCATATATCGATTTACCAAAGAAAATCAAAGATAAAAAAGCTTTTATAAATATCAAAAATAAAGATGATTTCTGTTTTGTTTATTCTATCCGATGCGCTATTGAAAAACCCGAAAAGAATGCTGACAGAGCAAAGCAATATGAAAAATTTGTAAATGACGAGATATTTTCAGGTTTCGAGTATCCAATGTCCTTAAAAGATATACAATCATTTGAAAAACGAAGTTACAATTCCAAGTACAAATATCCAAAAATGTCTATCAATGTCTATACTTATGACGAGAAACTCAACATTGTTCCATTACAAATTTCTGAAAAATATGATGCCGAGTTAGAAGTTGATTTATTGTATGTTAAACAAGAAGATAAATCTCATTATGTTTTAATAACCGATTTAAATAAGCTCGTGAGTTCTCAGTTATCTAAACACGAACATAAAAAATTGCTATGTAGAAGATGTTTAAGCCATTTCTACAAATCTGGAGATTTAGCAGAGCATTTGGAAATTTGTAAAAATCACGAAGTTTGCAAGCCAATTATGCCATTTCCAGGTCAAACAACAACATTTACTAATTATCAAAAGAAATTTTCTCATCCTTACGTTATTTATATGGATTTTGAAAGCATATTAGAGAAGATTCCCACATGCAAAAACAATCCGCAAAAATCGACTACAACGAAGATTCAGAAGGATATTCCTTATGGTTTTACTCTATATTTAGTGTCAAATGTGACGAATCGCATGTATAAACCGATATGTTATCGAGCCGAAAATGAAGACGATTTGCCTAATGTTCCTGCAAAATTGTTTGAAGAGCTCAATAAAATATCAAAATACATAGCTAAAAAGTATAATTCTAAGAACAAAAAACCTATGAAATTGACCGAAGAAGAAGAATTAGCGTACCAAAATTCTAGTCTTTGTCATATTTGTGAATGTGAGGGTTTTGATAATCAAACAAGAAAAAAAGTACGAGATCATTGTCATTTAACAGGTAAATTTCGAGGTGCTGCTCATTTATCTTGTAATCTGAATCTCAAATTTCCTCAAAATATTCCAGTTTTCTGTCACAATATGTCAAATTACGATACTCATTTGTACATAAAAGAATTGGCAAAACAGTATGGTAATGTTGATTTGATTGCAAACACCGATGAACGATACATAAATTATTCTGTAAATTCTGGATATGGCTATGAGTTTGAAGATGATTAAACCAAGAAAGTTCATCAAGTTTTCGTTCGTAGACACGTTCAGATTCATGGCCTCGTCTATAAAAAAATTAGCTAAAAACCTCAAAAAAGATGATTTCAAGCATACAAATCATTTTATACAGGATGGAAGAATATTGAATGAAATTATAGAACGACAGCCAAATGACGACAACGAGATTTTTAAAATTCTATCTGGAAAAGGAATATTTCCCTATGAATTTATCGATAGTATTGAAAAACTTGATTACACAGAAGACCTGAAAATTCAAGATTTCTATTCACTTTTGACAGATGAGAGCATATCTGAGAAAGATTATCAACACTACTTGAGCGTTTGGAACAAATTAAAAGTGAAAAATCTAGGAAATTACTCTGATTTGTACAATATCCAAGATGTATTATTGCTCGGTGATATATTCGAAAATTTCAGAAATATTTGTCTAAATTGTTACAAACTTGATCCAGCACATTATCTAACAGCTCCAAGCCTCGCATGGGACGCTATGTTAAAATTAACGAAGATAGAATTACAGTTAATTAATGATTATAATATGTATTTGATGATTGAAAAAGGTATTCGCTGAGGCATTTCTCAATGTATTAAACGATATGTTAAAGCAAATAACAAATATTTGAAAGATTTTGATAAGACAAAGCCCGAAAACTATCTGTTGTACGTCGATGCTAATAACCTTTATGGGTATGGCCTAATGAAAAATTTACCATATAACGAAATCAAGTGGATGGATCCTAAAACGTATACAACAGCAGAATGGCAAGAAACAATTTTGGAACTCACTGGCGACGAAGATTATGGCTATATTCTTGAAGTCGATCTAGGATATCCAACAAATTTACACGAACATCACAAGGATTTACCTCTTGCTCCCGAACATTATAAAAACAAACTTTGCACAACTCTACTGGATAAAACTGAATACGTTGTTCATTCGAGAAATTTGAAGTTCTATTTGGAACAAGGTATGATTTTGAAACATGTGAATAGAGTTATCGCATTCGATCAGAAGCCTTTTATGAAAGATTACATTGATTTTAACACAAACATGAGAACCAAAGCTACAAGTGACTTTGAGAAGGACTTTTATAAGCTGATGAACAACTCAGTTTTTGGAAAAAGTATGGAAAATGTGCGAAATAGATGTGATATTAGACTAGGAAATGAAGAATTTTCAATGAAACAAGCTAAGAAAACAAATTTCAAGTGCTTTAGTATCTTTGACGACAACTGTATAGCGAGTCACATGTTCAAACAAAAGGTTAAATTTAACAAACCGATCTACATAGGAT
Source organism: Homalodisca vitripennis (assembly GCF_021130785.1). Classification (NCBI taxonomy): domain Eukaryota; kingdom Metazoa; phylum Arthropoda; class Insecta; order Hemiptera; family Cicadellidae; genus Homalodisca; species Homalodisca vitripennis. Next base: position 345,184 of record NC_060209.1, read on the forward strand.
TTTCAGTTCTTGACCTATCAAAATTGCTAATGTACGAGTTTTATTACGATAAATTAAAGAAGTTTGATCCAGATTTGAATCTTTGTTACATGGATACAGACAGTTATTTTCTAGAATTGAAACGAGATTCTTTTAAAATTATTAAAGAAAATATAGAGGACTTTGATACGAGCGATTATCCAAACGATCACGAATGTTTCACTACTAAAAATAAGAAGGTAATAGGGAAATTTAAAGATGAGTTAAATAGCGAAGTTTTAGAAGAATTTTGTGGTTTAAGATCAAAGATGTACTCGTACAAATATCTAGACAAAAATCCAGTTAGGTGTAAAGGGATTAAGAGAAGCGTTGTAAATAAAACAATAAATATCGAAAACTTGAAGAAATGTTTGTTCGAAGATAAAGAAGAATTTAGGGAGATGACAGTAATCAAAAGCTATAAACATGAGTTGTACACCGTCACTATAAACAAGTTAGCACTGAACGCTAAAGATGATAAGAGAATTGTCCTAGAAAATAAGATCGATACAGTACCTTATGGCTATAAAAATGAAGCAAAATCTGATATATTAGACGAATTAAATAAACTTGGAAACTTTGAAAATTGAGAAATAACCGGAAGTGTTTACGAATATGAATTGAGAAAGTCAAAGCTGTAATTTTTTCTATATAAATGGAGGCTCAAAAGAAGTGTACAATTTGTCAAGAATATAAATATTTTGAAGAATTTCATAAAAATAAGTCTAAAAAAGGAGGAATAGAGTCTATGTGTAAAGTTTGTCGTAGTAAATATGAGAGAGAATTATACGATAAAATAGAAAAATTAACGTTAGAAGAGAAAAAATGTTGCGTTTGTAAAGAAATTAAGGATATTTCCCAATTTTACGATTGGCATTATAGTAGAGATAAAAAACATACACATTGTAAAGATTGTGCTATAAGAATTCAACGAAAAAGTCAAAAGAAACCGACTCTTTGCGAGTGTGGACGAATCATTCAATGGTTACCTTATCTTCAAAAACATTTACAGACAAAATATCATAATTCTAGAGTTTAATAAAATTTAGAAACATTTTCATCGTAAAGTCCAGATTCATTGATAAAAACAGTGTCAGGATGAAGATTGTTAAGGGGCCATTCGAATAGCCCCTTGTTTCTCGGAGTCTATGGGATAGACTCCTGTAATTTATACATACAAAAGTTGTTTTTATCATCATTATCGACATTATTTATGATAGCTTGCCTCGTGTTTTCATATTCTAAAATTTCTGCAACATCTTTTGCTTTGAACCAAATTTTGAAACGTTTCTGCAATCTTCATTTTAGATTTCAGTATTAAAGAATATATGCCCGGTTCATTAATGAAAATAGTGTTTTTTTGAAAGTTTGAATGTAAGAACGATTCGTTCCCCCCTTCTGAATCTATGTTATCGTAGCTTTTTTTATATTTGTCTTTAACGTGATCTCTAATCGCTTTCATCGTATTTTTAAATTCCAATATTTCTGCAATATCTTTTGCTTTAAACCAAAATTCATTATTTTCGTCAACAAATGTTAAAATTTCTTTATTATTGAATTTGAGTAGATTCACAACTGACACCATTTAGATAGAAAAGAAATTTAACTAGTAATTTGTATTTCGAGAATAAAGGCCAGATTCATTAACGAAAATAGTGTCAGGATGAAGATTTTGAAAGGGTCTATGGCATAGACTCTTGTAATTTATATATTTAAAGGCTATTTTCTCGTCATTATCAATATTATTTATGATAGCTTGTCTAGTATTTTCATATTGTAAAATTTCTGCAACATCTTAAGCCTTAAACCAGATCACATTGTTTTCGTCTACAATCGTTAAGATATTCGTGTTATCGAATGTAAGTTGATTATTTCTTAGATCTATGACTGACTCCATTTAGATAGAAAAAAAATTTAACAAGCGATTATTATTTTGAGTTTAAAGGTCGAAAATAGTGTCTGGATGTAATTTTTGTAAGAGTCGCGATTCGATACCCTTGAAAATGTATATCTTCTAGTCTTTTCTTGAAAGTTTAAAGGTAGTCTATTCAATAGACCCCCTTGATTCATGTCCGTTGCTTCAACAATCTTAAGTAAATTGTAGTTTTACTCTCATTTTTCAATAAATTTCCTTCAGAGTCTTGAACAGTTAGAACGATTTTTTGAATTCTTTCTTCTTCTATTTTTTCTGTTTCGCTTTTTAATATTGTTATTGCACTAGCCATTTATTTAAGAAAAATATTGACAAATTTAGTGATCTATTTAAAATTTTAAGTTTTTTCTTATAAAATAACCTGATTCTCTATATTGTTTTAACAGATTTATACCTTGATTGGTATGCAATTTTGCGCGACTGTGATAAAGACTATTATCGTTTTTGTCATAAAATTCCAGGTCTTTGTTATCATTTTTATTTTTATAATATAGATTTAATCGTTTTTTATTTATACATTTTTTACAAGATGATCTGATTTTTTCGAGTTGTTTTCCAAATTCTGCAATATCTTTTACAATGTTACAAGTAGAACATTTTTTAAAACAGTTATCCATTTATTGACAACAAATTTGACAACATGAACGTAAAAGTTGACAACATGAACGTAAAAGTTGACAACATGAACGTAAAAGTTGACAACATGAACGTAAAAGTTGACAACATGAACGTAAAAGTTGACAACAAGAACGTAAACAGGACAACAAGAACGTAAACATGACAACAAAAACGTAAAACATGAACGTGAAACTAAAACCTTTTTAAAGGCCGAGAATGGAGGGATATTTGAAGAAGTCGGAGATGAGGGCTGGCTGGTGGACAGTGGTTCAACTGCTACGCTGTTGGTCTCAGACGAAGACTTCTCCAAAAGTGTCAAAAAACCTTGACGAATTGGAGAAACAATCTGTTTATTTCGAGCTTAAAGGACCGTCTTCAAAAAGTCTTTTCTTGATACCGAAACCTTTAGACCTGAGGCCTTTCCAAGGGAGTCTTCTTGTCTAAGACCTTTAACAAGAAGTCTCAGGCCTAAAGGGAGTCTAAGACCTTTAACAAGAAGTCAAGTCATGTTTACGTTTCTTGTTGTCCTGTTTACGTTCTTGTTGTCAACTTTTTACGTTCATGTTGTCAACTTTTACGTTCATGTTGTCAACTTTTACGTTCATGTTGTCAACTTTTACGTTCATGTTGTCAAATTTGTTGTCAATAAATGGATAACTGTTTTAAAAAATGTTCTACTTGTAACATTGTAAAAGATATTGCAGAATTTGGAAAACAACTCGAAAAAATCAGATCATCTTGTAAAAAATGTATAAATAAAAAACGATTAAATCTATATTATAAAAATAAAAATGATAACAAAGACCTGGAATTTTATGACAAAAACGATAATAGTCTTTATCACAGTCGCGCAAAATTGCATACCAATCAAGGTATAAATCTGTTAAAACAATATAGAGAATCAGGTTATTTTATAAGAAAAAACTTAAAATTTTAAATAGATCACTAAATTTGTCAATATTTTTCTTAAATAAATGGCTAGTGCAATAACAATATTAAAAAGCGAAACAGAAAAAATAGAAGAAGAAAGAATTCAAAAAATCGTTCTAACTGTTCAAGACTCTGAAGGAAATTTATTGAAAAATGAGAGTAAAACTACAATTTACTTAAGATTGTTGAAGCAACGGACATGAATCAAGGGGGTCTATTGAATAGACTACCTTTAAACTTTCAAGAAAAGACTAGAAGATATACATTTTCAAGGGTATCGAATCGCGACTCTTACAAAAATTACATCCAGACACTATTTTCGACCTTTAAACTCAAAATAATAATCGCTTGTTAAATTTTTTTTCTATCTAAATGGAGTCAGTCATAGATCTAAGAAATAATCAACTTACATTCGATAACACGAATATCTTAACGATTGTAGACGAAAACAATGTGATCTGGTTTAAGGCTAAAGATGTTGCAGAAATTTTACAATATGAAAATACTAGACAAGCTGTCATAAATAATATTGATAATGACGAGAAAATAGCCTTTAAATATATAAATTACAAGAGTCTATGCCATAGACCCTTTCAAAATCTTCATCCTGACACTATTTTCGTTAATGAATCTGGCCTTTATTCTCGAAATACAAATTACTAGTTAAATTTCTTTTCTATCTAAATGGAGTCAGTTGTAAATCTACTCAAATTCAATAATAAAGAAATTTTAACATTTGTTGACGAAAATAATGAATTTTGGTTTAAAGCAAAAGATATTGCAGAAATATTGGAATTTAAAAATACGATGAAAGCGATTAGAGATCACGTTAAAGACAAATATAAAAAAAGCTACGATAACATAGATTCAGAAGGGGGGAACCAATCGTTCTTACCTTCAAACTTTCAAAAAAACACTATTTTCATTAATGAACCGGGCATATATTCTTTAATACTGAAATCTAAAATGAAGATTGCAGAAACGTTTCAAAATTTGGTTCAAAGCAAAATGATGTTGCAGAAATTTTAGAATATGAAAACACGAGGCAAGCTATCATAAATAATGTCGATAATGATGATAAAAACAACTTTTGTATGTATAAATTACAGGAGTCTATCCCATAGACCCCGAGAAACAAGGGGCTATTCGAATGGCCCCTTAACAATCTTCATCCTGACACTGTTTTTATCAATGAATCTGGACTTTACGATGAAAATGTTTCTAAATTTTATTAAACTCTAGAATTATGATATTTTGTCTGTAAATGTTTTTGAAGATAAGGTAACCATTGAATGATTCGTCCACACTCGCAAAGAGTCGGTTTCTTTTGACTTTTTCGTTGAATTCTTATAGCACAATCTTTACAATGTGTATGTTTTTTATCTCTACTATAATGCCAATCGTAAAATTGGGAAATATCCTTAATTTCTTTACAAACGCAACATTTTTTCTCTTCTAACGTTAATTTTTCTATTTTATCGTATAATTCTCTCTCATATTTACTACGACAAACTTTACACATAGACTCTATTCCTCCTTTTTTAGACTTATTTTTATGAAATTCTTCAAAATATTTATATTCTTGACAAATTGTACACTTCTTTTGAGCCTCCATTTATATAGAAAAAATTACAGCTTTGACTTTCTCAATTCATATTCGTAAACACTTCCGGTTATTTCTCAATTTTCAAAGTTTCCAAGTTTATTTAATTCGTCTAATATATCAGATTTTGCTTCATTTTTATAGCCATAAGGTACTGTATCGATCTTATTTTCTAGGACAATTCTCTTATCATCTTTAGCGTTCAGTGCTAACTTGTTTATAGTGACGGTGTACAACTCATGTTTATAGCTTTTGATTACTGTCATCTCCCTAAATTCTTCTTTATCTTCGAACAAACATTTCTTCAAGTTTTCGATATTTATTGTTTTATTTACAACGCTTCTCTTAATCCCTTTACACCTAACTGGATTTTTGTCTAGATATTTGTACGAGTACATCTTTGATTTTAAACCACAAAATTCTTCTAAAACTTCGCTATTTAACTCATCTTTAAATTTCCCTATTACCTTCTTATTTTTAGTAGTGAAACATTCGTGATCGTTTGGATAATCGCTCGTATCAAAGTCCTCTATATTTTCTTTAATAATTTTATAAGGATCTCGTTTCAATTCTAGAAAATAACTGTCTGTATCCATGTAACAAAGATTCAAATCTGGATCAAACTTCTTTAATTTATCGTAATAAAACTCGTACATTAGCAATTTTAAAAGGTCAAGAACTGAAAATCCTATGTAGATCGGTTTGTTAAATTTAACCTTTTGTTTGTAAATGTGACTCGCTATACAGTTGTCGTCAAAGATGTTAAAGCATTTGAAATTTGTTTTCTTAGCTTGTTTCATTGAAAATTCTTCATTTCCTAGTCTAATATCACATCTGTTTCTCACATTTTCCATAGATTTTCCAAAAACTGAGTTGTTCATCAGCTTATAAAAGTCCTTTTCGAAGTCACTTGTAGCTTTGGTTCTCATGTTTGTGTTAAAATCAATGTAATCTTTCATAAAAGGCTTCTGATCGAATGCGATAACTCTATTCACATGTTTCAAAATCATACCTTGTTCCAAATAGAACTTCAAATTTCTCGAATGAACAACGTATTCAGTTTTATCCAGTAGAGTTGTGCAAAGTTTGTTTTTATAATGTTCGGGAGCAAGAGGTAAATCCTTGTGATGTTCGTGTAAATTTGTTGGATATCCTAGATCGACTTCAAGAATATAGCCATAATCTTCGTCGCCAGCGAGTTCCAAAATTGTTTCTTGCCATTCTGCTGTTGTATACGTTTTAGGATCCATCCACTTGATTTCGTTATATGGTAAATTTTGCATTAGGCCATACCCATAAAGGTTATTAGCATCGACGTACAACAGATAGTTTTCGGGCTTTGTCTTATCAAAATCTTTCAAATATTTGTTATTTGCTTTAACATATCGTTTAATACATTGAGAAATGCCTCCGCGAATACCTTTTTCAATCATCAAATACATATTATAATCACTAAATAACTGTAATTCTATCTTCGTTAATTTTAACATAGCGTCCCATGCGAGGCTTGGAGCTGTTAGATAATGTGCTGGATCAAGTTTGTAACAATTTAGACAAATATTTCTGAAATTTTCGAATATATCAGCGAGCAATAATACATCTTGGATATTGTACAAATCAGAGTAATTTCCTAGATTTTTCACTTTTAATTTGTTCCAAACGCTCAAGTAGTGTTGATAATCTTTCTCAGATATGCTCTCATCTGTCAAAAGTGAATAGAAATCTTGAATTTTCAGGTCTTCTGTGTAATCAAGTTTTTCAATACTATCGATAAATTCATAGGGAAATATTCCTTTTCCAGATAGAATTTTAAAAATCTCGTTGTCGTCATTTGGCTGTCGTTCTATAATTTCATTCAATATTCTTCCATCCTGTATAAAAATGATTTGTATGCTTGAAATCATCTTTTTTGAGGTTTTTAGCTAATTTTTTTATAGACGAGGCCATGAATCTGAACGTGTCTACGAACGAAAACTTGATGAACTTTCTTGGTTTAATCATCTTCAAACTCATAGCCATATCCAGAATTTACAGAATAATTTATGTATCGTTCATCGGTGTTTGCAATCAAATCAACATTACCATACTGTTTTGCCAATTCTTTTATGTACAAATGAATATCGTAATTTGACATATTGTGACAGAAAACTGGAATATTTTGAGGAAATTTGAGATTCAGATTACAAGATAAATGAGCAGCACCTCGAAATTTACCTGTTAAATGACAATGATCTCGTACTTTTTTTCTTGTTTGATTATCAAAACCCTCACATTCACAAATATGACAAAGACTAGAATTTTGGTACGCTAATTCTTCTTCTTCGGTCAATTTCATAGGTTTTTTGTTCTTAGAATTATACTTTTTAGCTATGTATTTTGATATTTTATTGAGCTCTTCAAACAATTTTGCAGGAACATTAGGCAAATCGTCTTCATTTTCGGCTCGATAACATATCGGTTTATACATGCGATTCGTCACATTTGACACTAAATATAGAGTAAAACCATAAGGAATATCCTTCTGAATCTTCGTTGTAGTCGATTTTTGCGGATTGTTTTTGCATGTGGGAATCTTCTCTAATATGCTTTCAAAATCCATATAAATAACGTAAGGATGAGAAAATTTCTTTTGATAATTAGTAAATGTTGTTGTTTGACCTGGAAATGGCATAATTGGCTTGCAAACTTCGTGATTTTTACAAATTTCCAAATGCTCTGCTAAATCTCCAGATTTGTAGAAATGGCTTAAACATCTTCTACATAGCAATTTTTTATGTTCGTGTTTAGATAACTGAGAACTCACGAGCTTATTTAAATCGGTTATTAAAACATAATGAGATTTATCTTCTTGTTTAACATACAATAAATCAACTTCTAACTCGGCATCATATTTTTCAGAAATTTGTAATGGAACAATGTTGAGTTTCTCGTCATAAGTATAGACATTGATAGACATTTTTGGATATTTGTACTTGGAATTGTAACTTCGTTTTTCAAATGATTGTATATCTTTTAAGGACATTGGATACTCGAAACCTGAAAATATCTCGTCATTTACAAATTTTTCATATTGCTTTGCTCTGTCAGCATTCTTTTCGGGTTTTTCAATAGCGCATCGGATAGAATAAACAAAACAGAAATCATCTTTATTTTTGATATTTATACAAGCTTTTTTATCTTTGATTTTCTTTGGTAAATCGATATATGATCCTGCGTTCATCATTTCGTGTTTATTAAGGCTCAAAACTAGTTGTTTGCAGCTTTTTAAATGTCCATCCAGAACCCTTATTTGGATGATTTGTCTGTTCACGATGTGTTAATTTATTAAATTGTTTAGAAATAAAGTCGTTTACATCAAAGATCTCGTCTGCTTTTATAGTAAAGTACATTGGACACGTTTTGTGTTTCACCGTTCACTAAAGTTCGTTCGTATTCGCATTCCAAAGAGAGATATCCTTTACTATTTTTCACAGTGTCTTGAAATTTTTCTATTAAACTTTTAATTTCTGGGCGCATAATTGATAGATATTTGTAAATTGACATGGAATTATCGTTTAAATTTGTTAAAATGTATTGCTTGAAAAGACCGTGAATTGAGGATAAAACCTCTACATCAATGATATTTTTATGTTTTTCGTTAAGAGTTTTGTCAATTTCTTCGATCATTTCAGACTTAGTTTTATCGTTTGTTTCTATGGACAATTTTTCAGCGATTGATTGAATTTTTACATCTTTAAATAGATTTAGATCTTTTTTATCTTCCTTAAAGTTTTTCTTTTATTCCCTTAATTTTTCTATATTATACATGTTTTGGTGATCATCAATTTGATTTTCTCTAGCCCAAGTCCTCAAATAATTTAGTTCTTTGTCATAAATATCTTTATTTTTCAGATGATTCTTTGAGCTATAATGTCGGGTATAATGGTGTTCAAAAATATCTTTTTTGCAGTATGGACATGTTATTTTACTTCGTGCCATTGTTCTATTTATAAGGTAAAAATTTCTTAACTATGAATTTGAAAAAGTAATGCTTTTTACTTGAATTTGACAGAAATCAGCACAATTTCTGGTGAAACAGTGATAGATTCTTCTATTTATTATAGAAAAATCTGTAAACTAAGACTTAAAATTATTGAAAAAATAGTATATTTATAGGACAAAATAGTACTTTAATTACTATATATTGGTTTGTATGAGGTAATTTAAATTCTTTATACTATTTTTTCAATAATTTTTTCTTTCACTTTTCCAAGATTTTTCATTAAGATTTTAATAAATTTACTACAGAATTTTCGTAGATTAGAAGCAGATATGAGATCATTTCGAAGCATATTTGACTAAGTTTCAGCTCAAGAAAATAGAAGCAAACAGCTATAGATTCGGTTTCATTCGTGATTTTTCATTTTTGGTCAGTAGGGGATTCTGGGTCGCTTTTGGAACGGATTCAGTTAATTTTTCATTCGTGAGTTACAGATTCGTTTATTGTCCTTTAAACAGTATTTTCCCTTGATTTTCTGACTGTCCCAAAAGTGAGCTAGAACCGCCATATTACTATCTACTCATATATATATATATATATATATATATATATATATATATATATATATATATATATATATATATATATATATATTTATTTATTTATTTATTTATTCTTAAAACTACCTCAAGGGTTGTTAAGGAATGCAACACGATAATGTTTGTAATGGATTCAATGTGAAGCCTAAGCTCAAGTTTTGAGAAATTTGATGTTATGTTTTAATAATAAAAAATACATAAATAAGGCTCATTAAGCATCATTTGGTTGTTTTGGTAAGACAAACAAATTTTATACTTTGTTTTAAAATCTAATAATAGTCATGTTAAAATCAAATAGTTTCGAATTTTTTCATTTTATAATAAAATATTACATTTTTATACGGTTATTTGTATTATTTCAAAAGAAAACGTGTTGTTTGCTTTTAAGTAAAAAATAAACAGGTAACTAGTCTAATTTTCGTATCCACACATTTATTACTCATCTACTCCAAGTAAGCTGTTCATAAAACAGCAACAATTATAAAAATCACGATTGTAAAAAATTGGTTACTATCCAAGTAAAACTTCTCCAATAATCATTACTAAATGTTAATTGTTTAGCTTTATGGACAGCTAGCTCTTTCTACTCAAGTACAACTCTGTTCGTTCCTTATAAATTAATTTTAATAAGTAATAATAACCAGTAATAAAGTAATAATAATAATTCAGTAACAGTTACATTAATTCTATTCCATATTTCACAATTCAGTACATATCATTCTATAAATACTAGAAACAACAATGATCTTATTAACTCTAAAGATAGTTGTATTAGGGCCTTTAATGGCTATTATTATGAGCAATACTAGATCAATAACATTATATACTGCTTACATTATAATTTTGTAAAGAAATAGACTAAAAACTCTTATTATAAGACGGATTAATAATAATGAATTTAGACTTAAGGAATTTCGGGAATTAACAGTTTATTAGTTTTCTAACATTATGTGATATAAAAGTTTGTATTTCTAATCTAAGATACAAAAAAAGGTTATTGCATGAGTGTTTTATAAATTTTTTATATTATCGGTTACTCGTCTAAAATTACCCGAACCCTTTTTCACCTCAAAAAATTAGAATTTAATGCTTTACTGAATTTTTATCGTTTCTCTATTGGTATTGTAGTCTGACTATGTATCTTTTCTATTGCTTTTGTCTCCAGAAAGAAAGAAATTTCTTATCAACTGCTCAGAATATTGGCTTATGCAGGGAAGCATAATAATACTAGTTATTTCCATACGTAACGTTAGATGTTATGGTTGAAGAAATTTGCCTTTTTTATAGAATCGTTATAGCTAATTTAAAACATTTTTTATAAACTATGTAGAGAAGTCGCGTAAGTAACAGATATACAATAACATTTCTTATTATAATTGTACTAAAATCAACATTTTACTTCTAAATGAGTGAAGTGTATACTTTTAGGAAAATGTTTTTCATACATTACTTATTATTCGAACTCTCGTTATTACTAAAGTTTTTATATATACAGCTACTTATAACAAATAATACCAACAATGATTAATTATTATTATTATCACTAGTATCAAGTAAATATAATTTATCAAAAACACCATATTCACATACAATATTCAAGATTGAATGTTTCCGTATATTACGTTTCATTAAAATATTTAATGTATAAAAATGTCTTAGTTTAAAATGTCCTTAAATTTGTAACGTTGCTTATTTGTAACTGAATTTGGGGTATTTCAGTTTTATGATTTTACATTTAAACTCATTTCAACACTGAAAACATATAGGTAGAGATTTCGCCGAAATGAAACATCAAATTCAATTAGAAGGAGTTTCCGGTGTGTATATACTAGGAAATCTCATCCAAAAAAATATCGAATATCAATAAATTTAAGAGTTGATCAAATATAGATTAATACTAATGTTAATCATTCATGAATAGGATTCCTCCTATAGGTGGAAAATATATTTAAGTTTACATATGATCTTTTTTTGACTGATACAAACTCTCCAGTTTTTTTGTGTCCACATATACTACTAATAACCAAAATAGTCATCTACCAAAAAATGTTTTTAATCGTTAGATACTTTTATTTAAACATTTAAAATTTTATTTTGTTAACAGTAGGCTAACCACCACACAAGTTTGAGAAAAAAATGCATACTAGTTAATAGCTTTACATTAGTTTTGTCATTTCCGACGTTTGTTTAGGTCGTTTAAATTTTTTAAATTTTTTATGAGAGTCCCAATTTTTGCGAGTGCACCAAATTTAAGGTAGCCCACCAACTAGACTAAGAATTATAAGTATAAAAAAAATGGAAATTGAGCCAAACGAACTTAAGGAATAACAGAACTAACGAAACACTATCAACTGGCATGAATGTCGTGTGGAACTTAGGTGGTTGCACTACTGATGCAAATAGATAAAATTGATAAACAATCGTAAACTAAAGATACCAACGATATTTGAGTGAGTGTGCTATTTTGGGTGAACCAACTTCACAGACATGTAATAAATAACTACATATGTTATGTGCATGTTCAATATTGGTAAAGCAGTTAAAAATTTATACTTTAATATACTTATAGAGAAATTCAAGTATTCTGTGTATATTATCGGCTTTATATAATTATTGCACATCCAGCATAAAATTCCAACATGGTCTAGCAAAAATTTAGCTGGTCTGACCACTATGTTTTGGTAATAAATTTTTACTGTGTTAGGGTAAAAATTCTAATACTGATGTACAAATTAATAAGAAATCAGTTCTAAATCGTGGTATAATTATTTCCGTGAAACTCCAAGATGGCCGGACCAGCGATATTGTCTATTCAATAACTCTTTATTGCTTTGAGAATAAATTCTGATACTGCTCACAAATTAGTACTATATGAGGTCTTGGGATTAAATTGTTTCCAGGAAATTCCACTAACGGCATGAAATTGTAACATGGTCTAACGGAAATTTCGCAGGTCACAATATTTTTGTTAATATATGATTACTGTATTGGATACAAATTCTGATACTGCTGTACAAATTAGTACAGAATGGGTACTAAATCGTGGTATTATTGTTTTCTGAAATTCAGACATGGACGGGCTAGCATGTCGCTGATTGTTTAACAATTTATTGTTGTGTCGGGTACAAATTCAGATATTGCAGTACAAATTAGAATAAAATGAGTACTAAATCGTGGGGTAATATTCTAAATGAAATTCCGACATTGCCAAGCCAGCAACATGGACACTACCTGACGGCTGCGTTGGAGGGTACTGCTGCAGCTGCAGAGCCTGTTTCTGCAGAGTCTGTATCTGTATTAGAGAGTGAGTTGAGAGAATCGGTACCTGGCCGCTGGTCCCGCTCACATCAGCCGCTCGCACAACTGAGTGTGTCTCCCTGGTTGTTTATCACTTACTTGTACTTGGCCAGTTCTGCCCTCGGCCTCGGGTTTGTGCCTACCAGCTGGAGTAAATGAATAACTATTTTAACAGGCAATAGGGCACATGTTTCACTTGTTTGTTAGGCATATTTATAACTGAAATTAATTGCTTTAGGAATAATTAAAGACTTATAAATATAGTATTTTGATTTAAATTTTGTATTTTTTCAATAATTTGGTACTTATAAATAAAACAAAAGATTACTCACATTCAAACTAGAAATATAGATGCAGTACAGTGATCGACAAGACAGTTATTTTTGTAGCTCTCCCTATACATATGAAATGTAGAGTATAATAGAGATATAAAGTCTCACAATTTTAGGGAACAATTATGATCAAATGTAGTTCTGCCAATCCTTAATACATCATTATATAGTTTTTTTAGATTCAGTCCATATAATATAAATGTTCAATGCTATTACAATAGGTTTTGTAATAATTTAAAAATTGAGATAAATGTTACGAAAAATTAGCGTTCTATAGAATTCTTTAAACATTAATGTAGTCAAGGGAGATGGCCCTTCAATGGAAAAAAGTTAACAGTATGAGTAGGACAATTAATAAAAGGTCTGTTGAAAAGGTAGCATTAGATTTTATCTGATCTGGTCGGAGAGATTTTATCTGATACAATAAACAAATATTTTATCGATGTACAGAATAATAAGAGATACTACAACTACAATGCTATAGAGCCAAACTTTTTACGTAGGATATTTTCATTGTTAATCTTCCAACAAATAAATATAAAGTACTTGAATTTATTAAAAGCTTAAAAAATACAAAATCTTCTGGTTTTGACAATATATGTGTTACTTTGGTGAAACGTTTTGTATTATCTCCTTTTCTCGCTAAAATGGTTAGCTATAGTTTTTCAACCGGTTTGTTTCCGGTCTAGCATTATTGTTCCTATATATAAGAAGAACGCTTCCACAGAGTTAGACAACCTACGTGCTTTTAATATTCTTTCTATAGTTTCCAATATTTTTCAGACTGCAGTCACTGAACTAATAAGTAATATTATCTAATCACTTGTATCTATGAGAATTAGGCAACGAGTTGTAAATATTATAATGTCATAGTTAGTAAGTGTCTTTATTATGAAGCAGACTGTAGTCTCTGAAATAAAATCATTAATTATTTTTTCCTTGAGATTTCTTGCGGACTAAAAACTCTCACACACAATAATTACATCTTCCTGGCACATAAAAGGTAAATTCTGCTCGATTACTGAGTAGTGGATATGCAATATCACATAACTTATTATTGTTTTCTATTCATATTATTATTTTATATAACTCTGAAATACATTTTTTGTCAAAATATAAAGTCTAAAGGTTAAATATTTCTCAACACATCTTGCAGATATTTAGGCTACAGGAGTTTCTATTTCACATATTAAAGTGTCATATAATTGTAAAAAACTAATTTACAAATGATTTATTCAGCGATTTATCCGTTGCCATCTTAGTTATTCAGTGTAAAAAGGTTCGCTAATTCACACCTTATGGAGTGATGGACTATCACCAAAATTGTTTTTTTCTATATGCAAAACGAGGTTAATAAAAAATTTAAAATTTATATTGCCTAGCCTATGTACCTGTTCCTGATTATCGTGTGAACAGACATAGAACTGAAAGAACTTTTTTGTACTCCTCGAGTTATATATTTACTAACGCTCAGCCCATTAATTTTGATCTTATAAAATACTTTTAAAAGATCCAAAGAAAATAAAAACTCTCTTATGATGTTGAAAAAATACAAAGGAAGGCTACACCAACATCAAAAGAGTTCTAATAAAATTCTAGATGAAGACGAAATGATAAGACAATGAAAAGACTATGATAAGAAAGATATTATTCTGGAAGGATGTTTTTTGTGATATAATATACTATTATCACTATATATAATATAAAATACTATATTAAAGGTTACCGATTCGTCTCAGAAAATTATATTACGCCTATAACATTTTATTGAACACGTGTTATAATATTTTGTTAACAGATGGTTAGAGTTCTGAGCTTTCATTGTATATAGTTTTCTAACGTATGAAATGGTATGTAAAACGAAAATATATTATCTTAATGAAGTGTTTTATTGCATAGCAGTAAACACTATCACTTTATAAAGCAATGTTATATATAACACTGATAAAAATGGAGGAAGGGTTGTAAAATAGTTTGAATCAACAATTTATATCCTAAATTATAAATTATTTGTAACGGCTATCACCTCATTATTTTTAGTTTTACGGCGCTAGTTAACCCAAATCCGTTTATACAGTGCTTTGTTTCTGCTCTTCGGATCCGCATTTGGATATGGTCCGGCTGTGGTGAGCCACATTAACATTTGGGCCTGAGAAAACTGTCCTTACGAAATTCCCTTCTTTTTATTTTCACATGCTAAAGTACACAAGTAATTTATCTTGGTTTCATAATAATGTCACTTCTAATATTCACGAGAAACTTTTTTAAGTTGTCCAACTTTATGAAAACATTTTTTGCTTCCACTTTTGACAAGAAAAGTAATTAAACAAGATCGCACACATGTCTATCTTAATCCCAACACGCAGGTGATCACTTGTTTTATACAGAAACAAACTCCAGCCTTGCTACTATGTCACGTCGGGCTGAGGCAATAACTGTCAATGAACGCTCACTGACGTTTTCTTCATTTGCAGATACCGGTCAGGTACGCAGAAAAGTCTTTCTATTGCAGCAATCCTACAACTGGAGTATTCAAAGTAAGAAAAGTTGCAGATTTTTACTTATTTAACAATGTAATAATGTTATTTAAAGATGTCTTTTTAATTACAACTTGAAATTAATTCATAAGCATTTTTAATTAATTGGGGTTCCACCCTATGAAAACAGCACTAGTTATTAATGTTCTATAATCTGGTCAGAGTTTTACATATAACATTCATGAGTTTTGGGTACTTCACGGCCATGCTCGGGTTGGTAACACTGTTTTGGGGTGGCATTACCGACTGTAGCCGATGCGTTACTTGTAGTACGCTGTCAGCTATTGTCACTCCTTTTTCCAGAATGAGGTTATATCTGTGCCGTGTCTGTTATGCCTCTTTACGTTTAAAATTTTACCTTTTTTGTATGGCTAGTTCAAACAAAATGACAAAATCCTATTATTTTCATGTAGGGTGGGAAACCGATACATTTTTGACGCAAGTGTGTACCTATAAATTCTTATGTTTTATTTGTAATATGAGTGTCTCAGTTGGAACGTAATGAAATATTGAGCTTTAAATAAATTTGAAGATTGGAATATTTCTCAGTGTTTATCACTGAAATGAGGAGTGATAAGGATATACTTGAAATGAATATGCGCACGAATTGTTGCTAGTTTTTTTTTCAGTGATAAAATTCGTTCAATCCCGCGGGTAGCTTGCTAGTACTTTATAATTTAACTTTTAATAACAAAAAGGTTTAGAAAGTGAAAACGAATTTTTTTTTAAATCATTTATAAATAAGTACAACTCAAATATAAAAAAGTCGTATTTTTAAACCTTTGATTGTATTTTTTAATTAAGAGAAATAATGTGTTACATAAAAATTCAGTTATACTCTGTGTCACAGTATATTCTGGTTCAAACAATTTTCATGGCTTTATTGTACTTATTTTGAAATATCTATGAGACACATGTATCTGTAATAATTCGATATAATTCCAAACCCGTTTTATGGACGCTTTCGAGATGCATAAACACTTTTCCGCTTACATCTTTATGCTCAATAAAAGTAATGTACAAATTCAATGTCAGTGCCTTGGGCAGCCGCTTAAAGTGCGAATAACATAGTTATACGTCTACTTAAAATCTATAAAAGCGTGAAATTTTAGATATTATGTTAAAATATTCAAGATTAAAACTATAAACGAATTATAACGTTCGCAATATTGCAAGAAATTATTAATAGGTATATATTATTTAACTTATCTCAGCTATGTGTAATTGCTTTCTTAGTACGAATTTAATTTTAAATCAGTTAAAATAATGGCAGGTATTGAATTTTTCCCTTTTTATCAACATAATTGTAAGTAAACTTCTCAAAATTTTTAGCCATGTCTCTCTTGTGAAACCTTGCCTACCATATCATTCCAATAACTGGGAAATTAACAGTATTTTCCAAAGTTTGATCAACCGATTCCATGAAATCTTACAAACTTACACACTATCGTAGACACTATTAAAAATGTATAAGTATAAATATTACATGATACGCTTAATGTTTCTTACGAAAAGTAATTGGAAAATAGGAAATGGGCATTTTGCTCTTTGTTGTGAAAAACACGAGTTAAAATAAATTGGGATTGGATGAATAAACCCCCTTCAATATTTGTATTGCTTAATGGAGGTTTAGCATTTCAAAGAGCAATTACCTTTTAAAAAAATATGAAATAAATAATTATATTGTTGCTGACATATTTTTTATACTTGAGCACTATTATCCAGCAAGGTTCGTAGAAATAATAATTCAAAATATTGATGATGACTCGAACCCATCACCCATAGCCAGTAGGCGAGAAGTCATTCTAAATTGTACTTGCGTAGCTGTACGGATGGTCGGCGACTGCCTAAGTTAATAGTACCTTACGAATATCTTCGGTTCTATCGAAATTAAAATTGGAAGCTGTATGGAGGGTGAATTGCATATTTTGATCACCCTTCCAACTAAAGGAACAATCTATATATAAATATATTTAGTTTCAAGGAATGTAAATATATAATATTTTAAACATGATTGTAGTGCGGACAAGTAGGTTGTGGACCTGGTTTGCCCCTTTAGTCCGATTTAGATCAAGGACAACACTACAGATCACACATTTGCACATTATTTGTACTACTTTTCTGCCTCCTAGTCATGTCCTACCCACCTCCTTACTTCTTATTAAAACCTCTCTCCCCGTAATAATTTTAAGTCGAGATTTGTATAGTTGAACATTTATGTTAAGGTAAGCAAAAAGTCGTCCTTTTGTACCATTTCCATCTTTTTGAGAGAATCTTAGACTTCTCAGTTTTGAAATAGAATAAGAAAGATTATTACTTAGATAGAGATTTGATAATAGCATGAGATATTAGATGAAGCGTTACATTTCTTACATTCAATACATTAACTAGTTGTAAAGGTTGATATCTGTTATACTCGCAGTATCTAGGACGTTTTGTTGTGTATGTAGTAAAATGCGGTGCTTTTTATTTAGTATTATATTCCATGAATATTCAAATTCAATTAACTTGCAGATCTATTGGAATTATTTGTTTTAATATTATTAAAGTTTACGATAAATGTTAGTACTCATACGAATTCGTAGCGTGCCTAGCGTTTTTTTGTTTTATGAATGAAGTAATTTTATGTATTTGTTTTATACTTTAAAGGATTAGTTATTTTCCAGTTTATTTCCAAATATTTTGTTTGTGGTAAAAAATATAGAGTAGTATATATAGGTGGTTTAAAGATATCTTATTAATGAAAGTCAGATCTAATAGCTTTAAACGATAGTATTATTATTTTATTACATACATACATACGAAGTATAAGTTTAAATACGGTACATCGGAACCGAGTTCAGTTTCAATCAGTTATAAATTATATTAGTTATTTCGTTCAAAAGCCTGCTGCGAGTATATTTTTTCGGAGTATCGTGTGTTTTGTTCTGGAGGACGTGATCGACGAAACATAAAATAATCCAAAAGCTTTCTTATCTTGTAAAACAGATTTTAACTAAATTCCTCATAAGTATATCTACATTATAAAATTCAAGGAAAAATCAGTATTAGGAAGAAAAATATATAGGTAGTCGCCATACATATTTTTATTGATCAATGACTCGTCTATTCACGTGATCATGTGATAACCCAACTAAACGTGACAAATACCCCTTCATTACAGCACACGTCAACGGCGGAGATTTGCCCACGAAATGGCAAATCACCGTGACCAGAATTTGGCACTGTATAACGATTGCATCATATATGGAAGGCAAATGCGAATGTAAAATCTGGAGCTCCCTTATCCACTACTCTTCTTGCCTCTCTTTCTTTTCAGAAATTTTCCATTTTATAACAATAGCTCCTACTTTTAGAATGTTTATTTTTATTTTTATACATTTCTTTCAATCGTGTATATTATAGATAACATTTCCATTTTATCTAGTTACAAGACAATATTATTAGTTTCGTCAATTAATTTGAGTTTTAAATAATAATAATTTTATAACTAGCTTAAGATACAATCGGTAATCCATTCGGTACAGTTCTCTGTGGCTGGTCAGTGAAAAAAGTGTATGTTTAATATTACAAGAGAATTCTAAAGATAAAAAGTTATTAAATTATTAATTTTGTCAATTTTTCAATTAAAACTAAAATATTATCAATATTAAAACCTATTTATGTTCAAAAAGTTATGAGAGATTTTTATATGATATTTCAAATACACTTCAAAAGTCTGCGAAACTACTATTAAATAAACGATTGCTTATGAAGTATCAAACATCATAGATGCATAGTAAATCTACCGATAAATGTTTGAAATTAGCTAAAAATGTTTGCATACATTTCTACAACTGTGATAATTGTAAATGATTTATTCTATTACAAAAATATTTAATATATTATGATTAACGTCATTTATTCAGGGAAAATCTGAACCTTCCTCGTCATGAATATATAGTTTATAATCAACAATTCTTCTAAGATGTTCAACATTTTGTTTAGGATTGTTACTTTTCTTTTTCAAATTTGTCATCATATGATTTATTATATTTCATAAATTTTTGACAAATATTTTCAGGAGTTGCCATGGTATCTTAATTAAGCTTATCACAAGAATAATTAAATTTGGCCAATTTGTCATTAATTTTAACTAAATCGTTTACCGATCCTCCATTTCAAGTTTCTAATTTTTCACTTCCTAGTGAAAACTTTAACATATTAATAATAATTCCCATAATCTTTTTGTAGTTGATCAAACATTGGTCCTCAAATTTCTCTTTTAAAATAAAGTTAAAAGGATATAATCTTTTACTAACACTGCTAATTCTCCTTCCTTTAATATAAAAGTAATTTTTTACATTTATATTAACAATATTATTTTAAGGTTTTTAAATTTGTTCATTAACAACATCATGTTTATCAATACTATGTTTTACGTCAATTTTGTTGTTGGCTGAACTCACGAAAATCTATTTAAATTGCCTCAATTATACTGTCAGCTTTTTCAATATTAGACTTTAAGTTATTGAACAATATTTTCCAACTTTACTATATTTCGTTCTAATTCACTTATCTTACAAGTTTACCTCAAGTACGTCTAATTTCAAAAGATCTTTAATCTTGTCGTCAAATTCGTTTTTAAAATATACAATTGTTACCTAAAAAATCTGTACCACATAGGTAAAATATGGAAAACGTTATCAATTAATTCATTTATCAAAGTGTCCATATTTTGTAAATTTCCTGTCCTAATTTATGTGCTAAATACATATTTTGCGAAACCATATTTTTAAGTAATTTTTCGTTCAAAACTTCTTTAGCGTTAGCATTTTTTTAAAGCTCGTTCAATTATAATACACATAAATTTTCGCAAATTGAAAGATCTTTATAATCTAGACTTTGACGACAATTATAATAAAACTCAGTTTTCCTAATTATTCTCAATGAGATTTGTCTTCAATTCTTCCATATTAGTTAAAATAGTAAGCGCTGTATCTTATTTGTAATAACATCCAGTGAGTTCCACTTCCTACAACAGAGTCCAATTCCAAACTCAAATTTCTAATTTTTTCAAGTAATATATCTAGCGCCAAACTTCCTCTAAAACGTTTAATATTCTTACTAATTTCTTCTAAATTTCGGTAGGATAATGGTACAAATATGTTTTATTTCACACTACTGAAAGTTTTTTCATCTATTTCTAACTATATGAATCACATTTTATTTTAAAATTTGAGCAGCTTTTCTAACGTAAGGTACAATATGTCTTAGAAATATTAAGTCTTTCCCAAAATCTAACAAATCTTTCAATAATCCACAATTTGTAAGTTCTTACAACAGGGTATAGGAAAATTTTATTTCTGATTCCTGTAATATTCTATACTTGCTACAAATATCTTATCATTCTAATTTTGTAATTGATCCACATTAAATTCAAAACTAACAGGAATTTTTCACTTAAAAAGATTTCATCTTGTTTTTTTTTTAATTTTACCTAACTTTACGTTCGCAGAATTTTTATCCATTTATTAAGAAAACACTTCAAATATTCTTTGATACCCATTCCCAGTTTTCTCTTCAAAAACATTGCTCCAACTCAGACAAATTCCCCCACTTAACTAGCATCTTTTGATAAAAAATCCACCCATTGCTTGATATTGTAAAACTTTATCTGGAATATGCCTAGAATTTGTTTTATGTACAATATCTCTATGCTTTGCATAAAAAATATTGTATTCCATTGCAGGTTTACCTAAATTATTTAAACAAGGATCTTCTCTTTTCATCCTTTTTTAACTTTGTCCCAGGTACCAGATACTGATAGACTGGTGCATTCATTTCAAGTGGTAAATTGTTAATGAAATAGTTTGAAACTCCGGTACCTACAATTAGTGAACTTATTTAGGGCTAAATTCTCTTAAAATACCTAATTCCGGCTAGTTGTTTAGTTAAATTATTACAATTACATTATTACATTATGTTTATATTCATTAATTTTATTAAAAATAAAATCTTTAATTGAAATCTTTCCCTTAAAAAAGTTTGTTTTCAGCTAAAAACAACTTTTTATTGACCATAAATATAATTATAATAGTTAAAGTTTTGGTATACCATCGATGTATCTGTACTCTATCGTGCTATTTCTTATCCCCAGATCCTTCTTTTCTGTGTTCCCAAATTCGCTTTATCAAATTTATATATATTTTAGGTATTTATACGTTTGTTAGATTTAGGTATTTTTAATCGATAGATCACTATTTTTGTGTATTGAACAAGGCTTATTTAAAATTTCAGTATCGTTTTAAAAATCTTTGTCTTTTATCACATCGTTTTCACAACAATGCCAAAAAACATTGATATTTTTTATATGTTTTTATCTTCAATAACTATGTCATTATGCTCAAAATTACTGGCAAATTTCAATAACAAAAGTTATCTTTTTTCTGTCCCGATAAAAACCAAATTTATCATCTTTTGCTCTAGGAAGAAAACTTTTGAGATTTCAACAAATATTACGTAGAGACGTAATATTTGATACTACAGAGTCTTTGTACTTATTGGTTCTACTATTGTAGTTTGTTCTATGATTGTAGATCCAAACGGAGTATATGAAAGTAATTTTTGTGATTCTTCTAGTTTCAATTTTCTAGAATCGAATTATCTGCAAATTATCGTACAACTGGAACCAAAATAATCATAATTTAATGACCATAATTTAAAACATTTTTTAACCCCCCCCACCCCCCCCCCCCCCCACCCCCCCCCCCCCCCACCCCCCCCCCCCCCCACCCCCCCCCCCCCCCACCCCCCCCCCCCCCCACCCCCCCCCCCAAAATATTTTTCAAGATAACAGTACAAGGCTGAACACAAAGATTCTAAAACAGCGATCACAACACAGTTTTATTGTTTTCTGGGTGGTTTTAACACATAAAAACATATAACTCATCCTAAGACGAATTGAAGTCAACCTTAACTGTAACAAGGTAGCATAAATCACACACACAGTTCTTATTGTTTCTTCTGGGTTTTGGAAATTAGTTTAAAAGTGTAAAGATTCCATAACAAATTTATTAAATATGGTTTGGATTGAATAGAGAGGAATGACATTCAAGTAAGGAGAACACCAGTTTATTTTAAATTGAAAACTACAGTAAATTCTATAAGAAAAGAACAAGAAGCAAGAGGGAAAAGTAAAAAGCAACAAGACAGACTAATTTTTTCTTATAAAACTATTCCATTATATGAAAATATAATGGTGATTTGTTTTTCTGATGAAGTTAGTTTTATTTTGTTTGTTACGGGATAATTATTAAAATAAAAATAATCAATGAAGTTAACCTCATGGGGGGATACTGAGGGTTGATGATAATAATAATAAAGGCAAAACTGGTGGGGGGTCTTTTATACCTGGGTTTAAAAGTAATTATTCTTCTTAAAGTAAAATGTTTGTAAGAGGTAGGTCCCCAGAGTAAGGCCTGTTTTAAAATAGTTATATAAGATAATGATAGATAGAAGGGGTAGATGTTTGTAAAATACAAGCTGAACAAAGGCTAAAACGGTTGAAGGATAATATTGTGAATTGGAGTGGAATAATAAATAATAGTTAGAGAATAGGAGTGGAAATTGAGAGGGTTGGGGAAACAATTTTATTAAAGTGGAATGGAAAGTAGGAGTCGGAGGTTACAGGTATAATGTATATGAATCGAAATTGAGCCAATAAAAATAAATTCAAAAGCTCAGTTACTAAATTAATTTAATTCAGAGGGGGGGAATGAACTAAAAAGGAAAATATATTAGGGCTAGTAAATATTTTGGTTTTAATAATCATTTTAATCAACTTTATAATAATGAAGGATTGCAAATGACACTTAAAAGGGATTTTACTTGTGGCGAAATGGGTATCTTTTATGGTATGAGGAAGTTAGCGAGAATATTGTAATTAAATGATATACAAATAAAATGAGTAAGAAGAAAAGAATTCAGCTAATATAAAAAAAAAAAAAAAAGAAAAAACTGCAAAACAAAGGGCACAAAATTGTAATTTATTATGACTTGGGGGGTTTGCCAAAGGAGGAATTTCATTAGTTTTAAAAAATTTGGTAATTAAATTAATAAAAGGTGATAACTATGTAGGATTAGTGTGTTGAAAGTTACAAAATAGTACAAACAAATAGGTAACGCAAGGAGGGTAAAGTAAAAAATTAAACTACACAAATAACCGGGCTAAAATGTAATTATTATAACCTCGATTAAAAATAAAACAAAACGAAAAATAAAGTTCATATAAATTTCCACAAATACGCAAATGATTATTACAAAGGAATAAACTACATTAAATAAAATTTTTAACCATTTTATTGTGGTATAATTTTCTAAAAAAAAAAAAAAAAACCAAAAGGGAGAATGAAACAAATTTTTATATACATGTGTGGAGAGATTTGTTTAGTTAAATTATGAATGAATTTAGGTAAGATGAAAAAAAATGCTGAGAATGATATTTTTTTAATCTGAGTAACAATAGTAGTTAATAATTTATCTTGAAAAAAATAATGGTTCATCATTTTAATGATTTATGTTGATTGTTTTTTGACCTTAGTTGTAAGAAATGTTTAATAACATAGATTGTAAGTACTGAATTTTGTGAAAAACTTTAATTTTAAATATTAGGAAAATGATTTAGTGTTTAAGATGTTGTGAAAGTGAGCTGCCGCGAGAATTATCAACAGGGAAAAATCACAAACAAATTAAATCGACCAAAGTCAAAAAGTGGAAACTAGGACACTTAAAGTCCCATGGTGTGTGTTTATTTTTTATGAAATCTACCACAAGTATGGAACACTTTGAAGGTTCATGGTGTGTTGCTTTTCTATACATGATTGGAAAAATAAGGTCTCAAGGTACACATACAATAAGTTTTGAAGAAGTTTCTAGTCAGTGAAGATGAGATAATAGTTGTTTTTTAAAAATGGGAACCCCCCCGGGGGGGGGGGGGGCCGGCCCCGGGGGGGGGGGGGCGGGGGGGGGGGGGGGGGGGGGGGGGGGGGGGGGGGGGCATTTTTTTTTTGTTAAACAGCATTAGGATCCTGTGAGAAAAGTCAAAAAAACGTTTTGGATCAAGTTCACTGCACAATAATATACAATTCAATTCACTTTGGAAACAAGTGATTCGTAAAATAAAAACTGTTCTCACTGAGGAAAAAGGAATAGATAGAAAATGTGGAAAACGGCAAGAGACTTTATAATCAAATTTCTAACTTCCAAAGGTGATGTTAAATGAAGTAAATGTTGGAAAGGCAAGAACTTTTTAATCAAATTCGAACTTCCCAAAAGGGTGATGTTATAAAATGAAAGTAAAAAATATGGAAAGGGCAAGAACTTTTAATCAAAATTTCAACTTGTCCAACCAGGTGATGTTAAATGAAGTCAGACAGAGATTATAAGCGGCTGGGCCAATTAAGTATAGAAAAGACTTGTGATAACACAGCCATGGGACTGTCATGTAAGTCTAACTGAAATTAAGAAAGTAAACTGTGATAAACTAAGCCCTGTTAGACAATTAGCAAAACTTGAACTGTCCACAAATATTTTTAACTTTAAAGTATAAAAAATTGTGTTCGTCAAGAAGCATGAATAAAAATTTGGTAATATGAGATTTAATTAACAGTTTGTTTTGTTTCTGTTTGTTCTTCAATTTATTTTGTTTTTGGTTGTTTTCTGATTGTTTAATATATGTATGCCTCTTTGGTTATTTTAAATCCATTCACTGTTAAAAGGGTTTTTAATGAGTAAAATTTTGTAATGAAAATTTTCAATTTTTTAACCACAAAATTTGGGGGTGTATCTGTAACGGGTATAGGCCTAGCCTGTAACCTAAATCAACTTTTTTGTATCAATTAATAATAAAATTCGAGAATAAATAATATAATACAATGAATAATATTTTTCTATTAATAATAAATCTAAATGAATAGGTAATCCAAACCGACAATTTAATTGCTTAGTTTAAAGTTATCATTCTCATATTGAGAATAATCAAATTTCAATTTTATTATGAAGGTTTAGTTGTGCATGGTGACCATAGTCCGGTCACTGACAGTTTTGTAACCTCAAACATAAATTCTCGAATGGTTTTAAAAGTGCCATATTTAATAAAACTCGGATTACGTTGCTCATATCAACATCAAAGAACAAAGGTAAACACGGCAAAAACGCGTGCCACGATTGGCTAACGTAACCGATATACTCTCATTGGGAGGGTAGCGACCCCCGCGGGTGCAGCTAAAACTCGTTCTCCTGCGCACCGGAATTCTGAGTGGGTTGTTAGCCAGAGAAGTAAAAGCGGATCATTTTTCGACCAGAAAAAAACGGAAAAAAAAATTTCCGTTTTTTTTTGAAGGGTATCACTGTTTTCCCCTCTGACTTGCGCTACTGACTCGGAGTTTTGGGAAAGAGAGAGTCTTCTTCCTCGACCTCTTGATGATGTAGTACGTTGTGAAACAGTTTTCTCAAAATTTTTGTCAAATTTATAACATCAGGGTCTTTTTTCAATGTGATCCAAATTTAAATTTTTTCAATTATCTGTGAGGACCGCCGTGTCGCCATCAATGGATTTGGTGAATATGTTTAAGAGTATTTTAAAACCTTTTTGATCAACCTTTTTTAACTAATCCAGACTCTAAATTTTAACATGCTGCTGGGGGAGTAGGGATATTTTCTAATTAATTAATTTCAAGCTAATTGGATTTCTTGTGGTATGTAGATGATTGTTATTTTAAGCATAGCCATAATTTCATTTCATCAAATATCATGTTTCTATTAGTTATTAGTTTTTTATTAAGATAAAAATTATGAAAATTTGTTTCTATTCAAAATTATATTTTTTTCAATTTTCCCACACATAGACTGCCCTACGCCGCACCCATTGTTAAAACCCGACCCTGTAAAGACAAAGAGTCTAAAGCTAAATATATATTTTTTTCACAAAACCTATCTTTTTACTATTTTATTATAATGTAACGTATCCGTTACAAATTTATAACTTTTTCATAACAATTAGAGAAATGACCTAAAAGTTGCACCAAAATTACTCGTATAGATATATACTATCAACAAGAAATATATAGATGTAGTTTTAAGTAATTTAAAATTTAAAAAAATAGCGTTTTATTAGATTACATAAAAACAATTTGATTTTTTTATTTTTTTGTAAATAACTAAAAAAGGAAAAATAATTTTACCGTGGGAAGCTATTTTATTATATTGTACA
The DNA here is from genome assembly GCF_021130785.1 of Homalodisca vitripennis. Lineage (NCBI taxonomy): Eukaryota > Metazoa > Arthropoda > Insecta > Hemiptera > Cicadellidae > Homalodisca > Homalodisca vitripennis. Next base: position 372,281 of record NC_060209.1, read on the forward strand.
TTTAGAAAGGAACAACTATACAAAAATTTTGTGTTATTTCTCTCATAAATAAATTTTTTATGACACATTTTGTATAAATACGCATAATTGTACTTCGCAACAAGTGATACAGCAACTTGACTCTTCTTACATTGCAAAGAAACTTAAAATAAATATTCACATTATGGATGTACCGGTAAACAGATGATTGTAGGATCCATAAACAGTTTCAATACAGTTAAAAACACTATTTACCAAGAAATATTTACACAATTTTATTTGAAATTTATTTACATCTTTTTCTGTTTACAAATATGCTACTTACAATTTTATTTCTATGAGATCGCAAATTGTCAGTCATTGTAACTACTACACACAATAGCTAAGCACGTAACTACTAACACTACTAATATTTACAGCCACAAAATAAAATAATAAGGGAGAATCCAGCATACAATAGTACGATTACACTAAAGCATAAAGAATTAACAACAATAGATCGAGTCAGCTGATAATGTCACGTGACAATTACGAAATAAAAATGCATAGACCCTCCAAAATAAAAAATTATATTCATAATTCATATTACTTATCTAAAAATATACCAGGGAATATAAAAAACATAAAACATTTAAGAAAACGACGAATATCAAGGCGGCATATATTGCCGCCTAGCGCTTTTCGCGTATGTCACCGACGGCAATATATTGCCGCCTGGCCCGGAAAGGGTTAGTCTGGATTGTGGAAACAATAAAGCCAGATGATATTGATTCCATAGTCTTAGCTGCAATTCCTGATGAAACAGTTGACACAAAATTCCATGCAGTAACTACCGAACCACATTGTAGTTACCGATACATGGACCTTACGGGGGTTTTCAACTGCAATACATGGTCAATGGCAAGTGTTTTCCAAGCGGTATCCAAGAGACTTGATTGCTGAAAACATCTCGGGAAATGATAGATACCCCCGTCGACAATCAGTTGCGGACAATGGGCGATCGGTATTTTTGAAGGTAAAAGGACAACATGTTGATATAGACATTCGTTGAGTTTTTGCCATACTCGCCAGTATTGTCCAAAGCTTTGAGACTTACGTCAATGCGGAAAATTATAGTTCTGTGAAGTCTTTAAAGTACATATGTAAATATGTTAACAAAGGTAGTGACATGCCCGTCTTCGATATAACCAATGCAAATGACGAAGTATCACAGTCCCCAAATGGGTCGCTATGTAAGTAGCAACGAAGCGATTTGGCAATCTTTTCATATGCGATCCATAAAAAAAAACACCCTAAAGTACTCCATTTGGCAGTAAATTTAGAAAATATATAATGTGTTTATTTTCATGAGGGGAACGCGGCAGCAGTGTGTGGCACATGAAATGCATCATCGAAATCGTTTCAGCGTCGAAAACAAGAAACAGTAGTTGAAAGACATCCAAATGTATTTATTCAGACACTCTGGCTCGCATGAACAAAGTACATTAAAATAACGACGAATTTTATTATTTGCGGTTGTTGTTAGTGAATATACGTGGTCCGACACTTTTGAACAACTAACAACAGATAATGGATATCTGTGTGGACTTATTGTCATCATGTCAACTATTACATTTACTCGAGAACAATTCGCACTGGGATGATACGCCCAAGGATTCCGTAATATCTCCACTGCTGCATGAAAACTCGTACATTGTATGCGATTATCATAATATCGACATGTTTTTCTCTCGAATCCAAAATATTTGTGGGTTAAGTAAAGGGATGGCATGTCTGGGGATGTTTAGCATCGTGTGCGCCGTCAAACTTTGCATGCTATACAAAAATGACTGAAGAGATCAATGCGCCCCCTACGGTCATAAATTATCATAAAATGAATAATTTGTATTCTTTTGTACATTTGAGGAAAATAATTAGTTTTATTTGTCATTTATCTTGCTTGTATTCTCTTAAAAATTAAATACGTATTTCTAGTTTTTACTGTATGAAGCAAAATAGTTTTGGTTTTATTCCTTTGTAATAAACGTTATATTTATTCATATATTAAAGCAACTGATATAATTTTGTTGTTTCATATGCAATAATTTCTTTATTTACAAACTATTTAATAGACACATTTCACTTTATTTTATTCTAAAATGGTGGCATTTGTATAGCATCGTATCTGTAATATATAAATGAACATGTTATATGTTACATGATATGGTTTAAGTGTTTGATTGTGGTTAATCATGTCTTTTAGATTTTTTAGAAGGCTGTTTTAATCCTCAAAAAAAAAAAACATCAAAATATGCGTCAAGCACTTATTAAAATTGGACCCAAAGTACATTATAGGGTAATTTAAGGTACAAATAATGTTGTTGTACCTTGGGCCATGTAATATGTAAAAAAAATAAAATGCAGTATTTGGTATACCAAAATGATTGTATCGTGTTTTAACTAAAAATATATCACATGCATTCATTTAATGCAGATTGTAACGAAAAAAATAATCAGAATTTATTTGGAAACGAACTAAAATAAATGGAACAACAATAAAGTGCAAACGTTTATACAAAGCAAATAATTAAAGCAATTTAAATGTATTAATAAAATATTCTAACGTTGAATTATTAACAATAAAATATAAGAACGTAGAGAATTATTGATACTGATATTTCTTACCTCATTACATACTTGCTGTATATTCTTGTAATGAAAAATCTTTTAGATATATCCTTTGGTATATTATTACAGGAATGAAAGGTATTTATATATATATATATCTGCGAGATTTAGAGAGAAACACAATATATTAGTACAAAAATTGAGTATTATTATTTCCTCGCCATGGCTGTAAACACGTTTCACAGGGCACCTGACTACGAAAGAACTCAATAAAAATGGAACCGCCGCTCTGTATTGGAGGATTTGTGGTGTACGTGATTGGCATCATGACGTGCTGTTTACCCACGCCTATGACTCAGGTAGCGCATTTAAGTTATAAATACTGGAGAGTTACCGTAAGACGTTAAACTTCTTCAAAAAATATAACACTGTAACTTTCTGCAGCAGTCTTTATATCCATTCCAGTTTTAGTATCATAGAAATTTTTTGTTTTGAATCATTGGCATGCACTTACTAGTTGCATGGATACAGTTTTGATTCGATGTCGTTTTTATACTAGAAGTGTCAATACTATTTATAGTTTTTCACTTCATATATACAATTATTATTCATTTTTAGGGCTTGAATGAAGTTTAACAGGAATATCAGAAAAATAAACATTTATATAAAAACCTTTGAAAGATAAAACTATGGGGTGAATTTAGTGTCTCCACAATTCGTTGTTTTGCTGGACATTTAAGAATCATTTAGTCAGTCACGACATCTTTTGATTTACTTTTAATACTAATTATATTTTTAATGTTTCCTTTTCCGGAGAAAATAATGGAGAATAGTTCTGCCATGATATTAGGTGTATGTTGTATGAAAGACAATAATACATTATAATTCTATAACGAAGTTTTCTCTTGTAATCTATTAATAAATTGTTAGTTTTGTCTAACTTTAAAAAAGTAATGTGAACAGTTATATTGAATTGTACCTCATTTTACCGCGATTGCCGAAAACTACAACGCACAAACAAATATACATATTCCATTGCGGTATGTATTTGTACAACCCAATATGTTTACAAAAACATAATAGATCCAATTATTTATACAGGGTGGTCCCGGGAGGGAAGGAAACATTTTAACAGGTGATTGTAGAATTAAAAACAAGATAAAAAGTTCAAATAAACATATATCTGGAAATATTTAGTTATTGAGATAAGGCTAGAGTAAGATTGTACCCACATTTCCACTACAGGATTAGGTAAACCGGGACTGAAACCATTGAACAGTAATTATGTTGAACGTTTCATATGAATTTTGACCTGAGGAGGTGAATAAACTAGGTCCCAGCACTGCAAGTAACCTTAGCTTGTAAAATAACTTGCTTTAAAACCCAAAATTTAATGTAAAAAACATGTTTTTACGTTTGTGTAACTGTATTTAAATGGCTAACAAAAATATAAAAAAAACATTTTTTCGACTTTTGAGGCGCAATGATTTAAATAAATGGCTAACTAATATATATAAAAGACATCATAAAATTATATAGAATTTAATCCTAAGAAAATTTATATAACTAAAGTCTATAGAAAACAAATTAAAATTTAATTGAAAAAAAAAACAGACATTGCAGCAATTGCACATTGAACACTCAGAATGCAATAACAACAGTTCTTTATTGTAGTTAGCTGATCAGTTTAAATTAAATTTTGTCATTTATTATTTTATTACTTGATTATTAAGTTGTAGCGATGATAATTGTTCATTTGGCCTCTTAAACACATTACGAGTATACCTTATTCGTAAGATACTCGTTACTTGAGATTAGTGTTGTTGCATTTTAATCAGTGAGAAAAATTATTTAAAACGTAGTTTACCATTTATTTTTGTTTATAGATAAGTACAATTAATTTAAAATAAAATTTTTATTTAGAAATCGGTTTGTTTTGTTTCACATTTCTTTTAATACCCCCGTATATTTTCTTACGCTGAGTACACATATGGTTTATGAGTAGCATCGCTTTTGTAATGGGGATGCTACAACTTTAGTTAGTGAATATCAATGTTGGTTATCTGCGTTGACGCAGAGTAATAAATAATGAGGTATTCACCAGGATCTTTATTTAACTCCGTAGGACTAATTGTTTTCCTACCATAAGAATTCCATCTTATCAAAGGGCTTCAACATCAGATGATGCTGAAAGTTTTCTTTAAGCAGTTGAACTTAATCCTACTGCAACTTAATATCCCAAAAACTTTTGTGTTGCAAACTTTACACTTACACGGATTGTATCTACTTCATGTACAAAAAGTCCAACAGCTTCAGCCATGAGATAATGCTACGTGTCTGCAGTTCTCTGAAAGGATTTTTAAAAACGCTTCATTGTATTGTTTCCAGTATATTTTTACTGTTGAGCTACATTTATTCGTGATAAAAAAAAAAATCAAATTCTTTATTGTTCATTGACATGAGACATGCATGGAACATGGTCAGATATTATAGAACCTTAATACAAGACAGAAGAATACAACATCACACATTTAAATAACACAGTTTTACAGTTCTATTCTTAGAGCTTGAAAACGTTCTACAGTTGAAATATGTAGTCTAGACAGAATTACGTTTTTAGGTATAAATCCTTGCATGTAAGCCTTCATAAACATTTATAAATTTTAGTAATTAGTAGTAAATTTTCAGATATAGAACCTTACTAAACAAGAGTTGTAAAAACCTTTGAAATAATAGTGTAAACATATCTTATAAAATTTCTTTCAATGAAAGAAAAATGCGATGAAGAATTGGTTAATTAATTAAATAATGTTTTATATAAATTATACTAAACAACAGAGCAAAACGTTTTAATGCATATATTATCTTATTTAATGTGTTACTATGTTTCATTATTTACAATGAACAGAATTCCTAAGATTCGATCATCATTTTTTTTTACGATGGAAAGATTGTGAAGGAAATAGGATTCTTTCCGGACATTTGCCATTGTTCAGTGGAACAAAACTAAAATCAGTAACACTACGTTTCGCAGATCTCGAAACGGTTGTATTGCTGATTTTTTTTCGCTGAACGATGGGCAGTTTCTCGAAAAATCCTGTATCATTCACAATCTTTCCATCGACCAAAACAAACTTCAAACAAAGAATTTATTCCCAGTACGAAACCGAAATCAGTATACAAATACATTGTAATCTTGCTTCTGAATTTAACTAAATTAACTAATCATTTAACTGTTTTGCTTAAATGTAAGGTTTAAAAACCTTATGCCTAGTGTTAACTATAAAAAACTTCTTCTCATAGTATGAAAGCCAGTAAAATTTTGTCTTCTGCTGATTTTTAAGAACGAATTGCTGATATGCAATTATGATAATCATTGTGAAAGAAGCTTCCTCCAAAATAGTATTGAATATAAAGAACTGAATACATTCAACCCCCCTTGTTGGTACAGAATTCAAAAAACTTTCTTGGACGCTCACATAGATGTATAATAGATGTAAAAAGTTTTTGAAGTAGAAAAATAAAAACTTAAACTTGAAAAATATAGGCCCAACAATTTGCCTAAAGATGCCAAGGCGAATAAGGATGCAAATAAAAAATATGTAATCGACCTCTCTTCACCAATGGACTCTTTAACCAAAATTTTTTGAAAATTTTAGAGAAGTCAAAATCCAATTAGTTGAATAAAACTAGTAATTTTGACGTTACATGTCTATTTAGAAATTTACCAGTTCAGAAAACTCTCAAAATCATGGAATCACTGCTCATGAAAAGAGTAAATATAAAATGAAAGAACTAAACTTTCCGTGCCAGTAATTATGCAACTATGCACTAAATGCAATTATGTTAAGTAAGATGGTAAAATGTACTATGATGATGAGGGGAAGGCAATGGTTTCTCCACTGTCTCCTATTTTCGTCAATGTTTTTATGGAGGCTTTATTTTAGTTCAGTTGAAACCAAGGATTTGGTTGAGGCATGTGTGTGATAACTTTGTTCTTTTTCTCATGGAGACATTGAATTGAACGAGTTTTTGAATTACATAATAGTATTTCTCTTTCAATCCGCTTCACAATTGGAGTAGAAGTCCAAAACAAACTTCTTTTTCGGATGTGTGTGTATTAAGGGATAGAAATGTTCTTAAGACTACTGTTTTTACAAGGAAACACACACAAAAGAAAATATGTAAATTATTAATCCAACCATCAAAAATATGTCATAGAAGGCTAGGTACCTGCCTACTCGTTATTTGATAGATCAAAGAAATGCCTGGATAAAGATGGATTTAAAAGAATAATTTAAGAAAGTTGAAAGAGATCTTAGACACAATGGGTACCCTCAATTAGCAATAAATCAGTTCAAACGAACCAGAAGAATTAACTGTCAATCATAAAACAGAATTGTGATAAATTTTCCTTTATGTCGATCCCTTTTGAGCCAGAATTATCGGAGAAAATTAGAAGAGTGGAGATAAAAATATAACATTAAAACCGATTTTAAAACACAGAATAATCTTAGACAAAGTCTTGTGAAAACAAAACCATAATATGCCACTGAAGATTCAAAACCTGTGTTTACAGCATGAAATGTAATTGCAATAGGAAATACATATTCGACACAAAAACACGATTAAACGTAAGGATAATAGAACACAAATATAACACAAGAAATGATATAGCAGAAAAGTCAAAAACTGCACAACATGTTGTTCCGATGACCATCATATGAATTGGGATGAAGATAACATAATACATCAGAATTCTCATTTATTTCAAACGTTTTGTTGTCGATTCTCAAAAATTAACTAAAAAGAAATTTAAAAAATATCAAACAGATTACATATCTGTATTAAAACAATGCAGAGTCTCAGTATTGGTTTTAAGAAGTTTATTTAGCATGAAAAAATAATAAAAAAGGCCTACTCCTGTTCCCTCCTTTTTTCTGCCATCTTGTTTCTGCCGTGACGATTGTAATTTATTGTTGTCCTCTGCTCAGTTGTAGGTGGTTGGTCAGTGATTGCAGCCCTATTGTGATTCTGTATTCTGTAGTTTAGCCTTAATAATTAGTGTTGTGATTAGTTGTTTTATTAAGGGCATGTTTTAGAGTTCGTGCAGTTGTGATTCCTTACTTATGCGTGTCACAACGCTGTGGTATGATAGGTTTATATTAAGCTAGTTTGTAATTATGTATTACGTTAGTTATTTATACGAAGAAGAGGTCATATTACAGATCCCGATACGTAGTGTTACTGATTATTTATTTTACTGAACACTCTGTTCGAGGTTACTAGTTTAGTAGGGATATGCAGTAACGAGAGTTACCCTTACATTGGTATTTTGTTTCACGATGTTTGCGGATCTCAAATTGTTTTATGAAATCAATAAAAAATATAATAATTAAAATTAATATTACAGAAACTACGTCTGGAATAACAAAGTTCTAGTTATGTGAATTTGTCGATGTTACAAGTTTTGTCCTCATATTTTCTTGACAAGGGTTTTGTATTGAGCTTTATCTATTAAAACCCTAAACTTTCACATTGTAGTTCAGTAGTACGAGATTAAATAGGTTATAGAAACTAGATAATATTTTGAGTAATACTTTGTATAAATTTACAAGATCATTCATTTTGGGGCTCCCAACCCCCGAAAAAAATGAAAACTTTTTTTGTTTTCCCAAGGGAAATAAGTTTGGGGCTTGTAACAGTGAGACGAGAGGATTTACTTTGCGGTACCGGGGGCACAGCTTTTAGTAGCTATTATTAATGAAATTTGTAATACTGAAACCAAAACAGCTTCAAAATTTATGGATAAGAGCCACTGTTAAATGATAAATGCCACTGAGAGTCATACCTTAACCTTAATCTTCATTGACTTTTCTTAGAGTCTTTACAACAGAATAATATTAATTTTCTTAAATACGGTTGTGAAGAATTGAAAGTCGGGTATAGTTAGTTGCAGAGTTGACTCCTCTCTTCAAAATTCTTCCCAAAAACATGTCATTTAATAAACATTGGTAATGATATATTTTTCTTAGATCAAGAAGTTGTATGCATCGATTTGAAGCCGTTGGCAAATAAGAAGAGTTATGCTGTAACGTTTGTAAAGTTAACCTAATTCTAGGGCCTAGTTTTGTTTAGTTATACTGCAATTACCCTTGGAAATAAAGCTCTCAAGCAATATGCTAATCAAATGATTAGTAGTTGTTCACTGTCGTGATCTTGGCCGTCTCGCGACCGCGGCGTGGGGCACGTTTGGAAGCAGGATTGATCAAAGTTTGTGTAATATTTTGTTTTGTTAAAACTTCCTTGGTGGGTAAGGCGCGTCCGGTTTCAATTTGAGTAGGAAGTTTTTTTTTTCAATTGGAACTTGCGCATTTTACCATTTGTGGGCTATAAATTCTGACTGTCAAAATGTATTTGCCTGAAAACCATGGTTTTAATAACTTTAACCTCATCCAATCTGGCTATAATATGTTTAAAGCCGAAGGTTTAAAATGCTATCGAACACTACAATATAACTTTTGGGAAAAGCATTAAACGATTCTTTATCACGATACAAAAAAGCACATGTTGTCTTTCACAAATAAATCGTATATTTCAAACTATTATTATTATTCCATAATTAAACGTGATACTGTTTTATAATCCATTTCGTGACAATATCAACTCCCTTACACAGGACTGTCAAAATAACTGACGGATTTACATCTACTTTTTTTATACATTAGTAACAAATTTTTACATACGAAAAGACAGGTTTACAAGGGGAACGTAATGCATGTAAGAGGGAAAATCTTACTTAATTGTAAGGTAAACGATAATTTTCGCAGATCTCGGTTGTATTATATAATAGCCCATTACCGTAAAGAGTGACGGTAATTTTACATCCATTATGAACAAAAAGAAATGTTGTCAGCCACAAAGTGATAGACTCCAATGACACTAAACTAATTCCATAATTGTTTATATCATGGAACTATTTCACGTCTATGTGGAAATTAAGCTTCATGAAAAATCAGATGGCCTTTATCGAGATATCCTGCCACATGGTAAATTCAAAGTTTTGTTAATTGAGTTTCGTTTGATAACAGTTTTAAATAATCAATGTTTCGCAGAGGTAGGAAGGGTTCTACAACGGTTGATTGAGATTATTAATTTATTAATAAATTATTCAACTCAGTTTCAGATACTTAGGTAGTTACGTGTTTGTATGTTGTAGCTATTTCTTAATGAAATGCAATCATTAATTTTTATATTTAAACTTGAAATATTCGTTTCAGAAAAGAAATGATTCTTTTCAATCCACAGATTGTGTCCAATAGGATATTAGGTTATTAATCCAATAGATCAAAATTTCACAAACGATTTTTTATATTTTGGTTTAAAATATCGAAAACATTTCTATACCATTTACATTATAAAGTTCAAATTTACATTTTATCACTTCGGGAAATTAGTATATTGATCTACAAACCCATTTGAGATACTTATAGAACATTCTACAATTAATTGTGTACACTAGGCCTACTGAGGGGATAGGATTGGTTGTTGGATAGTATTGGCTAATATATCTCATTCCGTTCCAGCTTTTTGAACTAGTTCACGAAGACTGAGAATTCCAATAGAGGTATCTTTGAGTGATATGTTTCCAAGCATACTCATGGTAGTTAGACACAGTGGAATGAATCATAATATACGTACAGTATTTATCTCAATCTCGCTTCATTGTGAGATGTGAATGATTATCATATGAGCATTTTGTGATAATCAGTACTACACATTAAGTCTTTTAGTCCAAAGTTTTAATATAGGTCTGAAATTATAAAGTTCCATTGGTTGATACCACATCAGTATTTAAGTGAATAGCAGCAGCAGAAACCATTGTCCTACGTTTCTTTCAAGACAAAACTAGAACTGCCCTAATGTAGCCAACAGTTCATTTCACTCGATTTACCAGCGGATTCATAGCCGAAGCCAATGAATGGTACTGTACATACTATTTTATAGTGTAATTTAACATCATAACAAACCGAGACTAGTATCGTAGATATTTTAATCGAAACAAGTTTCCCAATGTTCACAATTATTCGCCGTTCAAGCGAACATAATTGTGAAGATATCTAACTTAGTACTTTATAATAATTATTAACTAATAGATAAATTTGCTTTAGATGAGGATGGTTAGTTTTTGGAATACGTGTTTCGCTTTAGTACCGAAAACAGATATTAAATAGTAGTTCATCAAAATGGTTTTTAATTTTAATTCAGTGCATTATATAATTGAATACAATAAATAGACCAAAAGAAACAATATACTATATTAATTATAATATTATATTCTGTCTAATTTGATTACATCATTACAAAAGAGCTGTACGGAGTACCTGTAGGATACTTTATTAAATCCAGTGTGTAAACGAGCTATTTTCAAAGTTCAATATACAATGTAATATTATTTTATCTCCAAGTTATAAATCTTGGTTGTCTTGTTTAATCAAAAGATACAAAACTGTCAAATGGTTCCTTGACAAAATAACAAGACAAAGAAAACACGAGAATTATCTTCAGTCTGTTCAGTGTACACTAGTAATAGTAAAATTAATATACTATATTAATTATAATATTTATATTCTGTCTAATTTGATTACATCATTACAAAAGAGCTGTACGGAGTACCTGTAGGATACTTTATTAAATCCAGTGTGTAAACGAGCTATTTTCAAAGTTCAATATACAATGTAATATTATTTTATCTCCAAGTTATAAATCATGGTTGTCTTGTTTAATCAAAAGATACAAAACTGTCAAATGGTTCCTTGACAAAATAACAAGACAAAGAAAACACGAGAATTATCTTCAGTCTGTTCAGTGTACACTAGGAGAAGATAATGTATGTGAAGAAACGAAGCTCTCATGAGAAATCATACAAGACTGCCGGTCTTGTGGTGGAAATATTGAATGGCTTTTTTATACGGACCATTCCTTTACTACAAGATTATAAGTTTAGTAATGTATATTGTTGTATTACACGCGTTAATAATAATTTCATAGAATACTAATTTAATTTCATTTTTTCATAACTGTCAATCTATACTGATTTAGAGCAAGTTATCTATTCATAAGCTAGAGAATAGTCTGGAATCACCACAATAGATAAATTAGAACATTTTCACACTTATAGTACATTTCACCTTAGTGCTAAAAATGCAATTTTGTAATCACTTGTCCATGTTATGTTTTATAATGCATTATGTTTTAAGTATTTAGGAGCAAGAGTTAGTATGTGTTTTACGCATGTTTATATTATCAAAACTTATTCATTACTGTGCAATATAATTGTGTCCTAAGATAGTTTTGTGTTGGTACAATAAAGTTTATGGTACATATTACTTCAATACTAATTTTTAATAGGCTAAGAAGCCAAAAAAATGTCACTGGCTCCACTAGAGGTTTAGAACGGAAGAGGCGATGCTGATTAAAACTATTTCACGCACCATATAAGAGTTTGTGCACGGTTAAAAATCTAATACTTTCGGCATAGACTTTGCTTAATCAGCAGAGAGTCCATGTGTTTTTAAGACACTGGATAAAATCAAGAATACTTAGTATAATAATATGTGATTAAAATAGATGAAGCTAAATGTTTCTTTTTATAAATTTCTAAAAGTCAGTTAAAATTTACAAATTCGATGTTATGTGTAGAAAGTTTTTTTTATATCATGAAATATTAGAGAAATTCTAGAAAGTTCAGAGGTACTTCTAAAGCACAGTTTAACTCACATATTGTACTTATTGGTGTACACAGTGTTTCCGTTACTATGAATGCTGTTTAATGAAAGTTTTTAAGTGTTTTAAGACATTACAAACTTTATGTTATTATAAAAAAGCAGAAATATACATAGGTTTTTTGTAAAATACTCAATGGGCGCAAAATTGTCTGCTTTACTTATCTCCTATGATGTCAGCAAACGTGGAGAACCAAACTAACACCCGTCATAATGAAAATGCACTTATTAATACTGTAAGCTACATTTAGTAAGGACAGTGCAATTCACTGTGCAATATTATTAATTAATATCGTTCTTAAAACACACTATTCAGGGTGCAAAACATAGGAAATTGTTAGTAAAAGAAAAGTGTTTACTAGGTTGGTTGCTAACGGTACAATTTCAACAAAATAAAAGGCAGCATCCAACGCCATGGGCTACTAAACAGAGATTTGTCAGCTTTTTTTTGCCTTTATGACAGGAAAGGAATATAAATTTAACAAAAATATTTAGTGAGCCATAAAACTTGAAATAGAGATTTGATATAAATCGCATAGAATATATCCTATTCGTTATAGAGATAAACTTTTAGATACAAATAATTATGGTGTTATAAATCCTTGATGGTCTACGTGTTAATGTACTCAGAACAATTAAAATCTCCTTTTAGAATTGATAATGATTAAGATTTCCAACAAGCCATATAACATATAATCACTGTAGTAAGTTATCTTTTTAATCTACTAAACATTACGTTACGAAGTTAACTTTGTACACATGCCTGCACCATATTACATAAGCCCGTAAATACTTCCTCTCGTTATTAACTGCTCATTTAAGACATCTTCTTCTACACTCAAGTTCAACAAACTTTCATTTACTGATAATACATCCTCAGATGTCAACTTATCTTCACTAACAAGTTTTTTTTACTTCTTTTACTTTGTTTATTAAAGTTTCCAAAAATTTTACTTTTTGGAGTAACCTTGAAAATTTTACACAAATTGCCTATTCTGGTTCCTTGACATTGCAACGCACCAACTCAACTTTACTTGTATTTTCATCATACTCGCTTGCCTTAATATTTAATAAATCTACTTGATTAGAGATGTAACTTACTTCTGCTGGAAATAACAGTGTTTCTTTTAAATTAGCATAGTTTCCTTTAACCTTTAACTTTAGCAAAGACCTTAAAGTCTTCCTAAGTTCGGCTACATTGCCATCAGTACTGTCAATACCTCTCAACCTCAACTCATAAATTAACTCTTCCTTATTTATAAACTCTACATGTACAGATGGAGTCTATAGAGTTGAATAATAAAAATAAAATCTAAACTTCTTAAAAATAAAAATAAGTTTTCAAATAACAGTTCACTTAATATACAAAGTCAATTGAGGTTATGTTTACAATCGGTACACAACTAATCACCTCGGGGATACATGAGTAACTAATGTTGAATTATTGCTCATCCTACATAGGAAGTGCAAAGTTTCCAGAAGTTGTTGATAGCATGGAGTCGGGGGATTACAAGCGACTTAACTTACTTTACACAACTAAGCACCTCGGAGATACATGAGTAACTAATGTTGAATTATTGCTCATCCTACATAGGAAGAGCAAAGTTTCCAGAAGTTGTTGATAGCATGGAGTCGGGGGATTACAAGCGACTTAACTTACTTTACACAACTAAGCACCTCGGGGATACATGAGTAACTAATGTTGAATTATTGCTCATCCTACATAGGAAGTGCAAAGTTTCCAGAAGTTGTTGATAGCATGGAGTCGGGGGATTACAAGCGACTTAACTTACTTTACACAACTAAGCACCTCGGGGATACATGAGTAACTAATGTTGAATTATTGCTCATCCTACATAGGAAGTGGAATGTTTCCAGAAGTTGTTGATAGCATGGAGTCGGGGGATTACAAACCACTTAACTTACTTTACACAACTAAGCACCTCGGGGATACATGAGTTTAGAAACACTGAATTATTGCTCATCCTGTATAGGAACTGAAAATTATCTAGAAATTGTTGATAGTAAGGTGTTGGGGGATTACAAGCGCCTTATTTTACTTTATGAAACTAAGCACCTCGGAGATATACAAGTTAACTAATGTTAAATTATTGCTTATTCTATATAGGAAGTGAAATAATTCCAGAAGTTGTTGATAGCAAGGTTTCGGATAATTACAAGCGACGTAACTTACTTAACACAACAAAAAGCACTTCGGGGATACAGGAGTTAACTAATGTTGAATTATTGCTCATCCTATATAAGAAGTGGAAGGTTTCCAGAAGTTGTTGAAGTAAGGTGTTGGGACATTACAAGCTACTTAACTTACTCTACACAAATAAGCACCTTGGGGATGCATGAGTTAACGAATGTTGAATTATCGCTCATCTTGTAAAGGAAGTATAAAGTTTCAAGAAGTTGATGAAATCAAGGTGTCGGGGGATTAAAAGCTACTTACCTTACTAAACACAACTAAGCACCTCGGAGATTTGTGAGTTAACTAATGTTGACTTATTGCTTATCCTGTATAGCAAGTGGAAAGTTTCCAGAAATTTTTGATAGCAAAGTTTCGGGGAATCCAAAAACCTTTCTATTTGTTGTTGTAATCACAAGCGACTTAACTTACTTTACACAACTAAGCACATCGGTTATAGACGAGTTAACTAATGTTGAATTATTGCTCATTTTATACAGGAAGTAGAAAGTGTCCAGAAGTTTTGATTGCAAGGTGTCGGGGGATTACAAGCGACTTAACTTACTTTACACAACTAAGCACATCGGGAATACATGAGTTAACTAATTTTGAGTTATTGCTCATCCTGTATAGGAAGTGGAAAGTTTTTAGAAATTGATGACAGCAAGTTGTCGGGGATTACAAGCGACTTAACTTACTTTACACATCATTGCACCTAGGGGATACATGAGTTAAGAAATGATGAATTATTGCTTATCCTTTATAGGAATGGAAAAGTTACCAGAATTTGTTGTTAGCAAGGTGTCGATGATTACCTTTAAAATGAGTTATAACTCAACATACGTTTACATTTTCCAAAAACCACTCCTACCCCAAATACTACCCTTTTGGGGAGTTTTATAGATTTCTAAATAATTTCTCCTAATTCTTTGATATGGAAATAGGGGGGTTTAAGTTGTTACGATTACGAATAATCTACCTCGTTAGGTTTGTCTGCTATACGTAATGTGCGGGTGGTCTGCCTCATCCTGTATATATATATATATATATATATATATATATATATATATATATATATATATATATAAATTTAGTCGTACACCAAGGTACTTTTGGTGTATATCAAGTATCTTGAAATGTAGATGATTGGTTGTTTGATTTTTAAAAAAATAGGTGTAGACGCAGGTCTTGTGATTTTATTTTCGCTTGTACCATAGTTCAAATTCATTTATGCTGAATCGCGGTAGGAAGTAGGCTCTTATTAACTAGACGCGGTGCGTGGACATTTTTTTTTTTGTTCAGTTGGACCGGCAATCAGCTGATCGGTCAGTGACGTATCGGGTGATGCGTTCCTCCCGGCTCGCTGGGCAGTTCGAGTCTTGAAGCCACGACGACAAGGTCCTGTTGAGAATCGCAGCTCTTCCTCTAACCCTATAGTGTGGGATTTAGAGTAATTCCATTTTTTATCGCGTGTAAATTTAATTCAAGTTTTTTAATTTTTCTTCAGTGCGTATTAAATCCCTATCAGCCTCCGTAATCTTCAAAGTAGTAAGTCCCGTACCAGCGTTTAGTTAATATCTTTGATTTTTTATACTGTTGTAATTAAAATTTCTAAAGTTTCCCATCTTTCAGAGTCTGAGAATTAATTACATTTTTTGAAGTATTGTGAATTAAATTTTGGTCATAAAGTTAATATCAAGTTTTGTGTTATATTGATTTTGAGTATTTTGAGAAGAGAACTTTTATTTTATTTTGTTAATTTAAACCATTTTTTGAGAAGTATAAATTTTTAGTTTCATTTTAATTTTAATTCATTTTTAATCAGACTCTTAATTAGATTTGTTCGATTGTGTGAAGTTTTGAAGAAAATCGAATCAAAAGTTTGTAAACTTTGTTAATTTTTTTGGTAAACTTGAATTTCGGAATAAACCAAGTATTTCCGAAAAGTTGTTTAATTTATAAAGTATTAGCTCCATATAAATTTAAAATATGTGCTATAAAAACGGTACATAAATTGCGCCAATCTGCTATTTCTTTTTGAGCATAAACTTGTACAACATGTTATTTACAGGAAAGAACTTGTAAACTTGCATAAACTTGTCTGATACCTGTAAGTGTGTGTAACTTGTATAAGACTTGTATAAGACTTGTATGAACTTGAACATTGTGTATAAACCTGCATAATTTTGTGTAGTGTGTAAGACTGAGGACTTAGAATAATATTGTGAGTTTGGAATATTTGATTTATTTTAAGAAAATTATTTTAAAATAAAAATGGAGCTAGCGCATGTAGATCTGTTGCTCAAAAAGGAATTAATATTTGAAATAAATTTTAGGGGCGGAAATGCTTCTGAAAGCGACACCGTCCAGAATCTTAGAAAAATGTTGAGGTCCCTTTTGAAATTAAATATCAGGGCCAACGCTGGTAATCTGAAGGGTCGTATAGATCCTAGCACTGCATTAAAGGAAATAAAAGTTGATTTGGAGGCATTATCTGTCAAGATAGGAAACTTGTCCGAGGAAAAATCGACAGGCGAGTATTTGAGACTAGTGTGTAGGCACAAACATCTCACTGTGAGAGTTGATGTATTATGTGAGTTGTATAAGTGGGAAGGAGCGTCTGAAACCTTAATTTCAAAACTTAAGGATGGTTTGATTGAAATTAAGGCAAAACTAGGAAAACTTGGCGTAAGCGAGGAGGAAATAGTTAATTTTGAAACCAGTCTTTTAAATACAAGCCTGGAAGAGGAAGAATTCGAAGAGATGAGCAAGCCCGTATCTCAAACGAGAAATGAGGATATTTTAGGTTTGAGTCTTCCCCAGGGGAAACATGTAGAAGGGAATTTTGCAAAATTACCAAATCCCCTAGAGCGATTTTTAAAAATGTTTAAACCCACAGACGGACTAAATGTTTCAGAATTGTTGAATTATATCGAAATAATGTTAAAAATTAAGGGTGAAACTAGCTTAAGTGATAGTGAGATCATAAATATGAGTGTAGGTTATGCCACTGGTCCACTTTACAATAAAATGCTTCAATTTAAGGTAAATGCTAGTAATTTTAGCGAAGTACACAAAGGACTATTAGATTATTTTGTTCCATTTGGTCATAGAGAAGCCTTGAAGAGGGACTTAGTAACTAGATCACAAAAACCTGATGAAAAACTGAGCAGTTATATTTTAAACGTTAAGCAAAATGCAAAATTGCTATTGTGTGATTATTCTGAGACCGAACTGACAGAATTGATAAAATTAGGTATCTCATCTCAAGTAAGGGCCAGACTGGTATTTTGTACAAATCCGAAAGATTTTGCCGACCTTGACAACTTATGTATATATGAGCAGAACGTAGCTTATGAAGAAGTGAAGGTATGTGAGGAACGTAGAGTTTGCAAATCGGACTTTGTTCAGAAAAGTAATGTAAACTCAACTGCAAACTCGTATGTAAACAATCCCATGATGGTAAAGAAAGCAATAATAAAATGTTTTATTTGTAATAAACCGGGACATATCGCTAGGGATTGTCTTAAAAATATTCAGAGAGCACAGATACCGAGATTCGAAAAATCTGCGGTCCCAAAAAACTTATAAATAGGGGAGAATTCCAAGAAGGTAGTGCGAGAGTGGAATCTCCCCGGTCACGTCCCACTGACATTAAAAATAATTATAATTATGGAAGAGGTCGAGAACAAATGAGGGCAAGGGGTAAGAATAATGTGGGAAATTCCTGTATGAATGTAAAAAGGGCCGGACGTAGCCAAGGTTCAATGACCCTGCCCGTTGTAAAAGTGTTTGTTGGTAAGGGTACATATAATGTATTATTGGACACGGGAAGCGGAGTGAACCTGATAAGCGAAAGCATTTACGACTCATTGTTAAAGAAAGGACTGGCTAGTATTCTTGAACATACTGATATTAAATGTTTGTCGGCAGATAACAACGAATTATCAATCCTGGGTAAATGTATTGTAAAAATAAAGATAGAATGTTTTTCTTGGAAAGTTCAGTTTTTAGTTTCGAAAAATTTGTCTTGGCCAATAATTCTGGGTTCAAATTTTATAAAAGAAACTGGCATGGTGGTGGATTTAAAACAGGATATGTGTTGGTTTAAGTTTAAACCAGAAGTCACAATCGAGTTATTTCAGAATAATACAATCCTTATAAATAATGTGAACCAGAGTATTGTGGTAGGGTGCAATAAGGCAAAGGAGGGTATTTTAAAAATTATTAACGAATTCCCTCAAGTTTTTACCGATAAAATAGGGCAAGCTATTGACTTCGAAATTGACCTAGAAGTCAGCGACCCCGAGCCAGTGAGATTGAAGCCGTATCCGCTATCCCCCCCCAAGCTGCAAGAATTAAGAAAAATTTTAGATGAACTGTTGGCACAGAATATAATTAGACCCAGTGTGTCAAATTATGCTAGCCCCGCATTTTTAGTAACCAAACCGGGAAGTGATAAATCTAGAATGGTGATTAATTACTCAAAATTAAATAGTAAGTTGAAGAGAGTGGAACATCCAATTGGAGACGTATACGAATCATACCACTACTTACAAGGGGTGTACTTATTTTTCAAACTTGGATTTGAGTAATTCATTTTACCAATTAAAACTTACGGAAAAAAGCAAACATTTAACTGGTTTTGTTACGCCGTTTGAATCATATGAATTCAATCGTGTACCATATGGGTTACACTTGGGAAGCGGAACAATGAGCCGCTTATTAAATAAAGTGTTGCAAGGTGTAAAATTTCAGTATGCTTTAAATTATGTAGATGACATAATAATATTTAGTAAAAGTTTACCAGAGCATATAGAACATGTCAGAGATGTTGTGGAGAGGCTGGCCAAACATGGACTTACAGTTAACCCGAATAAGGTGAGCTTTGCATGTAAAGAGATCAAGTTTTTAGGTCACCTAATCTCTAAGGACCAGATAAGAGTCGACCCGGATAGAACTTCTGCCATTAGAGATGCGAGAGAGCCAAAGGACGCAAAAGGCGTAAGTAGATTTATCGGAGCGGTGAGCTATTTCGCAAAGTTCATCCCAAACTATGCAGACAAGGCAGCATGTCTAAATGAACTGAGAAAAAAGAATAGGAAATTTGAGTGGACTCAGGAGTGCCAGGAGAGCTTCAACAGCTTAAAGGAAAGCGTAAGTACACCACCGGTATTAATAATACCAGATTATAATAAGCCATTTATCCTATGTACGGATGCGAGTGACAAGGCAGCAGGAAGCTGTTTAATGCAGGAAATAGAAGGTGAGAATAAACCAGTGGCTTATTATTCAAAAAAATTCAATGAATCCGAACAAAGAAACTTGACTGTGTACCAAAAGGAAGCACTTGCAGTGGTATGCGCGATAAACAAATTTCGCAGCTACCTAGAAGTAAGGCCTTTTACGCTAATAACGGACAATAGTGCACTAGCGTGGGTACTAGGCAATTTTAGGAAATTAGGAAAATTAGGTAGGTGGGCAGCTACAATTTTGAGCCTACCATTTCAAATTAAACACGTAAAATCAAAAGACAATGCGGTGGCAGACTATTTATCTAGACTATTTGAATGTAGAGATAAGATGCAAAGTGTGGAGGAAATTGAAGAATACCAGTACGGTATAGAAAATGATAGTGTAACGGACAATAGCATAAGAGTAGCAATTAAGGAAGAAAATGTAAATAGTGTATTTGTAAATAGCGTAGGTAATTTTCCACTAGCTTATACGGACTTTAAGGTTCACCAAACCCAGGACAATATAATACGAAAAATATATAATAGTATAAAAGGTGGTACTAACTCTGAAAAATATTTCTTGTGTAAGGGAGTTGTGATGTATAGAAGTAAGCCTACTAGTAAGCCAAAGATATGTCTACCAGAACATTTAGTAGATATGGTGTTTAAGTATTACCATGAGTCGGAAATCGGGGGCCACTATGGAATATTAAAAACTACCAGAAAGATATGCGATTTATTTTACCATGCGGATCTTGCCGGGCTGATAAAAGACAAGGTAAAAATGTGCGAAGCTTGTGCGTTAGCGAAAACCGGTAAGGTTTATCATGGCAAACTGATTTCTGGTGTATCAGCTAGGCCCATGGATAAATTGTACATAGACATTTTTGGCCCTTTAACCAGGTCTAGTAGTGGAAATAATAATATCCTGATTGTACTTGACGACCATTCAAAAATGGTATTTTTAAGTGCGATAAAAGACGCGAAAAGTAAATCAATAATAAAAGTATTAGAAAGTGAAATTTTTAAAAATTTTGCATATTGCAAAAATATAGTGTCGGACAATGCACAGTGTTTTAGAAGTGTCGAACTAAAGAACTATTTATTCGCCCGGGGAATCAATCATCAATTTGTAACTCCATTTGTACCACAGGGAAACAAAAGTGAACGTCAGTTGAGGACAGTAAAACAGATGTTAAAAATTTACTTTAATTCGGATCAAACTAAGTGGGACACCAAATTAACTGAATTACAATTAGCAATTTATGACTCGATAGTAAAGAAAGGACTGGGCAATATGATTGAACTCACTGATATAAATGCTTATCGGAGATAATAATGAAATATCGATCCTGGTTAAATGTGTGTGTTTTTTTTTTAATAAAGATAGGTTGTTTTTCTTAAAAGGTGAATATTTCTAAATTTAAATTTAAATTCGAAATGTGAAATTTTAGAACTCAATAAACATTAACTCCCCCCCGGCAAAGGTCAGTATGTTTTATTTTCAGGACAATTATATTGTTGAAAAGGAATTGAAGATGGGTCTAAAAACAATAAAATGACAATATAATTTATTTCTAAATTAACTTCAAGAATTGATTATATATTTATGTATTAATTTGGCCCAAAACACAAAACAAGTTAAGTATGAGAGTCCAGTAGTTTATTATAATAATACAAATAAATATTGGAATATGAAAGGGTGATGTGACGACGTTTTTATTTCAGAAATTGTATGGCTAAGATGAGAAGTCATAATATAAAATGCCAGTGTAAGTGTGTAATAGAAGTGTTGTTGTAAACCATGTAATTTTCAGGGACAATGAATGGCATTAATGGTGTATAAAGTAAATACACAGATGTATTCTGATGTATTGTGATATATCATGAGATATATTTCTTCCCTGTTCCTTCAAATGTAGAAGGACAGGGTAATTTTGGTAATGTTGTGGTGTTGTTGTTCCCTGTTCCTTCCAATAGAGAAGGACAGGGTAATATTTTTTGTATACAATGAGTTGTATTGATAGTGATATTTCTTCCCTGTTCCTTCAAATGTAGAAGGACAGGGTAATATTGATTTTTTTTTATCACTATATGAGGTTTATTGTGTGTAAACAATTGATTATTGTGCCATTGTAATCCCTGTAAATTGATTGTATTGTAATTAACAACATCTGGTAATGGTTTACATTCGTGACACTGGCGCAGGCGTACAATAAGAACACCGTGAAAGACTGACAGCCATACAATTATACGGAGGGAATATTTTGTAAAAGGAATGTCCTCCAAGAGCTCAATGCCTCGCTGGCTGAAATTGTTATTAGATTGGAGGAGCAGGTAGCAGTGCTATTAGCGAACCAGAGCCAGCCAACCACGAGATCAACGAGGCCGCCGCACTGCACCGGCCGTACAATCATTGGAGAAGCTACCTGCCTCTACTCCTCACCTACCACATCCCTCTGCGATGGCTACCTGGGGACCCACACTGGACGTCGGACACCTTCTACTACATCACCCCTCGGACTACACATCACAGCCTCCACGTAGTGATAAGTACAAAAGAATTGTTATTTAAAAGTGTGCATGTGGAGGGATATTATTGTACTTAGTCCGGGATGAGTGTTTAAAGGTTTAGGTTCCTACCGTGATTGCAGCTTCGGGCTAGGGAAAATATGTACCATAGTTCAAATTCATTTATGCTGAATCGCGGTAGGAAGTAGGCTCTTATTAACTAGACGCGGTGCGTGGACATTTTTTTTTTGTTCAGTTGGACCGGCAATCAGCTGATCGGTCAGTGACGTATCGGGTGATGCGTTCCTCCCGGCTCGCTGGGCAGTTCGAGTCTTGAAGCCACGAC
The DNA here is from genome assembly GCF_021130785.1 of Homalodisca vitripennis. Lineage (NCBI taxonomy): Eukaryota > Metazoa > Arthropoda > Insecta > Hemiptera > Cicadellidae > Homalodisca > Homalodisca vitripennis. Next base: position 394,940 of record NC_060209.1, read on the forward strand.
GACAAGGTCCTGTTGAGAATCGCAGCTCTTCCTCTAACCCTATAGTGTGGGATTTAGAGTAATTCCATTTTTTATCGCGTGTAAATTTAATTCAAGTTTTTTAATTTTTCTTCAGTGCGTATTAAATCCCTATCAGCCTCCGTAATCTTCAAAGTAGTAAGTCCCGTACCAGCGTTTAGTTAATATCTTTGATTTTTTATACTGTTGTAATTAAAATTTCTAAAGTTTCCCATCTTTCAGAGTCTGAGAATTAATTACATTTTTTGAAGTATTGTGAATTAAATTTTGGTCATAAAGTTAATATCAAGTTTTGTGTTATATTGATTTTGAGTATTTTGAGAAGAGAACTTTTATTTTATTTTGTTAATTTAAACCATTTTTTGAGAAGTATAAATTTTTAGTTTCATTTTAATTTTAATTCATTTTTAATCAGACTCTTAATTAGATTTGTTCGATTGTGTGAAGTTTTGAAGAAAATCGAATCAAAAGTTTGTAAACTTTGTTAATTTTTTTGGTAAACTTGAATTTCGGAATAAACCAAGTATTTCCGAAAAGTTGTTTAATTTATAAAGTATTAGCTCCATATAAATTTAAAATATGTGCTATAAAAACGGTACACGCTTATGTTGGATTATTGCTCATCCTCCGCAACTAAAAGATACAGATAAATTAATTTCAGGTTTCAAACTACATAAACTGAAAATTATTGTATTTATAAGTTATAAAATTTTGTTTACTATTTCAAAATTCATGTATTGCGCTGGGATTTTTTTATATAATAAAATCTTTAAATGTTTTCATACACGTATAAACATTTAAATTATAACAACTGGCTCAAAATTAAACACTATAAAAAGTTTAGTTTAGCGATAAAGAAAAGCTACTGTCTTATATTATACATCCCTAAGCCATTATGAGTTATTTAAAAATTTCTAAGCTTATTAGTTATGAGCATAAGAATAGTTTTTAGAAATTTGACTTGTAAAGATATGTCTATTACTCGTAATTTTTGGAATGATCAAAAATAAATTTGTGCTAAGTAAAAATAATTATTTTATATTTCAACATTTAGTTAATAATATGTAAAGCATTTTGTGGTATTAAATGAGATAGAAACTTTAAGTTTCATTGCAGTTTGTCATGTACCAAGTAAAAATTTAGTCTAGATACACGAGAAAGTCACAATATGACAAACGAAAACCAAATAGTTATGGTATTGAATTTTAATATGTTATGATTGTGAATATAAATATTGAATAAATACAGGTATATTATATATTTATATATACATGCATTTAATCGTACAACAGCTTTTTTAATAAACCCTCTTATTAGATCATTTGTAATATTCTTAAAATAGAGCAACGTAACCGTGTACTTTTGGTGTATAAGAAGTATCTTGCAATTTAGATGATTAGTTGTTTGATTTAAAAAAAAATTGTTATAGACGAAGGTCTTGTGATTTTATTTTTGTTTAAACTCCTTTAAATAATCGGGAATAATTACAGGGAAACTAGGAATTGAACGGGAAGTTGAGGCTACAACAAGCTATATAGTTAATAATCCACCATACAGACATTTATAGAAATCCCCCACAATTAGCTCCTAACCCCACTATACACAGCTACAATAAGTACGAAACCCCCATCAGTGTTGCGGTCAACATCCCTAAAGATGGGATATATCTATGCAGTCCTTTTATTCACAACAGTAATTATAATAACATGTGTTTAAGACGCAGTACTTATGGCTTAAGAAAGTTTTTGGTCGGTACTAAAAACTATCAATTATATATTTTTAACCCCATTATTCCTTTTTTCTGATGTTTGAACTCAACTCATTAATATTTACAAAGTCTTTCGCATATTTTTATTTTCTCGATGGTAAAATGTTAGTGAGGGGTCTGACGTAATCTTTACTGTTTCACTTAATTTTTGTAGTAAAGGTTTTGTTTATATCCAGCTAAACCAAGGATTTCAACAATACATTTTAATTTTCTAATTACACGATTAAAATGTTGAAATCCCTAGGCTAAGCTACCCTTTACATAAACTATGCACATGTTTAAAAATATATACATGTAATGTTGTGTAGATCTTTCAATGAATATGATTTCAGTGTTTGTTGATAACAAATTATCAACAACAACAACAGAATCCTAAAGCGCTACAAAATTCCTATTGAAATATAAATATAATATACACATACCTGTAGTGTATAAATATTTAGTTCAAATGCAATTAATCTTCATTCTTTATAAAAAAGTTTTAAATTACTGGACATTAGGCATACTTATACATATTATTCTGTTTAGTATATTTTGTCTTTAAATAAACAAACTTTACGTGGAGTAAAGTGTGTTAAGTTTGATATGATAGGGTTGTTTGTATTAGACGTTGTTTAAATGTTTATTTTTATTTTGCTAAGCATCATTGTGTAATATACAGTACAATTAAAAAATATTCTCTCAATAATAAGTTCTCCAGTCAATGGTATGCCTTGTACAAAACGTAAAACTATATATTACAAAGAATTCACTTACGTTCGTAATAATTATATTGAGATTTTTATAGATGTCTAGTAAAAAAATAAATTATCATGTATTAAATATGCAGGTAAATAAAAAATGCAGAGTATGCAAAATATGTATTTTTAAGTAGATTATCTTGCAAAGGCAGATTTTTATATCACCTTGTTTTTATTGTATCACCTAACATGTTCCAGCTCGCTGCTACACTACCGCCAAGCTGTTAATCTCCTGACCGACACCGCTGAGGCAGGACTCACTCGGGAACAAAAGCGAAACTTTAACACAAAGTAAAAGTCAATGTTAGAGTAGCAGTTAATTCATTTGTATTACTGATTTTGTATAATGGTACTGTTCTCTTAATTCATTGGGAGTACAGTTGTAGACATGAATATATGCTTGCAAGAGAGAAAGTTAAACGTATTTTAACTCTAAAATTTCCTCTGCATATTATACATTTGTGACTATATGGATTTAAGATATTTTTAAGTGCTCAAGTCTAATAAAGATCCATACGTACATTTTTAGAGTAACCATACTGTTTTATATTTTCAATGTTATTGAGCCGAAAAATGAATAGTACAATATCATAAACTGCTTAGCTTAGCAAACTATGTCCGTAAAGTACTCAAGAGAAAAAATACACATTGAATTTGTTGAAATTCGTTTATTAAATTGAAAAGGATCGTCTTCTCTAAAATATTTAGAAGAGTACTAAGTATCGGTAGTAATTATTCTTTAAAAATGTTCTGTAGAATATTTATTATTATACCTATATTTAGCATGTAATTAGTTCTATTAATGTACAAAAAGTTAAATACAAGTGTGTCAACCGCCACTAGTGAACTAAGCATGTCACGAAACATGCAACAATAGTGGTAAATGGATTACTTTACCTTTAACATCAACACTGGTAATATTATTGATAAAAAAATGTAAAGTACGCCGACTCGTAATAATGTTTGAACAAATAACAGAATAAATTTTACCGAATTATTGAATAAAAGTGGCTAAATAATGAGACAGTATTAGAATCAGTAATAATAAACCTATGTTAAACAACCAATTATCGGTAACTCAAATTTGTACAAACTCGTTTAGTAAATTTGTTCTAGATTCATAATATTAATAAACATGATTATAATGATGATTATATCCAAAAAAGTAATCAAATATTATTGATTATGTATTCTGATATTTTAGCACAGCATAATAATACTTATTTATCACTGAACATAAACTTTATAATTGTTTTACTTATAGATACAGAATGGAGTTTGTTCCAAGAATTTATATACGTAATTTCACAATGTTGTTAAACTAATGCGAGTGTATACTCGTATACTTTTACGTCATGGATTTTTTAGTTAAATACATAATATAAATCAAAACTAAAGTTACAATGAGTATTGAATATTTCAGAAATGGAATTGTTTAAATAGTATTCTGTTAGAAAGCTTACTAAAATTAGTAGAAGTTTTGCTTCATGTTTGTACGTAGGTTTTGAGAATATAATGTTTTGTGTAAGCAAAGGATAACCTTAAAATTTTCTTAGCAAGGGATCACTAATGTAGCTGTTTCTAATATTACATCATCATTTTCACCTCTTATAAAACTAATATAAAACTCACCTTTATATATAGGAAAATTTACATCTTCAAAGAACCCTAAGCCAAAGTGTGATAAATTTCCAACTACTTCAGCGTATCCAAATTTACAAGTCGATTTAAAACTATATGAAAACTCATCACTTATATAATAAGAAATAATTACTTTAATTGTACTTAATTGATCAAAAATGTTAATTTCTCTTATAAATTTATTGTGTTTTCTTACTTCACTTTTAGAAAATATTGATGATATGAAATTATCATTTAATCCAACATCATTTGTGTCAAGATATACTTGACCATCTTGTTCGGCTAAATTCCACAAAAAATATAAAAATGGATTTTATACTATCAAAAATTATCTCCAAAATCAATGTTATACTCAGTCTTTTTTGGCTCGTTCGAAAGTTGCTTACTAATTGGATGTAAATGTTGTAAACCTGTCCTTTCCATAAATACCTGAATACTTATGGTAAATCATAATTTATTTGAAATAAATTCAAAATTTCATAAACATTTTTTAGAGTATCGTAAGTTTTTTTTAAAGATTATAATAAAGTATTATTGATCAGCTTCATCATATTCAGGATAGTGTAATCTCCTCGATGTATAATATTATTCCAATCAACTGAATCTTTAAATTCTTCCACAAATTATGGACTCAAGTGTTAATACAGGCAAGCGTGGTTATTTCCAGGGATATTACAATAAGTTTCAAATGACACTTGTTATTAGTTGATTGCTGACAGCCAACTAAAGTGGTAACTGCGTAGTTAGTTCCTTAGTATGGAGAAAACTAATTTCGTGCGGTCATTAAAAATTACCATTTGAAGGGTTAAACTGTTGCACATATCAAATCAATGAGGTTTATGCACCAACATTGAAGAACATTTCATTTTGAATCAATGAGTTTAAACGTCGTCGGAGATGCACAGAAGCTGAAGCACGTTCTGGTTGGTCTGTTGAAGTCACCATCGGTAAAGTGCATGGTATGGTAATGGAATATCTAACATTAAAAAGTTCAAGAGATAGCTAACATTATAGGCACCCCAAATGAATGAATGCATTGCAACCTCCATGAAAGAACTGGCCATGAAGAAGCTCTGTGCGTGATGGGTGCCGGGCCTTCTCACTTGGGCCGAAAACGGAAAAGAAAGCTTAGAATCTCAAACTTTTCAGGCGCAATCCACAGGACTTTTTACACACACTCATTACTGTGAATGAAACTTGGATCCACCATTGCACTCGAGAGAGCAAACAATAATCCAAATAATGGGCGAAGTATGGAAAGAACCAAAGAAGACTGTTTTGTCAGCTGGAAAAGTGATAGCCACTGCCTTTGGGAATCCCAGGGTAAAGTCACGATACATTATTTACAAACAAGGCAGATCCATTGATTGGCCCTATATGCTGCTCTTCTGGACCGTTTGAAACAGGAACTCATTTAAAAAACGTCTAAGATTGGTACGGAAAACGTGCTATTTCCATGGACAATGCTCCAGCCCACACAACTGCTATTGTACTATCAAAAGTGCTCGACTTGGGATTTGAATTGGTTTCTCACCCAATTTATTTACCAGACTTGGCTCCGAGTGACTTCGTCTTATTCCTAAACTTCCACATTTAGCTTGGTGGTAAGAAATGTTCATTGTGAGGAAGTATCCGCCGCTGTAACTGACTATTTTGCAGAGTTTGACAAAGCCTACTTTTCCGATGAGTTGAAAAAGTTAGAAACTAGCTGGGCCAAATGTATAACCTTGCAAGGAGACTATATTGAAAAATAAATAGAGTTTTTACCTTTAAAACAATGTTTTCTTTCTATTTTTACCAGACTTTTAAAACACCCTCGTAAAGTCCTTCAGTTGATAATAGATCTTTTCTTTGACGAATTCTGAAGAAATAATTCGATATTTTGCAATATTAATCCAATTTAACTTTTTAATGTACAATCGCATCAAATATTTGTATAATTCATACTTTTTTTAAAGCGTCCCAATCTATTTTTCTTAAGAATCTTTCGTGTTGCACTATAAAAAGATAGAACGCATTTTAATGTCCTGCCATCTCTATTTATTCATAAAAACATTGAAAATTATGTTTTTATGAATTGCCTCTTTCTAATGCTACATTAACACTTTCCATAAATTATTTTAAATCCATTATTGTTTAAATAGTATTTTCTATCATTTGTTCCAGTGTTCTCTTTACACATGAGGAGTACCATTTATAAAGGAAAAATATAAATTTAGTCATTATAATCGTCTATTAACTAAATCTGTTCTCAATATTTTCAAAAGTTTTACCAAAAACTTGTTTAAATTTATTAAATTTATACGTTTATTCGTATATTCCAATAATGCTTTGCCAATACTTCCTTCATTGAATTAAATACGGTCATCAAAATAATGTTTGCACGTATAAAATTTTTCTTCTAAGTTTGTTAATCTCCCACTAATTTCATCACAATTTTCTATTTATATTTTATTTTCTAACTATTCATAGACTTCTGTTGTAAAATATTTACCATGTAGTTTAAGATTATAATAATTTTGGTTTATTTCATAGGACGTTTTAATATGATCATCTAATTGCTCTTTTACAGTAACATCAAGCCAATAAATTCCTTCACTAACAATGCTAATCCTTCTTCCTTTAAAATGAAATGCATTTTTAACATTTGGACTATTTATATCAACAATAATGATGTTTTCTGATAATTTTAGAAGTTTCAAAATTCGTTTTTAACAACATTATATTTATCAATACTAGGTTTTACACCAAAAATTCATTTTTATTGGCTAAACAATGAAAATTTATCTCTACTCTATTTACGTCAGTTATCTTATTAGTTTTTTTTCGATATGAGTCACTAAATTGTAAAATACTTTTTTCGCTCCAGCATAAAAATATTTTACCAGCTTTACAGCTTTTCTTTCGAATTCAACCTTTAAATCCTCTATGTTTACTCCAAATACGTCTGATTTTAAATCTTATATTAAAATTAGTTTTTTAACTTTAATATGTAGGTACTAGACCTCTTTAAAAAATATTTTCAACCTTGTTTTCAAATTTGTTTTTCAATTCTTCGATTTTAACATCATGTGAATCGTGTGGTAGATTTTGAAACAGATGTTCAAATAATTCATTCCTTAAAGTGTTTATAATTTTTTAAATTTAATGTCTTGATTTTTGTGCTTAAAACATCTAAAATATTGTGTGTATCTATATTTGTTAAGTAATACTTTGTTGTCAAGTGTTTAAAAATCTTTACTTTATAGAAAAGATCTTAGTTCTTTTATCTTTATCGTTGTTTACTCCTGTGATTTTATTAAAAACAAAAACATATAAACGTACACACATTGGAGTATCCTTGAGTCTAGAATCTGAGAATCATTATAATACAAACCTTTTTACCAGGATATTTGACTAGTTCTACCAGTGGTTTGTCCTCAATACTTCCATAGAAATCAAAATAATATTAATTTTTATAATTACAAATCTAATGCGTTCCCCTTCCCATAATCGAGTCTAAATTCACAATTCCATATTCAAATTTCACTTTATAACACAATTTTCAGGTAAAGTACCACTCATGAAAACTCCTTTAAAATATTTTAACAGATTTATTCCAATTCTCTGAATTTTAATGGTTTAGTTTAAAAATGTATAATGTTTTGATTTCTAACACTTCAAATATTTTTTATCTAATCAGACCCTGTAACATCTATTAGCTTTTTAACTAACTAATTTTTAATGTTTCTAACAATAGGAATTATGTATTTTTTTAATTGCAGCTGCTTTTCTAACATATAAAACAACATTTTTCTCCAAAATTTACTAAACCATTCAGTAGTCCGCCGTTTTTATATTCTTTTAACTGGTTATAAAAAATTTTCTATTGTGATTCCTTTGTGGGTTTTCTGATAGTTTTCAAGATTACTGTTTATATATTTGTTAAAATTATCTCATAGGTTCCATATATTTTAAATCGAATACTAACAGGTATTTTCTTCTTAGAAGCATTCATTTTTCTTTTCTGAAGTTTGCTGAATTTAACTTTTGTCCCCATTTATATAGCTAAAGTTTCATGTTATTTTCGATGCCCATTCCTAAATTTCTAGCATTTTTTGTTAAAAATCTAACTATTACTTTATCATGTAAAATGTTTTCTGCAACATGTCTAGAATTTGTAAATGTATGATTAGAATAAAATGTATCATGTTCCATTGCAGCAATATCTAATTAATTTATTCCAGGATCTCTTCTTTTTCGTTTTTCAATCCTTGTTCCAAGTCCCAGATATTGATAGCCTAGTACGTATAATTATTAAGGTAAATTGTTGATACAATAATTTATAAACCACTACCTAAAATTGGTGAACTTATTGCTGGTAAAATTAATTTTAAATACTTAATTCCATCTGGTTTTTAATCAATTTATCAAGTTTGTTCGAAGTCAAATCTTCTTTAATTGCTTTCTTTTCATTCCAAAAATTTTCATTTTTAGCATATTCTTAAGCATAAATATAATTAATAATATTGTTTAATTTTTTTCTATATATCGATATATCTGCATTCAATCTTACTATCGCTGTATTTTCTCACACCATATTCTTCAATTTAATATTTATTTTTCTAAATTTTTTAAATTAAATTCATATATTTGTTACTTTTACTTCATTTAGGTGTTTTAGCTGATATGTAATTATTTTTATATATCGAATTAGATTTCTATAAAATTTCAGTAAAATATTTCAAATCTTCTTCTGAATTTAAATCATCTCATTATCTGTTAATATTCTTCCCAATCCTCCAGTACCTTCTTACACTTATTAAATTATAACTACATCATTATTTTCTAAATTCACTGGCAAATTTCCAATCTTAAAATAAAACTTTTCTCTTTTCTATCCCAATAAAAATCAAATTTATCATCCTTTGATCCAGGAAGAAATAGTTTACCAATTTAACCTATTATTATACCCATGGTTCTATGACTCATTGGTTCAACTATAGTAGAGTCTTTAATAATTCTTGGTGTAAATTTTGTTGAAGATGGTAATTTAAGGCTACTCAGATCCTTTTATTTCAGATTCTGTAATCGAAATATCAGCAAATTGTAGTACAACTTAAACTAATTCCATCATATTTTTATTTTTAAAACATTTCAAATTTTCCTTTAAACATTTTCAATTAGATAAATTATAGGTTAATTAATTTTGTTAATACATTTTTGTTCTTTTTCATCGTAGCTATTCTTTAAATACCTTAATTAATTTTTTTCTATATCATCAGTTTGTATTTTTGCTTCTTCTGGAGTTTTGCTAGACATTTATTTAGCAAACTTTTGAACCGTAAACATGTAAACATAAAACGTGAAATTTTACTTGTTAAATGGTGGTTATAAAGTTAAATTTATTGTTAAAAATCCGTAGTCATCTTTCTAAATTTTATCACACAGTGTAACATGCTTTCTACTTGAATTAGTATATGCCCCCAAATGAGCCTGATCACCTCATTAAAATATGTAGTTAAAGAGCTAGCCTTTAACGTTTGGACGAAATACTCAAGCCTGAAAGTGTTGCATTTTGCCTAACCTACCATAAGGGCGCAGGAAAAATTCATTTTAGCGAGTGAAGGACATCGGCTACTGCTAACAGTAGGTCAACAGCTGTTACCGGTAGGGAAGCTGCCGATATTGATATTGATGGATTGATAGCGGCATCCCTGTTTAAACATGCCTACCAGTACGGAACATTCTAGTGGCTTCTGGGCATTGATGATACGACATCGGACACTAGATGAACCCTCTACACTACGGTGGATTACTTTGGTTTACAGAAGAACATTTTAGAGGTAAGCAGGTGTCCTTGTTAATAATATGTATAATCATGGACAGAATATCCATTACAGATTTTATAAATTCAAGCCCCAACCATAATTAAATAAAGTATCAGTAATATTTTGAGTAAAGGGTCGATTGGCCGTAGTAGGCGGAAGCGTCACCTCGTGGCGTTGCCGAAAATATTTTCATGTCTGGAAAAGACAACTAATTCACAAAATATATCCCAATAATTTCATAAAGGTGTAAAAATTCATTTATATAATAGGATTGTTGATTTCTGTATGTAAATTATTAATGATTATGTACGTTACCTTGCTAATTATGGATGTTATAATATTTTTCCCATTGTGGCCTAAGTCATAAATATTAGATAATTTTATCTAGATCGCCAAATTGTAGAAAAGATAGTTTCTGTTCATACAATTGTATTGTTTTACTGGAAGCCTCCCATTACTTCATGTAACTGCCCTATTTCAGCAGGTTAAAACTAATTCATCATTGTTGTAACAATTCATTTTTACTTCTAGTATAAAATCCAATTCAAATGTTATAAATAAATCATAATGAATACAACTAATCAGTCATGATAATTAAACAAATATGTGTCTAACCTGTTTAATTATATAGTAATTACAAATAAATAAATAAAACTAAATCTGTTTTATGTTTCGTATACATGCAATCTAAATTAGTAGTATACATTACCAACTCTTATTTAACAATACATTTAAAGTATTGTCATGTTCAAGTACAGTGTGCAACTTAGGTAAATATTCAGATGAAATTAGATATATAGTTCACCAATTGTTTCAAATATAGAGAACTTTCATTAAGTTATCCTTGGTTGAGATAAATTAATTAAGTAATTTTAGTTATACGATAATTGTAACAGGAGGATTAGGAAACCTATTCAGAGTTGTTGTGTTAAATGTAATGTATTTAACGGTTGTAGTACAGTAGATGTTAAACAAGCTAAACTATAAAACAACTTTGAATTACAGCTTAATTAATTAAATAATTATCATGTCACAAGACGTTCATTAAGACGATCGGAATACTCAGGCTGAGGCTTAGTCACACGTAATGGTTGGGGTGTTTCGGAGTACGGGAGACAGGCAATGTGGGTGAGTCCTGGCAGTGTGAGCCATAAGGGTCCCCGATACACGAAAGGGTGGATAGCGAAAGGCTTATGCACAAATCCGGGTATGAGCGATATTCCAGGGTGAGACAGGTAGATAGTATTGGAGCCTTGGTAGTATGTGGTTGAGGGCTCCAGGCGCTCCGTTACTCGAAAAGGTGGAAATCTGTAGGCACACGTACAGTTGTTAGAAATCAGGGGTTAACAGCGTAAGACAGTTGGAGGGAGCCGTTATAAATATGGGTGAAAGCGTGTAGTAAAAGGTCTATGCACACGTAAAGGTTAGGCGATAGGTATGAGCGATATGCTCGGCTAAGAGCATTAGAGAAGTATCGGCAACGGTAGTGTGAGCCTTAAGAATCTCCGGTACTCGAAAGGGTGGATAGGCCTATGCACACAAATACTGATATGAGCGATATTCCGGGATGAGACAGCTGGAAAGTATTAAAACCCTGGTAGTATGCTGTTGAGGGCTGCAGGCGCTCTGCTACTCGAAAGGTGGGAGTCTGTAGGCGTAGGCATACGTATTGTTATACGCCTTGTCAAGGCCCGAAGTATGGGAGATAATAGAAAAGCGTTCGTGAATATTTATCAGTTTAAAATCCGAATGTAGGCGATACGTCAAATTACGGTAGGTGATGGTGGTGGGAAAGGACTGAGCAGGGTGTCGACAAACGAAAAATGTAGACAGTTAAAGTATGTGGACATTCATCGGTAAAAAGTATGCGGTAGAAGTACGGGAGGCATTGGAAATAGTGTAGCGTCCCGGCAGACTAATGATTTAGGAAAGTGATCGGTAAAGTGTAGGCCATATGCTTAAGCTATTGTGAGTCTTAAGACGCTCAGGCTGTAGGCGCAGGCTTACGTAAAGTTTGGTTTGTTAGAAATCAGGGGCTAACAGCGTAAGACAGTCGGAGGGGCGGTTAGAAATACGGGCGAAAACGGGTACCGAAAGGTGTTTGCACACGTAAAGGTTATGCAATAGGTATGAGCGATACGCACGGATCCGTATCGGACCTGGGCAGTGTGCTGGTGTCCAGACGTCCGAGGTTTGGTTCAGTAAGCGTCGGCTACGGCTTTGGTACAGAAAGTCAGAGGTGTGTGATAAACAGGAAGTCTGGGTTAAGATAGGTGACAAGAGGAAGTCTGGGGTTAAGATAAGTTGCCGGAAACCAGGAAGTCTGTGGTTAGGAAATACCCAAATGTATCTCCCATAAGAGACAATGCTAAAATAACGCCATAAGAGCCCATGTTAAAATAACTCCATAAGAGCCCATGTTGGGGCTAGATCCGGGGGTAGTCTACTGAAAGGGAATTATTTAAGCGCCCGCTCATAATTTTCGCCCTTCTTTTGGTTATTTTCGTGAGTAAGTTAATTACAGTGCGCCGTGTTTCTTTATTTTTTTCCGCGAGGGGTTTTGAGGTAAGCACCAATTTTATTGTACCTTTTATTGAAGTAGTCTACCAGATCTGTTATTAAATTAATTTTGTTGTCTTTTTTATAGGAAAAAATTAAATTCATAGAAACTACAGAGCAATCTGAATAACTTATTCTCGAGGAACAATAGAGCATAATAGAATCATACAAGTTACATTTGGTTCATGCTTGCAAGAAAAGTGAATTAAAATTGAACTTCGTTAATAACTTTAATTGAGATTTGGAAAGTTAGTAATTTATTAATATTTAATTTAACTGTTTTGTTCTGAATTATTAATTGGAAATTAATTGAACATTAATAATTGTTTGAGAGAGTTGTAATCTAAATTGCAGAGACTTAAAAAATAAGGTTCAACTAGTGTAAAGAGAAGTTTAAATTTTTATTTTTTGAATTTTGAGTGAACTTAGAAGTGAACATTTTTATTTTAGTTATTTCCAAGTGGTATTAGATTTTTATTATAAAACTTTATTATTTTATTTTAGAAGATAGCACTGATTTTTAGTTTGCTATATTTTATTAATATCTTTTATTTCTTGCCAAAGGAACTTTTAAATTTACTAAACGGTTTGTCAATTCTTTGTAGAAAATAGAGTGATGAAAATTCTGTGACGTTGAACTTACTAATTTTCCAGTTTAAAATAAATCCATTATTTTTATTTAGAACTGTGATTTTTATTTTAGGCAAACCAGTTAATATTTAATAGTTAAAAAATTGAGTAGTAAATTATACTGAATATTCACTAGGAGCTTACTAATCAAAAAATATGTCATATCGTCTTGGATGTCTCATTGATAATTTAAATATTAATACTCTGGAATATTAATATCAACAATCCAAGTCGTTATACAAATATTAATAAAGATATTCCTTATGGAATAGATCAACATAACACAATATTATGGTTTTAAAAGAGGATTTTATACTTTTGATAAAATTATAAATTCATATAAAAATTAACTAAAAACAATCAAACGATTAGATAATTATTTTTGATTTCATGAAAAGGATTTCTTAATGAAAACATTTTTCAAGAAAATTTGAATTAAATCAGCTGTTACAATTATTCATTATCAGTTCGTTTAGAATTACTAGGGTTTGAACAAGCAACAATTGAACCAAATCAGAAATATTTAGGAAAGAAAACTGCTAAAATTAGACCATTCGATTTAGTAGAAGTACGTTTTAATTATGCTGAGCCAAATTTATGTAAAACATTCGGAACTTTTTTACAAAGAATCTGAAATATAGTACACTTTTTGTCCAAATGTAGCATAAGCTTAAAAAAATAATGAGAAACGAAAATAAATCGATTATATTCTAATTAGAAAATCTTGCCATGGAATACAAAACTACCGGCTAACTTTTCAAGATTCGGTTAAAAATTTATAAAAAGGAAAAGTTAAACAACAGCTTATTCGATTCCATGCTGTTCTAAGCAAAGATTGCATCTTTTCGAACACAGATTTACAAATTTTGTCGCAAATATTCCTGGACTGTAAGTTTTCAAATTCTGATTGGATTCGTTCCTTCAAATGCAACATTACGAATCTTTACTGAATAAACCTCATTTTTTAGTATACCCCAGACTGACAAATCCATCGGTGTTATATCTGGGGACCGTGGAATGCAAGATAAACATCACTATAATTATGATCATGTTTCCACCATGTTTGCAAAACAAACACACTCTGTTCTGTTGTTAATTTCCTATTCATTCTTTCTCAGATATCGACAATAAACAAACATAACCTCAAACTGCTAGTGTTTGACTTAGTCAAGTTCACAACTACTACGCTAGGAAAAACAGAGTCTAAGGATTGCTAGTGACAACTGACTTATGGCCCACCCTGTACATAAAACACAGCTTCTATTCAAGAATTAATTTTATTTATCAAAACAAATATTATTAGTTACATTATAGTTATACAGAAATAAACAAAGTTGTAGATAACAACAACAATTGTAGATAAAGATAATATATTCCGGTTCAAAGCGAAAGATATATGTAACATTTTAGAACATCAAGATACGAAAAAATCTGTTAGAAAGCATTTTGATTTGGAAGATAACATGCAAGTAAGCAATATAAACAGGGTGATTAGAATCGCCTAGCTTTAAACATTCAACCTCACACTTTATTTATCAATGAATCTGGTCTTTATTCTCTGATATTAAGATCAAAAATAAAAAAATAATACTTCGAAAATCGGGTTACAAAAGAAGTTTAACCTCAATTAAATGTTGAGCATCGACTCAAAAACGAAAATAAGCAATTAAAAGGTGAAATGAAACAGCTAAGATTTAAACGTATAATAAAAACGGAAATAATCGCTAAACAAAGTGTAAAAATTGATTAAATGAAATCAGATCTTTTCTGTAAAGATTTTGATAAACGAAATCACATATTCGTCTTAATTAAAAAAAGATAATATGTGGAATTATAATTATTATGTTACAAGAGTTCAAAAAAGAGAAATAACTAAAAGATTGAAAGAAATTTTATTTTACTATCCAGAAATGGGAAATTTAATAAGAAATGGTGATCTAAATAGTATAAGTATTATTTATAACCAAATAAAAGAGTCTTTAAATATTTTGTAGAACGGGAATAATTTTACTACAAATAGGATAGCATGTCGACTTATTTAGAAAATATATACATGTATATATATATATATATATATATATATATATATATATATATATATATATATATATATATATATATATATATATATATATATTTATATATGTTACTAAACTCTTTAAAAAGTATAATTTGTTTGAAAACATTTTGCATAACTAGGTAACCATTGAAAAATCCGTCTACTTTCACAATAAGTTTCTTTTTTAGACTTTCTCAGAAAATTCTTCTATCACAATCCTTACAAAAAGCCTGTTTTTATCTTTACTGAAATGCCAATTACTAACCGAAATTTTATAGTCGAATCCAGAAATATCTCTTTATTCACTAATTTTTCATATTTTTATATCTATCAGTATGTTTTTCAGGTTTTTTAACTGTGCACCAAATTGAGTAAATAAAACAGAAATTGTCTTAACTTGTCATCAATACACAAGCCTTTTTAACCTTGATCTCTTGTGGTAAATCGACATATGATACAGCGTTTAATAAATTATTCTTATTTAATCTCAAAATAGTTTTATTAGATTTCTCGGGTAGGGTACGATAAGCGGACAAGGTTTTTTTATATCGAAGGATGTAATCATCGATACATAATATTCCCATCTCAAATCCTGTACTACAAATCAACATAAAAGTATCTATAGTCCGCAATAACAAACATTTGTTTTAAATTAAAATGTGAATTTAGTAATAACAGTGATCAAATAAATTATTATAAGCGAAATTATGAAAATTGAAACGACCATATTTGCTCCTCTCACAGTTACATTTGTTTCTTTCCTACTAATTTCACATAATGGGTTTTTCGGAACATGTTCAAGCCACGAAAAACATGTCTTATCATCTCTTAAAGCAAATTCGTGTAATTTTCTAAAATTGGCTGCCATTTCTAATAATCAAATGTTGCTTATGTAAAATTGAAATATTACCTTACTTGTATTATATTAGAGTGTGTACCGCTGTACTCAGATTTCAACTCAAAATACATTGCACAAATTTGTTGCTCACCATCTACTAACTTTCTCTGATATTCAAATTCTAATTACTCTAAGCATAGTTGTCCTTTGATGTTACTATTACCTTTCAACATGTTTCCAATATTTTTTAAAAGTAATCTTTCTTTGAATCCAAATGGGAAATATCAGCAATTTTTTCATCTGGGTTAAAAATAATAAGTTCTTAAATATCCTGTATTGGATGAATTTGACACGACAATAATAATATTATTTTTTGAAATAGGAGATAGTGTCTTGACGTGTTTGTATAACTCATAAATCAAATGTTTCCGAGATTTCCCAGAAATTACAACATTAAGACATAATTTCTCAAAATAAGACGATCAGGATGTTTTTGAACATTATTAATATGTTTTATTACAGATTTGCGTGATCAATCAACTTATCTAAAGAAAGTCTTTCTGCGATATTTTTCAACTATTCAATATTGGAGAGATTTAGATCATGAATTTTGGTAGATAATATTTCTTTATTTCTTTTAGTTCTACTGCATTTAGTATTTTTGTAATTGAATATGTGATTATAAATAAATAAACAATTAAATATTTATTTTCCTAGATTTACATTCATGTTTACAAATAAATGAAAAACTTAGGAAGTCACTGACTAAAGAAAAGAAGCTGGTCAGAGTAACAGATGATCAATACACAAATAAACAGTTTACTGCTTGCTCTCACGTAAAAAAAACTAAAAGGTCAACAGACTGCTTTCCGCGACGTCTGCATAAGACTACAAAACAAAACTACAACCCAAATAAATACATGTAGCAGACGTTTATACAATATAGAGTGACTAGGAACTAATTAGACAATGTAAAGAATGAAAACCTGTTTTGAAAAAAATACAAATATACAATCTTATGTACTAAAATCATAAATAATTTTACAAAAAATGTATAAAGAAATATTTTGAAATAACGGAAAATTAAATTAATTTATTACATACAAATATCAGAAAAATCACATACGTACACTTACATGCATACGATAGAACATCCACACTCTAAAACATACATTCACACGTGCACAGTACAATGATTATGATAGTTTTTCACAAACAGGTTAAAAATTATGTAATAATGATGTAAATAATGCAATAAGTGGTTGCATAAAACTTAAATTAATATACCCGTAAAAAAATCAATATCAGGTATTGTAAATTGCCAGGTATTTAGTAAGGAGCAGAATTGTTTGAAGTTCCTACTCTATTTGATTTCATCAGTCATTTGATAAATAATTTTTAGCCTACGTATTGAATGGACTGTCTGTAGAATTCTTTATTTACTTTAGGTAACCTGAAGATTCTACTTTCACTAGTTCTAGTTTTATAAGTCAAACCACTTGTACTTAAATTTCAGCTTCTAGTATAACAAATTCTCAAAACTTTGTATACATATACTGACAGTTACAGGTTTTTACGTTACAATTCAATTTGTGGTATTTTAAGGGCCTTTCTAATTCTAAGTCTTTAAATCCAAAGATTATATGTTTTGATTATTTTTTGTTTGTTTTGTTTTATCTTTCCCCCAATCCCTTAAATGAGTAATTCATTATATTTTTTACATCTTCCATAATAATCCTTGTAATCGTACACATAATACCCCAAATATTAGTGTAGTAAGATAAATGTTCTATAATCATAGTACATAGGGCAATAGGTTTTAGTTTTAGTAATATATACCCAGATATTTGTGTATAAATACTTATATTTTAGTAAATACAGCTCTATAATTTCGCTTCGCATTTATAAAAAAATATATTTCTATATACATGAATAAAGAAGCCATTAGTATAAACTTTTATAATTTTTCAAGAACAAGTGAAATTATTGATAACAGATATCTAGTTTGTAAAAACAGAAAATTAACCTTGTATGAGAGGTCTACACCAAAGAAATAAACTAGTTAACGTATTTGCATAAATGCTTAAGAAAATGCAATATAGACATGAGAAAAATATAATTTACAATAGAATTTAGAAAAATGAATGGAAAATTTGACTTGAATTTGATGATATTGAATAAGTCAATATATTATTTAAAGAATATATCAGATTTGTTGGTGGGATTTAACAAATTTTGATTTTTTTCATAGTACAATTGAAGAAAAAGACTTATAGTTCTAGAATATCTCGATCAAAATAATTATGAATATTCAAAAAAGGTGGTTCTTAGATACCTTTAAGCATTATATTATTCTAGTTCTCGAATTATAAAAGGCAAAATGTCATATGCTTGTAGAAAATGTTCAAAAAAAGTTTCTTAAATTAATATTTTTCTTACTAATTAATGGAGGTCTTGAAGGAGCTGAACGATGTTGGAGATATCCCTTTACAAATATAAGGAATTAATTAATTTAAAAGAAAATACGAAATATAAAATTGTGAATATAGAGAAAATATAGGATAAATCTGGAATGACAATGATTTTACATTTATAAGATTTTAAATTCCATTTCCCTAACATATTTTTTAATGTTTTTGGTGATAAAAAGATTAAAGAAATTAATAAAAGAGATTAAATACTTTTAATCAATATCGGTAAAAAGGTAAAAAGATAAAGAAGAGCAACTTTGTAGAGTTACCCATTGATTACTTAAAAATTTTATACTAAAAGATTTTAAAAAGTATTTTATACTCTTTCGAACAGTTTTTATTCATTGATTCCAAATAGATTTTGCATCAGTTTAGCAAGATATTTCAATAAAAACCTTTAAGCAGATTGCATAGACAACATTTGTACAGCACAACACTTTAGACAGGACTTTTCATTGATTTACTTGTGTCCCCAAAAGTGTGTTAGAACCGGCAGTTACATATCTACATATATACGTTATTTGTTTATTATTTTTTTAATATGTTTACCTTTTTAACTATATCTCTAGAAAATGTCTCGTTTAGACGAAATATAGATCATTTTTATGTTCCATTTTTCTCTATATTTCGTCCAAACAAGACATTTATACGAAATGAATATATTTATTTTTATTTTTTGTATAAATATATATATATATATATATAAAAGTAGATATTAATATGTCACTCCTAGGACACTTTTCGGGACAATACAACTTCAAATAAAAATACGGTCTAAGGTCAATAAATAGATCTATGAAAATAAACAGTAAATCAGTTTTGGGGACTTTTAAAAATCAAATGAAAAGTCCTTCCAAATGCAATTTTGAATCATTATAGTATAACTTCCATGGATGGAATAAATTAATTTAAGAATGTGAATATGTTAAATCGTTTTAAATGTGAATCAGTAAATCAGTTTTGGGGACTTTTAAAAATCAAATGAAAATATACCTTCTAAATGCAGTTATGAATCATTATAGTATAGATTCTTTGGGTGGAAGAAATTCATTTAAGGATGTGAATATGTTTAATCTTTTATAAATATTTAATTTAATTTCAAGTGAAATTTTATCAAATGTAACAAAGTTTATGAATAATATTTTTCTAATTAAGAAAATTTTCTTACCAAATAGTCAAGGTTGTCTCAGTAATTACAAATGAACTCCCCAATGTCTCTTCAACATATAGCATTTACAGAAAGTATGAATAAGGTTATTAATGAAATTAATGAATTTAATAAACTACCAGAACATGTAAAACATCGTTTGATATCATGTTTAAATGAAGAATTATTGAAACATTTACATTTAATAGTAAATTATAAATATAATATACCATTGTTAGCAGCATTATTTAAATGTATGATAGACTATTTTGTAAGTAAATTTAAAGATCAACAACAATCAGACAAGTTTCATAGATTTTTTATGAGGTTTTTTGATCGTTTCTATAAGTTTCATTATTTAACTAGAAATACTATAGCTTATATTATTTCAAGCACTGAGTTTCATAGGAATGGCTTAATTTTACTATTCAAATTATACTCCCATTATGTATACTATGATGAATTTCAATTATATGAGATTCAATTACCAGAAATATTATTGGGAAAGAAAACATTACAAATATACAAGTTTAAAGAACCATATGAATATTTAATAACTTTTTGAGAGCATCAAAATTTAACAAACGAATTCATTATTTCATGGTTTACGTAGAATTTTTTTGACTCACCTTTGGAATTTGAAATAACAAAAGAAATCGTAATAAAATAATTTAAAAAGCGTTATAAATAATCATATTCATATTACAATGATTTGTACTATCTAAAAACTCGATATTTATTATTCTTAACTTATTTAACAAATTTAATCATAACACATTCTTTATTTTTTATAATTTTTTTACCAATAACCATTAAATATATATTATCTCTTTTATTAATTTCTTTTATCTTTTTATCATCTAAAAAATTTAAAAATCTATTAGGCAAATGTACTTTATAATCTTCTAAATCTGAAATAATGGTCCAACCATAATTATCTTTCATTCTTTCCAAATTCCAAATTCTATATTTTGATGCTCTGTAATAAAAAAAATCTTTATCATGCAATATTAACTATATTACTTCGTTGATTAACAAAATGAATGATTGTGTCTTTGGTGTAGTGTGCGTGTTTGCGCTATGGGGAATCACATCACATTCAACTTCTGCGGTGTCTATTGTTTAGAGACTTGGTAAGTTAAACGGTAAAAAATAATTTTTTTTTATTTTTGTATATTTTTATTTAAGCTTTTCTGAGTATTTAAAAAAAAGAGCAAGTAATTGAAGGTCCAGAAGTATTTTTTTTTATTTTTTAAAAATTGTATGTTCCTAGAGTTTGTATTGTTTTGAGCAGTCTACCACGCTCAGCTTCAACACTTGTTATAGTAGTATTTATGCAAAGCTAATAGCTGTGTAATATTTTTTTGTTAGGTTGTCAACAATGCATAACAGATGCAGGTGAACATCTGTAGCAGACTACAACTGACTTGTCTGCCAGTTATTGTTGCTTACCAATGATGTTGTTTGTTGACAAATCTGCAATTTAGTTTATCAAGTGGTGTTTATGTTGTTATTATTTTATATAATAATTATCATATTCTTTGTGAAGTGCTAATTACTATGACAAAACCAAAAGGAGTTTTTAAAAAAAGGAAATGCAAGGGTAACCAGCATTTTAGGACAAATCCTTTAGGTCAAGGTGAGGTTAGTAGACCTAATGTTACTATTCAATCTAGGCCTAGAGCTTCAAAAGCAAAACTAAATGAAAGTATAAGTGACTATACACAGTACACGAGTGATGAAACAAATATTATAGTTGCTCCATCTCTTTTGAATACAGCCTTGAACAAGTATGTTGTGTGCAAATCTTGTGGCGGAAAAGTAATTTTAGGTGAAGTAAAAGAGAAAAGAAACGGTTTAGCATGTAACTTGTCACTTTCATGTTTGGAATGCCATGGGGAAAATCGGTTTTGGACCTCTGATAAAAGTAATAAGTCCAACCTATATGACATAAATCTAAGAATGCTATATGGCCTTAGATGTATCGGTAAAGGCGGTGAGGCTGGAAAGCTGTTGTGCGCATTATTAAATTTGCCAAAGCCGAACTCAGCGTACACAAGGTATACAAATGTTGTAAGAGAGAGTGTCTTTGATGTTGCGGAGAAATCGATGCAAAAGGCAACAGAAGAAGCTGTGCTTCATAATGAAACGGATGAAAATAATAGAAACCTGACAGTCGCTTATGATGGGACTTGGCAGAAGAGAGGATACAAATAAAAAAATGGCGTGTGCACTCTGACAAGTCTTGACACTGGTAAAATTTTAGATGCTGAGGTATTGACAAAATTTTGCAGTGGTTGTGTGAAGTGTGGGTCAAGTGAAACCAACAAAGAAAACCATATATCTAAGTGTATAAAAAATTATGAAGGGTCAAGCGGAGGAATGGAGACTGTTGCTGCGGTGTCTATTTTTAGCCGATCAGAGGAGAAGCGAGGAGTGAAGTATGAGTACTTTCTGGGTGATGGGGACTCTAAAGCCTACCAAGCAGTAGTCAGTAATAGGCCATATGATGATGTGGAAGTAAAAAAGCTGGAGTGCATTGGGCATATCCAGAAAAGAATGGGTACACGCCTGAGGAATTATAAACTACGGAACAAAAGTTTAATTTTATCTGATGGGAAAGGACTCAAGGGTGCCGGTAGACTAACTGATAAAGTCATAGACCAACTTCAAGGATATTATGGAGGGGCTATTAGGTCTAACCAATCCAATCTTGATGGCATGAGAAGGGCTATTTGGGCAATCTGGTACCATAAAATGTCAAGTGATGACAATCCTCAGCACGACCTGTGTCCTTTCCCCCCGGACACGTGGTGCGCCTTCCGCAAAGCTGAAGTAGCAGGCACAGTAGCTAATTATAAACATAAAAATTCAATTCCGTTAGCTATTATGGAGGCTATCAAGCCAATATTTAAAGATCTTTCCAACCCCGACCTCCTCAGAAAATGCCTTCATGGGAAGACACAAAATGTTAATGAGGCGTTCAACAACGTGCTTTGGACAAGACTTCCAAAAAATGTTTTTGTTGGTAGGCATACCCTTGAGTTAGGCACATATGATGCAATAGCTACTTTCAATGATGGAAACCTAAGTAGGATTAAAGTTTTAGAACAGCTTGGAATAAAGGACATAGGATCTAACACCATCTGTCTGCTACAACAACTGGACACTGAGCGAATCAACCGAGCGGAGATTGCGGAGCGGAATGCTACGAAGGAAGCTAGGCTGAAGAAAAGGAGGATAAATCTTGAACAAGATGAAGTAGAAGAAGAATATTACATACCAGGAGGTTTTTAAAAGGTATTTATAACTTATATTCAAATAAAATTGCCAGTTGTTACAATGGAAAAGGTATAGGCCTACTTTAACCGCGGTTTCCCGAAAGTCCGGTTTTTAAACACAAATGACTCATTTTTTTAAAAACTATACAAGATATCTTGACCAAACTTTTACCACATGTTCCCTACATATAGGTGATGATGTGGATCCTCAGGTATATCTCTATCTATTTTTTTAAAAATATTAAAAAATAAAACAAAAAATTTAAAATTGTAAAAATTATTTCTTTTTTAGTTTTATTTACAAAATTTTTATTTATCACAATACTAATATAATTCAGGATCAGTACTGTCACAAAGACATATAAAACAGCTGGTAAAAGTTTCAGAACATTCCCTTAAATGGTTGCTCAGGAAACGGGTCATAAACATATACATTTTTAACATGGGCGAGATAGGAGCGTTTAACTTACCTTAAATGAAGAATTATTGAAACATTTACATTTAATAGTAAATTATAAATGTAATATACGATTGTTAGCAGCATTATTTAAATGTATGATAGACTATTTTGTAAGTAAATTTAAAGATCAACAACAATCAGACAAGTTTCATAGATTTTTTATGAGGTTTTTTGATCGTTTCTATAAGTTTCATTATTTAACTAGAAATACTATAGCTTATATTATTTCAAGCACTGAGTTTCATAGGAATGGCTTAATTTTACTATTCAAATTATACTCCCATTATGTATACTATGATGAATTTCAATTATATGAGATTCAATTACCAGAAATATTATTGGGAAAGAAAACATTACAAATATACAAGTTTAAAGAACCATATGAATATTTAATAACTTTTTGAGAGCATCAAAATTTAACAAACGAATTCATTATTTCATGGTTTACGTAGAATTTTTTTGACTCACCTTTGGAATTTGAAATAACAAAAGAAATCGTAATAAAATAATTTAAAAAGCGTTATAAATAATCATATTCATATTACAATGATTTGTACTATCTAAAAAACTCGATATTTATTATTCTTAACTTATTTAACAAATTTAATCATAACACATTCTTTATTTTTTATAATTTTTTTACCAATAACCATTAAATATATATTATCTCTTTTATTAATTTCTTTTATCTTTTTATCATCTAAAAAATTTAAAAATCTATTAGGCAAATGTACTTTATAATCTTCTAAATCTGAAATAATGGTCCAACCATAATTATCTTTCATTCTTTCCAAATTCCAAATTCTATATTTTGATGCTCTGTAATAAAAAAAATCTTTATCATGCAATATTAACTATATTACTTCGTTGATTAACAAAATGAATGATTGTGTCTTTGGTGTAGTGTGCGTGTTTGCGCTATGGGGAATCACATCACATTCAACTTCTGCGGTGTCTATTGTTTAGAGACTTGGTAAGTTAAACGGTAAAAAATAATTTTTTTTTATTTTTGTATATTTTTATTTAAGCTTTTCTGAGTATTTAAAAAAAAGAGCAAGTAATTGAAGGTCCAGAAGTATTTTTTTTTATTTTTTAAAAATTGTATGTTCCTAGAGTTTGTATTGTTTTGAGCAGTCTACCACGCTCAGCTTCAACACTTGTTATAGTAGTATTTATGCAAAGCTAATAGCTGTGTAATATTTTTTTGTTAGGTTGTCAACAATGCATAACAGATGCAGGTGAACATCTGTAGCAGACTACAACTGACTTGTCTGCCAGTTATTGTTGCTTACCAATGATGTTGTTTGTTGACAAATCTGCAATTTAGTTTATCAAGTGGTGTTTATGTTGTTATTATTTTATATAATAATTATCATATTCTTTGTGAAGTGCTAATTACTATGACAAAACCAAAAGGAGTTTTTAAAAAAAGGAAATGCAAGGGTAACCAGCATTTTAGGACAAATCCTTTAGGTCAAGGTGAGGTTAGTAGACCTAATGTTACTATTCAATCTAGGCCTAGAGCTTCAAAAGCAAAACTAAATGAAAGTATAAGTGACTATACACAGTACACGAGTGATGAAACAAATATTATAGTTGCTCCATCTCTTTTGAATACAGCCTTGAACAAGTATGTTGTGTGCAAATCTTGTGGCGGAAAAGTAATTTTAGGTGAAGTAAAAGAGAAAAGAAAACGGTTTAGCATGTAACTTGTCACTTTCATGTTTGGAATGCCATGGGGAAAATCGGTTTTGGACCTCTGATAAAAGTAATAAGTCCAACCTATATGACATAAATCTAAGAATGCTATATGGCCTTAGATGTATCGGTAAAGGCGGTGAGGCTGGAAAGCTGTTGTGCGCATTATTAAATTTGCCAAAGCCGAACTCAGCGTACACAAGGTATACAAATGTTGTAAGAGAGAGTGTCTTTGATGTTGCGGAGAAATCGATGCAAAAGGCAACAGAAGAAGCTGTGCTTCATAATGAAACGGATGAAAATAATAGAAACCTGACAGTCGCTTATGATGGGACTTGGCAGAAGAGAGGATACAAATAAAAAAATGGCGTGTGCACTCTGACAAGTCTTGACACTGGTAAAATTTTAGATGCTGAGGTATTGACAAAATTTTGCAGTGGTTGTGTGAAGTGTGGGTCAAGTGAAACCAACAAAGAAAACCATATATCTAAGTGTATAAAAAATTATGAAGGGTCAAGCGGAGGAATGGAGACTGTTGCTGCGGTGTCTATTTTTAGCCGATCAGAGGAGAAGCGAGGAGTGAAGTATGAGTACTTTCTGGGTGATGGGGACTCTAAAGCCTACCAAGCAGTAGTCAGTAATAGGCCATATGATGATGTGGAAGTAAAAAAGCTGGAGTGCATTGGGCATATCCAGAAAAGAATGGGTACACGCCTGAGGAATTATAAACTACGGAACAAAAGTTTAATTTTATCTGATGGGAAAGGACTCAAGGGTGCCGGTAGACTAACTGATAAAGTCATAGACCAACTTCAAGGATATTATGGAGGGGCTATTAGGTCTAACCAATCCAATCTTGATGGCATGAGAAGGGCTATTTGGGCAATCTGGTACCATAAAATGTCAAGTGATGACAATCCTCAGCACGACCTGTGTCCTTTCCCCCCGGACACGTGGTGCGCCTTCCGCAAAGCTGAAGTAGCAGGCACAGTAGCTAATTATAAACATAAAAATTCAATTCCGTTAGCTATTATGGAGGCTATCAAGCCAATATTTAAAGATCTTTCCAACCCCGACCTCCTCAGAAAATGCCTTCATGGGAAGACACAAAATGTTAATGAGGCGTTCAACAACGTGCTTTGGACAAGACTTCCAAAAAATGTTTTTGTTGGTAGGCATACCCTTGAGTTAGGCACATATGATGCAATAGCTACTTTCAATGATGGAAACCTAAGTAGGATTAAAGTTTTAGAACAGCTTGGAATAAAGGACATAGGATCTAACACCATCTGTCTGCTACAACAACTGGACACTGAGCGAATCAACCGAGCGGAGATTGCGGAGCGGAATGCTACGAAGGAAGCTAGGCTGAAGAAAAGGAGGATAAATCTTGAACAAGATGAAGTAGAAGAAGAATATTACATACCAGGAGGTTTTTAAAAGGTATTTATAACTTATATTCAAATAAAATTGCCAGTTGTTACAATGGAAAAGGTATAGGCCTACTTTAACCGCGGTTTCCCGAAAGTCCGGTTTTTAAACACAAATGACTCATTTTTTTAAAAACTATACAAGATATCTTGACCAAACTTTTACCACATGTTCCCTACATATAGGTGATGATGTGGATCCTCAGGTATATCTCTATCTATTTTTTTAAAAATATTAAAAAATAAAACAAAAAATTTAAAATTGTAAAAATTATTTCTTTTTTAGTTTTATTTACAAAATTTTTATTTATCACAATACTAATATAATTCAGGATCAGTACTGTCACAAAGACATATAAAACAGCTGGTAAAAGTTTCAGAACATTCCCTTAAATGGTTGCTCAGGAAACGGGTCATAAACATATACATTTTTAACATGGGCGAGATAGGAGCGTTTAACTTACCTTAAATGAAGAATTATTGAAACATTTACATTTAATAGTAAATTATAAATGTAATATACGATTGTTAGCAGCATTATTTAAATGTATGATAGACTATTTTGTAAGTAAATTTAAAGATCAACAACAATCAGACAAGTTTCATAGATTTTTTATGAGGTTTTTTGATCGTTTCTATAAGTTTCATTATTTAACTAGAAATACTATAGCTTATATTATTTCAAGCACTGAGTTTCATAGGAATGGCTTAATTTTACTATTCAAATTATACTCCCATTATGTATACTATGATGAATTTCAATTATATGAGATTCAATTACCAGAAATATTATTGGGAAAGAAAACATTACAAATATACAAGTTTAAAGAACCATATGAATATTTAATAACTTTTTGAGAGCATCAAAATTTAACAAACGAATTCATTATTTCATGGTTTACGTAGAATTTTTTTGACTCACCTTTGGAATTTGAAATAACAAAAGAAATCGTAATAAAATAATTTAAAAAGCGTTATAAATAATCATATTCATATTACAATGATTTGTACTATCTAAAAACTCGATATTTATTATTCTTAACTTATTTAACAAATTTAATCATAACACATTCTTTATTTTTTATAATTTTTTTACCAATAACCATTAAATATATATTATCTCTTTTATTAATTTCTTTTATCTTTTTATCATCTAAAAAATTTAAAAATCTATTAGGCAAATGTACTTTATAATCTTCTAAATCTGAAATAATGGTCCAACCATAATTATCTTTCATTCTTTCCAAATTCCAAATTCTATATTTTGATGCTCTGTAATAAAAAAAATCTTTATCATGCAATATTAACTATATTACTTCGTTGATTAACAAAATGAATGATTGTGTCTTTGGTGTAGTGTGCGTGTTTGCGCTATGGGGAATCACATCACATTCAACTTCTGCGGTGTCTATTGTTTAGAGACTTGGTAAGTTAAACGGTAAAAAATAATTTTTTTTTATTTTTGTATATTTTTATTTAAGCTTTTCTGAGTATTTAAAAAAAAGAGCAAGTAATTGAAGGTCCAGAAGTATTTTTTTTTATTTTTTAAAAATTGTATGTTCCTAGAGTTTGTATTGTTTTGAGCAGTCTACCACGCTCAGCTTCAACACTTGTTATAGTAGTATTTATGCAAAGCTAATAGCTGTGTAATATTTTTTTGTTAGGTTGTCAACAATGCATAACAGATGCAGGTGAACATCTGTAGCAGACTACAACTGACTTGTCTGCCAGTTATTGTTGCTTACCAATGATGTTGTTTGTTGACAAATCTGCAATTTAGTTTATCAAGTGGTGTTTATGTTGTTATTATTTTATATAATAATTATCATATTCTTTGTGAAGTGCTAATTACTATGACAAAACCAAAAGGAGTTTTTAAAAAAAGGAAATGCAAGGGTAACCAGCATTTTAGGACAAATCCTTTAGGTCAAGGTGAGGTTAGTAGACCTAATGTTACTATTCAATCTAGGCCTAGAGCTTCAAAAGCAAAACTAAATGAAAGTATAAGTGACTATACACAGTACACGAGTGATGAAACAAATATTATAGTTGCTCCATCTCTTTTGAATACAGCCTTGAACAAGTATGTTGTGTGCAAATCTTGTGGCGGAAAAGTAATTTTAGGTGAAGTAAAAGAGAAAAGAAACGGTTTAGCATGTAACTTGTCACTTTCATGTTTGGAATGCCATGGGGAAAATCGGTTTTGGACCTCTGATAAAAGTAATAAGTCCAACCTATATGACATAAATCTAAGAATGCTATATGGCCTTAGATGTATCGGTAAAGGCGGTGAGGCTGGAAAGCTGTTGTGCGCATTATTAAATTTGCCAAAGCCGAACTCAGCGTACACAAGGTATACAAATGTTGTAAGAGAGAGTGTCTTTGATGTTGCGGAGAAATCGATGCAAAAGGCAACAGAAGAAGCTGTGCTTCATAATGAAACGGATGAAAATAATAGAAACCTGACAGTCGCTTATGATGGGACTTGGCAGAAGAGAGGATACAAATAAAAAAATGGCGTGTGCACTCTGACAAGTCTTGACACTGGTAAAATTTTAGATGCTGAGGTATTGACAAAATTTTGCAGTGGTTGTGTGAAGTGTGGGTCAAGTGAAACCAACAAAGAAAACCATATATCTAAGTGTATAAAAAATTATGAAGGGTCAAGCGGAGGAATGGAGACTGTTGCTGCGGTGTCTATTTTTAGCCGATCAGAGGAGAAGCGAGGAGTGAAGTATGAGTACTTTCTGGGTGATGGGGACTCTAAAGCCTACCAAGCAGTAGTCAGTAATAGGCCATATGATGATGTGGAAGTAAAAAAGCTGTGGAGTGCATTGGGCATATCCAGAAAAGAATGGGTACACGCCTGAGGAATTATAAACTACGGAACAAAAGTTTAATTTTATCTGATGGGAAAGGACTCAAGGGTGCCGGTAGACTAACTGATAAAGTCATAGACCAACTTCAAGGATATTATGGAGGGGCTATTAGGTCTAACCAATCCAATCTTGATGGCATGAGAAGGGCTATTTGGGCAATCTGGTACCATAAAATGTCAAGTGATGACAATCCTCAGCACGACCTGTGTCCTTTCCCCCCGGACACGTGGTGCGCCTTCCGCAAAGCTGAAGTAGCAGGCACAGTAGCTAATTATAAACATAAAAATTCAATTCCGTTAGCTATTATGGAGGCTATCAAGCCAATATTTAAAGATCTTTCCAACCCCGACCTCCTCAGAAAATGCCTTCATGGGAAGACACAAAATGTTAATGAGGCGTTCAACAACGTGCTTTGGACAAGACTTCCAAAAAATGTTTTTGTTGGTAGGCATACCCTTGAGTTAGGCACATATGATGCAATAGCTACTTTCAATGATGGAAACCTAAGTAGGATTAAAGTTTTAGAACAGCTTGGAATAAAGGACATAGGATCTAACACCATCTGTCTGCTACAACAACTGGACACTGAGCGAATCAACCGAGCGGAGATTGCGGAGCGGAATGCTACGAAGGAAGCTAGGCTGAAGAAAAGGAGGATAAATCTTGAACAAGATGAAGTAGAAGAAGAATATTACATACCAGGAGGTTTTTAAAAGGTATTTATAACTTATATTCAAATAAAATTGCCAGTTGTTACAATGGAAAAGGTATAGGCCTACTTTAACCGCGGTTTCCCGAAAGTCCGGTTTTTAAACACAAATGACTCATTTTTTTAAAAACTATACAAGATATCTTGACCAAACTTTTACCACATGTTCCCTACATATAGGTGATGATGTGGATCCTCAGGTATATCTCTATCTATTTTTTTAAAAATATTAAAAAATAAAACAAAAAATTTAAAATTGTAAAAATTATTTCTTTTTTAGTTTTATTTACAAAATTTTTATTTATCACAATACTAATATAATTCAGGATCAGTACTGTCACAAAGACATATAAAACAGCTGGTAAAAGTTTCAGAACATTCCCTTAAATGGTTGCTCAGGAAACGGGTCATAAACATATACATTTTTAACATGGGCGAGATAGGAGCGTTTAACTTACCTTAAATGAAGAATTATTGAAACATTTACATTTAATAGTAAATTATAAATGTAATATACGATTGTTAGCAGCATTATTTAAATGTATGATAGACTATTTTGTAAGTAAATTTAAAGATCAACAACAATCAGACAAGTTTCATAGATTTTTTATGAGGTTTTTTGATCGTTTCTATAAGTTTCATTATTTAACTAGAAATACTATAGCTTATATTATTTCAAGCACTGAGTTTCATAGGAATGGCTTAATTTTACTATTCAAATTATACTCCCATTATGTATACTATGATGAATTTCAATTATATGAGATTCAATTACCAGAAATATTATTGGGAAAGAAAACATTACAAATATACAAGTTTAAAGAACCATATGAATATTTAATAACTTTTTGAGAGCATCAAAATTTAACAAACGAATTCATTATTTCATGGTTTACGTAGAATTTTTTTGACTCACCTTTGGAATTTGAAATAACAAAAGAAATCGTAATAAAATAATTTAAAAAGCGTTATAAATAATCATATTCATATTACAATGATTTGTACTATCTAAAAACTCGATATTTATTATTCTTAACTTATTTAACAAATTTAATCATAACACATTCTTTATTTTTTATAATTTTTTACCAATAACCATTAAATATATATTATCTCTTTTATTAATTTCTTTTATCTTTTTATCATCTAAAAAATTTAAAAATCTATTAGGCAAATGTACTTTATAATCTTCTAAATCTGAAATAATGGTCCAACCATAATTATCTTTCATTCTTTCCAAATTCCAAATTCTATATTTTGATGCTCTGTAATGAAAAAATCTTTATCATGCAATATTAACTATATTACTTCGTTGATTAACAAAATGAATGATTGTGTCTTTGGTGTAGTGTGCGTGTTTGCGCTATGGGGAATCACATCACATTCAACTTCTGCGGTGTCTATTGTTTAGAGACTTGGCCCTGCACTGCTACTGTCCAACCAAGTTAATGGCTAAGAGCTTTTATTCGGTTCTTGGACTCTGGTTTTTTTTCAAGTCTCAATTTTCTTTGGTAACTACTGTGTAGAAGTTGATGGAGAGATACAATTAGGGAATTTGTGTCGGGTGTTTTGTAAGTGTAATGTTGTATTAATGAACGATGTAAATGATGAATGTAATGAACGAATTAAGAAAGAGAAGGAATGAACGAATCAAGGAAGATAAGGAATTAAGAAATGAAGTGGAAAGGTGAGGAAGCAAATGGCGCGCCAACCACAGTTGTCATTAATCGGCTTGTTCTATAGTCATTACACTAGGGCCACTCGTGTAAAGACTTGTCCCCAACCACTGAACTACAACCATGTCTTCCTCAATAAAAAGCGCGCCTGAATCTCTGGGATTTGAACCCAGAACCTCAGGGTTTGAAGGCAAGCGTCTTACCAACTGAGCTACGGAGAGTCTCGAAAGTTATACGAGTCTCGTAAGCTATATCTCTGATGTATAAGTTGTTCTCACTTTTACAATTAGGAGTGCTAGTTTACAAGTTTATTAATACTTTTATATTTCAAAACCACTCAACCGATTTTAATGAAATTTGGTACACATATATTAAATATTTAACTCTTTCGACTTAACTTATCCATAAGGGTGAACTCATCTCCTATTTCTTAATAATCATAAAAAAATTAAAAATGTTATCAGAAAAATCTGAAACTTCAAAAACAAGTGAGTTCTAATTAAAATTTTATGAAAATAACAAAATTTTCAAAATCTACCTCAATCATTCCCTTATATTTAAACTCTTATATCTCGAGAACTATTGGAGCTTTTTTGATGAAATTTAGTGTATAGGATCAGTAAATATTAAAGTATTTTTTAAAATCATCACTTCCTGTCCAACCCTTAAGATGACCTTGAAATAGATTTTTCCTTATATCATCCCTATTTTTTAATATTTCTTTGTATAATTTAAATTCAATGTTTTTATCAATGTCTTTAACAATTCTCTAAAGTTGTAAAATTATCCAATGAATAATATAGAAAATAAGATAATTTTTTCTAAAATTTTACTGAATTTCTCTAATATCATTCTTAATCACGTCATATGATAAAACTTTCTCAGAAACAACAACAACATAAAACATTGCGTTTGTAACAGCAATTTGAAAATCCTTATTGATAATTATATCGTTCTTTGAACGAGAAATATTTGTCAAACTCCATGTTGTATCAATGACATAAATGGGTCTATTTGCTATAAATTCTTTGGGATTGTAATACATTTCCATATTTTTGTAGTAAACTTTCTTAAAATCTTGATACCTCTGATATATAATTCTGAAAAGACCTCCGGAAATGTTTAAATTTTGTAATTCATCTGGATAATAAGAACCATACAATTTTACTGTGATAATTTTTAAATTCAAACTATCGAACTTTGAAGAATTTTTTTCTTGATTATTCTGTCTATCTGTTTGAAAACCTATAATAATGAACTTGGGATTGAAAATATTTCTATAAATATTTGTGATATCGAACGAATAAGTTGTTCCAGAAATACCTTTTTGCTCAATACATTGCCAATCTAGAAAACTAAACATAATGTTTTGACTTTTTGTAATTTCATCAATCAATCTAATTTTACTCGTGGTTTTATAATCAATCATCGGAACTCTAATGAAAAAACTCGTTAATTGTAATTTTGCCATCAACTGGCATATCATTTCCAATTTTTGCTTTTATATAGCATCGTCTTCAGCTCTTATGAAACTAATGTAAAATCCACCTTTATAGATTAGAAAATTTACATATTCAAAGAATCCTAAGCCGAAACAGGATTTTTCCGGACATTTGCCATCGTTCAGTGAAACAAGAAAACAGTAAACACTACGTTTCGAGATCTGAAATCTGATCTCTTCTTCAGGTAAAGAACTAACCTAACACATAATTACAAACTAGGTTAAAATAAACAAATCTTACTAAAGCGTTGTGGCACGCCTAAGTCAGGAATCACAACGTACATGTTGTTGTCAACTTCACTAACACTAAAGACATGCACTTAATACAAAACTATACAAAACACTAATCATTAAAACTAAACTACGGAATACAGGTCACAATACGTCTTCACTCGTCTACTAACCACCTACGACTGACCAGAGGGACTAGCCAATGGCAATCGTGACGGCTGGCTAAAAGAAGATGGCGGAAATACAAGGGAAGGGGAACAGGAATGGGCCCTTTCGTTATTATTGGTTCATGCGAGATGAACTTCTTAAAACCATATTGTGACTCCGCATTGGTTTATTACAAATATCCGATCCGTTTGATACTTTTTGGTTTTCTCTTTAGTTCATTTTTTAGAATTGGCAACCAAAGCGGCCTAATCTCGACTGATGGTTGACTGATTGGTTGGTCTGCCAATTTAATGTATGTTGCCTCAATTAATTTCCTTTTGAAGAAATGTGGTTCCCGATGTATTATGTGGGCTTCATCCCAATTCATATGATGGTCTTCGGACCAACAATGGTGTGCAATTTTTGACTTTTCTGTGAAACCCTTTCTCGTGTTTTCTTTGTGTTCTTTTATCCTTACGTTTAGTGGTCTTTTTGTCTCGCCTATGTATTCCCTATTGCAGCTACATTTTATACTGTAAACACAGTTTTTGGAATCCTGTGTGCCATTTTTTGGTTTTGTTTTTACGAGACTTTGTCTAAGAGTGTTGTGTGTTTTAAACGCGGTTCTAATGTTGTACTTTCTACCTACTCTTCTAATTTTCTCCGATAATCCCGGCACATAAGGGATTGACATAAACGCAAATTTATCACAATTCTGTTTTTCTGACTCAGGAATGATTCTTCTGGTTCGTTTGCACTTATTAATTACTAATTGAGGGTATCCATTGCTTCTGAGATCCGATTCAATTTTCTTAAATTCTTCTTTTAGTCCATCTTTATCTGAGCACAAGCTCTTTGCTCTATCAAACAACGAGTAGGCTACTCCTTCTTTGACAGATTTTTGATGGTTGGAATGATAATTTAAATATTTTCCTGTGTGTGTTATCTTTCGAAAAACAGTTGTCTTAAGGACATCCCTATCTCTTAATACACACACATCCAAAAAGGGAAGCTTGTTTTGGACTTCCACTTCCATTGTGAGGCGGATGGAAGGAGAAATACTATTAATGTGATTCAAAAAATTATTTAATTCAATGTCTCCATGAGAAAAAATAACAAAGGTATCATCCACATACCTCCACCAAATCTTCGGTTTGAACTGAGCTGAAGCCAAAGCTTTTCGCTCGAATTCCTCCATAAAGATATTGGCGAAAATAGGAGACAGTGGAGAACCCATTGCCATCCCCTCATCTTGACGGTAAATTTTACCCTCTAACTCAAAATAATTGCATTGAGTGCATAGTTCTAACAGTTCCATAATTACTGGCACGGGAAGTTTAGTTCTATCCTTTAATGTTTGATCTTCTTTGAGACGTGATTTAATAATTCCGAGAGTTTCTGGAACTGGTACATTTGTAAATAGACTTTCGACATCAAAACTTACCAGTTTGTCAGTTTCAGTCAACTTTAGGGATTTTGACTTCTCTACGAAATCCCTGGAATTTTTGATGAAAGAGTCAGTTTTTCCTACCAATGGCGTTAAGATGTCCAAGAGGACTTTAGACAATTCCCTGCAAGGTGAATCACGAGAACTAATGATGGGCCGAAGAGGGATGGTAGGTTTGTGGATTTTGGGAAGGCCATACATATGGGGGATTTTTGAGTGGTGAGGAGTTAATTTAGATCTAAATTTATCTGAAAAAAATTCTTTATGTTTTCTTAAGGTGTTTGCTACTTTGCGTTCAAATGAATCAGTCGGGTCTTTATTTAAAACTGTATATTTGCCAGTATTTAAAGTTTCCGCAATCTTTTCTTTATACGCTACTGAGTCAAGTACCACAGTAGCGTTGCCTTTGTCGGCAGGTAAGATTTTGACCGTGTCGTCTTTCCCAAGGATCGACCTGGCCTTTTTCTCCTCTATTGTCAAATTGGGTTTTATGGGAGGAATTTTTCTGAGTAAAAGACTGGCCTCACAACGAAACCGGTCACCCTGTTCCTCAGGTAACTGTGAAACAGCCGACTCGATTCCAGTTACGAAATCCAGTGCCTTTACCGATTTTTGTGCCACAGAAAAGTTTAAACCCTTGGATAAGACTGATATTTCCGCTTCATTCAGGATTTTTGAAGAGAGGTTGATTACATTTTTATTATTTGCATCCGTATTCACGTTGCCATCCTTAGGCAAATCACATTTTTTAGGCCTAATTTTTTCCAGTTTGGAGATTTTCTTTTTCTTATCTGTTTCAGAAACTTTTATACATCTATTTTGGATGCTTTCGAGAATGTTGTTGAATTCTGTACCGATCAGTGTTTTTAATTCAGTTTTTTTACACTCAATACTATTTTGGAGGAGGTATCTTTCACGGTGATGATATGCAATTCTTTCTTTAAGTAAAGATTTAGAAGCAGAAGACAAAATTTTACTGGCTTTCCTACTATGAAAAGGAGTTTTTAGAGTTAACCCTATAGGCATAAGGTCTTCAACCTTACATTTATGCAAGAAAGTTAAATGATTAATGTGTTTAGTTAATTTAAGATGCAAGCTCTCAAGGTCTTTGATTTGTTTACTGGTTCCGGGTCCGTACCGAGAATCAATTCTTTGTTTAAAGGTTATTTTTGACGATGGAAGGATTGTGAAGGAAACAGGATTTTTCCGGACATTTGCCATCGTTCAGTGAAACAAGAAAACAGTAACACTACGTTTCGAGATCTGAAATCTGATCTCTTCTTCAGGTAAAGAACTAACCTAACACATAATTACAAACTAGGTTAAAATAAACAAATCTTACTAAAGCGTTGTGGCACGCCTAAGTCAGGAATCACAACGTACATGTTGTTGTCAACTTCACTAACACTAAAGACATGCACTTAATACAAAACTATACAAAACACTAATCATTAAAACTAAACTACGGAATACAGGTCACAATACGTCTTCACTCGTCTACTAACCACCTACGACTGACCAGAGGGACTAGCCAATGGCAATCGTGACGGCTGGCTAAAAGAAGATGGCGGAAATACAAGGGAAGGGGAACAGGAATGGGCCCTTTCGTTATTATTGGTTCATGCGAGATGAACTTCTTAAAACCATATTGTGACTCCGCATTGGTTTATTACAAATATCCGATCCGTTTGATACTTTTGGTTTTCTCTTTAGTTCATTTTTTAGAATTGGCAACCAAAGCGGCCTAATCTCGACTGATGGTTGACTGATTGGTTGGTCTGCCAATTTAATGTATGTTGCCTCAATTAATTTCCTTTTGAAGAAATGTGGTTCCCGATGTATTATGTGGGCTTCATCCCAATTCATATGATGGTCTTCGGACCAACAATGGTGTGCAATTTTTGACTTTTCTGTGAAACCCTTTCTCGTGTTTTCTTTGTGTTCTTTTATCCTTACGTTTAGTGGTCTTTTTGTCTCGCCTATGTATTCCCTATTGCAGCTACATTTTATACTGTAAACACAGTTTTTGGAATCCTGTGTGCCATTTTTTGGTTTTGTTTTTACGAGACTTTGTCTAAGAGTGTTGTGTGTTTTAAACGCGGTTCTAATGTTGTACTTTCTACCTACTCTTCTAATTTTCTCCGATAATCCCGGCACATAAGGGATTGACATAAACGCAAATTTATCACAATTCTGTTTTTCTGACTCAGGAATGATTCTTCTGGTTCGTTTGCACTTATTAATTACTAATTGAGGGTATCCATTGCTTCTGAGATCCGATTCAATTTTCTTAAATTCTTCTTTTAGTCCATCTTTATCTGAGCACAAGCTCTTTGCTCTATCAAACAACGAGTAGGCTACTCCTTCTTTGACAGATTTTTGATGGTTGGAATGATAATTTAAATATTTTCCTGTGTGTGTTATCTTTCGAAAAACAGTTGTCTTAAGGACATCCCTATCTCTTAATACACACACATCCAAAAAGGGAAGCTTGTTTTGGACTTCCACTTCCATTGTGAGGCGGATGGAAGGAGAAATACTATTAATGTGATTCAAAAAATTATTTAATTCAATGTCTCCATGAGAAAAAATAACAAAGGTATCATCCACATACCTCCACCAAATCTTCGGTTTGAACTGAGCTGAAGCCAAAGCTTTTCGCTCGAATTCCTCCATAAAGATATTGGCGAAAATAGGAGACAGTGGAGAACCCATTGCCATCCCCTCATCTTGACGGTAAATTTTACCCTCTAACTCAAAATAATTGCATTGAGTGCATAGTTCTAACAGTTCCATAATTACTGGCACGGGAAGTTTAGTTCTATCCTTTAATGTTTGATCTTCTTTGAGACGTGATTTAATAATTCCGAGAGTTTCTGGAACTGGTACATTTGTAAATAGACTTTCGACATCAAAACTTACCAGTTTGTCAGTTTCAGTCAACTTTAGGGATTTTGACTTCTCTACGAAATCCCTGGAATTTTTGATGAAAGAGTCAGTTTTTCCTACCAATGGCGTTAAGATGTCCAAGAGGACTTTAGACAATTCCCTGCAAGGTGAATCACGAGAACTAATGATGGGCCGAAGAGGGATGGTAGGTTTGTGGATTTTGGGAAGGCCATACATATGGGGGATTTTTGAGTGGTGAGGAGTTAATTTAGATCTAAATTTATCTGAAAAAAATTCTTTATGTTTTCTTAAGGTGTTTGCTACTTTGCGTTCAAATGAATCAGTCGGGTCTTTATTTAAAACTGTATATTTGCCAGTATTTAAAGTTTCCGCAATCTTTTCTTTATACGCTACTGAGTCAAGTACCACAGTAGCGTTGCCTTTGTCGGCAGGTAAGATTTTGACCGTGTCGTCTTTCCCAAGGATCGACCTGGCCTTTTTCTCCTCTATTGTCAAATTGGGTTTTATGGGAGGAATTTTTCTGAGTAAAAGACTGGCCTCACAACGAAACCGGTCACCCTGTTCCTCAGGTAACTGTGAAACAGCCGACTCGATTCCAGTTACGAAATCCAGTGCCTTTACCGATTTTTGTGCCACAGAAAAGTTTAAACCCTTGGATAAGACTGATATTTCCGCTTCATTCAGGATTTTTGAAGAGAGGTTGATTACATTTTTATTATTTGCATCCGTATTCACGTTGCCATCCTTAGGCAAATCACATTTTTTAGGCCTAATTTTTTCCAGTTTGGAGATTTTCTTTTTCTTATCTGTTTCAGAAACTTTTATACATCTATTTTGGATGCTTTCGAGAATGTTGTTGAATTCTGTACCGATCAGTGTTTTTAATTCAGTTTTTTTACACTCAATACTATTTTGGAGGAGGTATCTTTCACGGTGATGATATGCAATTCTTTCTTTAAGTAAAGATTTAGAAGCAGAAGACAAAATTTTACTGGCTTTCCTACTATGAAAAGGAGTTTTTAGAGTTAACCCTATAGGCATAAGGTCTTCAACCTTACATTTATGCAAGAAAGTTAAATGATTAATGTGTTTAGTTAATTTAAGATGCAAGCTCTCAAGGTCTTTGATTTGTTTACTGGTTCCGGGTCCGTACCGAGAATCAATTCTTTGTTTAAAGGTTATTTTTGACGATGGAAGGATTGTGAAGGAAACAGGATTTTTCCGGACATTTGCCATCGTTCAGTGAAACAAGAAAACAGTAACACTACGTTTCGAGATCTGAAATCTGATCTCTTCTTCAGGTAAAGAACTAACCTAACACATAATTACAAACTAGGTTAAAATAAACAAATCTTACTAAAGCGTTGTGGCACGCCTAAGTCAGGAATCACAACGTACATGTTGTTGTCAACTTCACTAACACTAAAGACATGCACTTAATACAAAACTATACAAAAACACTAATCATTAAAACTAAACTACGGAATACAGGTCACAATACGTCTTCACTCGTCTACTAACCACCTACGACTGACCAGAGGGACTAGCCAATGGCAATCGTGACGGCTGGCTAAAAGAAGATGGCGGAAATACAAGGGAAGGGGAACAGGAATGGGCCCTTTCGTTATTATTGGTTCATGCGAGATGAACTTCTTAAAACCATATTGTGACTCCGCATTGGTTTTATTACAAATATCCGATCCGTTTGATACTTTTGGTTTTCTCTTTAGTTCATTTTTTAGAATTGGCAACCAAAGCGGCCTAATCTCGACTGATGGTTGACTGATTGGTTGGTCTGCCAATTTAATGTATGTTGCCTCAATTAATTTCCTTTTGAAGAAATGTGGTTCCCGATGTATTATGTGGGCTTCATCCCAATTCATATGATGGTCTTCGGACCAACAATGGTGTGCAATTTTTGACTTTTCTGTGAAACCCTTTCTCGTGTTTTCTTTGTGTTCTTTTATCCTTACGTTTAGTGGTCTTTTTGTCTCGCCTATGTATTCCCTATTGCAGCTACATTTTATACTGTAAACACAGTTTTTGGAATCCTGTGTGCCATTTTTTGGTTTTGTTTTTACGAGACTTTGTCTAAGAGTGTTGTGTGTTTTAAACGCGGTTCTAATGTTGTACTTTCTACCTACTCTTCTAATTTTCTCCGATAATCCCGGCACATAAGGGATTGACATAAACGCAAATTTATCACAATTCTGTTTTTCTGACTCAGGAATGATTCTTCTGGTTCGTTTGCACTTATTAATTACTAATTGAGGGTATCCATTGCTTCTGAGATCCGATTCAATTTTCTTAAATTCTTCTTTTAGTCCATCTTTATCTGAGCACAAGCTCTTTGCTCTATCAAACAACGAGTAGGCTACTCCTTCTTTGACAGATTTTTGATGGTTGGAATGATAATTTAAATATTTTCCTGTGTGTGTTATCTTTCGAAAAACAGTTGTCTTAAGGACATCCCTATCTCTTAATACACACACATCCAAAAAGGGAAGCTTGTTTTGGACTTCCACTTCCATTGTGAGGCGGATGGAAGGAGAAATACTATTAATGTGATTCAAAAAATTATTTAATTCAATGTCTCCATGAGAAAAAATAACAAAGGTATCATCCACATACCTCCACCAAATCTTCGGTTTGAACTGAGCTGAAGCCAAAGCTTTTCGCTCGAATTCCTCCATAAAGATATTGGCGAAAATAGGAGACAGTGGAGAACCCATTGCCATCCCCTCATCTTGACGGTAAATTTTACCCTCTAACTCAAAATAATTGCATTGAGTGCATAGTTCTAACAGTTCCATAATTACTGGCACGGGAAGTTTAGTTTCTATCCTTTAATGTTTGATCTTCTTTTGAGACGTGATTTAATAATTCCGAGAGTTTCTGGAACTGGTACATTTGTAAATAGACTTTCGACATCAAAACTTACCAGTTTGTCAGTTTCAGTCAACTTTAGGGATTTTGACTTCTCTACGAAATCCCTGGAATTTTTGATGAAAGAGTCAGTTTTTCCTACCAATGGCGTTAAGATGTCCAAGAGGACTTTAGACAATTCCCTGCAAGGTGAATCACGAGAACTAATGATGGGCCGAAGAGGGATGGTAGGTTTGTGGATTTTGGGAAGGCCATACATATGGGGGATTTTTGAGTGGTGAGGAGTTAATTTAGATCTAAATTTATCTGAAAAAAATTCTTTATGTTTTCTTAAGGTGTTTGCTACTTTGCGTTCAAATGAATCAGTCGGGTCTTTATTTAAAACTGTATATTTGCCAGTATTTAAAGTTTCCGCAATCTTTTCTTTATACGCTACTGAGTCAAGTACCACAGTAGCGTTGCCTTTGTCGGCAGGTAAGATTTTGACCGTGTCGTCTTTCCCAAGGATCGACCTGGCCTTTTTCTCCTCTATTGTCAAATTGGGTTTTATGGGAGGAATTTTTCTGAGTAAAAGACTGGCCTCACAACGAAACCGGTCACCCTGTTCCTCAGGTAACTGTGAAACAGCCGACTCGATTCCAGTTACGAAATCCAGTGCCTTTACCGATTTTTGTGCCACAGAAAAGTTTAAACCCTTGGATAAGACTGATATTTCCGCTTCATTCAGGATTTTTGAAGAGAGGTTGATTACATTTTTATTATTTGCATCCGTATTCACGTTGCCATCCTTAGGCAAATCACATTTTTTAGGCCTAATTTTTTCCAGTTTGGAGATTTTCTTTTTCTTATCTGTTTCAGAAACTTTTATACATCTATTTTGGATGCTTTCGAGAATGTTGTTGAATTCTGTACCGATCAGTGTTTTTTAATTCAGTTTTTTTACACTCAATACTATTTTGGAGGAGGTATCTTTCACGGTGATGATATGCAATTCTTTCTTTAAGTAAAGATTTAGAAGCAGAAGACAAAATTTTACTGGCTTTCCTACTATGAAAAGGAGTTTTTTAGAGTTAACCCTATAGGCATAAGGTCTTCAACCTTACATTTATGCAAGAAAGTTAAATGATTAATGTGTTTAGTTAATTTAAGATGCAAGCTCTCAAGGTCTTTGATTTGTTTACTGGTTCCGGGTCCGTACCGAGAATCAATTCTTTGTTTAAAGGTTATTTTTGACGATGGAAGGATTTTGAAGGAAACAGGATTTTTCCGGACATTTGCCATCGTTCAGTGAAACAAGAAAACAGTAACACTACGTTTCGAGATCTGAAATCTGATCTCTTCTTCAGGTAAAGAACTAACCTAACACATAATTACAAACTAGGTTAAAATAAACAAATCTTACTAAAGCGTTGTGGCACGCCTAAGTCAGGAATCACAACGTACATGTTGTTGTCAACTTCACTAACACTAAAGACATGCACTTAATACAAAACTATACAAAACACTAATCATTAAAACTAAACTACGGAATACAGGTCACAATACGTCTTCACTCGTCTACTAACCACCTACGACTGACCAGAGGGACTAGCCAATGGCAATCGTGACGGCTGGCTAAAAGAAGATGGCGGAAATACAAGGGAAGGGGAACAGGAATGGGCCCTTTCGTTATTATTGGTTCATGCGAGATGAACTTCTTAAAACCATATTGTGACTCCGCATTGGTTTATTACAAATATCCGATCCGTTTGATACTTTTGGTTTTCTCTTTAGTTCATTTTTTAGAATTGGCAACCAAAGCGGCCTAATCTCGACTGATGGTTGACTGATTGGTTGGTCTGCCAATTTAATGTATGTTGCCTCAATTAATTTCCTTTTGAAGAAATGTGGTTCCCGATGTATTATGTGGGCTTCATCCCAATTCATATGATGGTCTTCGGACCAACAATGGTGTGCAATTTTTGACTTTTCTGTGAAACCCTTTCTCGTGTTTTCTTTGTGTTCTTTTATCCTTACGTTTAGTGGTCTTTTTGTCTCGCCTATGTATTCCCTATTGCAGCTACATTTTATACTGTAAACACAGTTTTTGGAATCCTGTGTGCCATTTTTTGGTTTTGTTTTTACGAGACTTTGTCTAAGAGTGTTGTGTGTTTTAAACGCGGTTCTAATGTTGTACTTTCTACCTACTCTTCTAATTTTCTCCGATAATCCCGGCACATAAGGGATTGACATAAACGCAAATTTATCACAATTCTGTTTTTCTGACTCAGGAATGATTCTTCTGGTTCGTTTGCACTTATTAATTACTAATTGAGGGTATCCATTGCTTCTGAGATCCGATTCAATTTTCTTAAATTCTTCTTTTAGTCCATCTTTATCTGAGCACAAGCTCTTTGCTCTATCAAACAACGAGTAGGCTACTCCTTCTTTGACAGATTTTTGATGGTTGGAATGATAATTTAAATATTTTCCTGTGTGTGTTATCTTTCGAAAAACAGTTGTCTT
This sequence comes from Homalodisca vitripennis, assembly GCF_021130785.1. Classification (NCBI taxonomy): domain Eukaryota; kingdom Metazoa; phylum Arthropoda; class Insecta; order Hemiptera; family Cicadellidae; genus Homalodisca; species Homalodisca vitripennis. The sequence continues at coordinate 438,381 of NC_060209.1, forward strand.
AAGGACATCCCTATCTCTTAATACACACACATCCAAAAAGGGAAGCTTGTTTTGGACTTTCCACTTCCATTGTGAGGCGGATGGAAGGAGAAATACTATTAATACCTTAATTTATTAATACTTTATTTAAAAAAAAAAAAAAAAAAAAAAAAAAAAAAAAAAAAAAAAAAAAAAAAAAAAAAAAAGAGAAAACCAAAAGTATCAAACGGATCGGATATTTGTAATAAACCAATGCGGAGTCACAATATGGTTTTAAGAAGTTCATCTCGCATGAACCAATAATAACGAAAGGGCCCATTCCTGTTCCCCTTCCCTTGTATTTCCGCCATCTTCTTTTAGCCAGCCGTCACGATTGCCATTGGCTAGTCCCTCTGGTCAGTCGTAGGTGGTTAGTAGACGAGTGAAGACGTATTGTGACCTGTATTCCGTAGTTTAGTTTTAATGATTAGTGTTTTGTATAGTTTTGTATTAAGTGCATGTCTTTAGTGTTAGTGAAGTTGACAACAACATGTACGTTGTGATTCCTGACTTAGGCGTGCCACAACGCTTTAGTAAGATTTGTTTATTTTAACCTAGTTTGTAATTATGTGTTAGGTTAGTTCTTTACCTGAAGAAGAGATCAGATTTCAGATCTCGAAACGTAGTGTTACTGTTTTCTTGTTTCACTGAACGATGGCAAATGTCCGGAAAAATCCTGTTTCCTTCACAATCCTTCCATCGTCAAAAATAACCTTTAAACAAAGAATTGATTCTCGGTACGGACCCGGAACCAGTAAACAAATCAAAGACCTTGAGAGCTTGCATCTTAAATTAACTAAACACATTAATCATTTAACTTTCTTGCATAAATGTAAGGTTGAAGACCTTATGCCTATAGGGTTAACTCTAAAAACTCCTTTTCATAGTAGGAAAGCCAGTAAAATTTTGTCTTCTGCTTCTAAATCTTTACTTAAAGAAAGAATTGCATATCATCACCGTGAAAGATACCTCCTCCAAAATAGTATTGAGTGTAAAAAAACTGAATTAAAAACACTGATCGGTACAGAATTCAACAACATTCTCGAAAGCATCCAAAATAGATGTATAAAAGTTTCTGAAACAGATAAGAAAAAGAAAATCTCCAAACTGGAAAAAATTAGGCCTAAAAAATGTGATTTGCCTAAGGATGGCAACGTGAATACGGATGCAAATAATAAAAATGTAATCAACCTCTCTTCAAAAATCCTGAATGAAGCGGAAATATCAGTCTTATCCAAGGGTTTAAACTTTTCTGTGGCACAAAAATCGGTAAAGGCACTGGATTTCGTAACTGGAATCGAGTCGGCTGTTTCACAGTTACCTGAGGAACAGGGTGACCGGTTTCGTTGTGAGGCCAGTCTTTTACTCAGAAAAATTCCTCCCATAAAACCCAATTTGACAATAGAGGAGAAAAAGGCCAGGTCGATCCTTGGGAAAGACGACACGGTCAAAATCTTACCTGCCGACAAAGGCAACGCTACTGTGGTACTTGACTCAGTAGCGTATAAAGAAAAGATTGCGGAAACTTTAAATACTGGCAAATATACAGTTTTAAATAAAGACCCGACTGATTCATTTGAACGCAAAGTAGCAAACACCTTAAGAAAACATAAAGAATTTTTTTCAGATAAATTTAGATCTAAATTAACTCCTCACCACTCAAAAATCCCCCATATGTATGGCCTTCCCAAAATCCACAAACCTACCATCCCTCTTCGGCCCATCATTAGTTCTCGTGATTCACCTTGCAGGGAATTGTCTAAAGTCCTCTTGGACATCTTAACGCCATTGGTAGGAAAAACTGACTCTTTCATCAAAAATTCCAGGGATTTCGTAGAGAAGTCAAAATCCCTAAAGTTGACTGAAACTGACAAACTGGTAAGTTTTGATGTCGAAAGTCTATTTACAAATGTACCAGTTCCAGAAACTCTCGGAATTATTAAATCACGTCTCAAAGAAGATCAAACATTAAAGGATAGAACTAAACTTCCCGTGCCAGTAATTATGGAACTGTTAGAACTATGCACTCAATGCAATTATTTTGAGTTAGAGGGTAAAATTTACCGTCAAGATGAGGGGATGGCAATGGGTTCTCCACTGTCTCCTATTTTCGCCAATATCTTTATGGAGGAATTCGAGCGAAAAGCTTTGGCTTCAGCTCAGTTCAAACCGAAGATTTGGTGGAGGTATGTGGATGATACCTTTGTTATTTTTTCTCATGGAGACATTGAATTAAATAATTTTTTGAATCACATTAATAGTATTTCTCCTTCCATCCGCCTCACAATGGAAGTGGAAGTCCAAAACAAGCTTCCCTTTTTGGATGTGTGTGTATTAAGAGATAGGGATGTCCTTAAGACAACTGTTTTTCGAAAGATAACACACACAGGAAAATATTTAAATTATCATTCCAACCATCAAAAATCTGTCAAAGAAGGAGTAGCCTACTCGTTGTTTGATAGAGCAAAGAGCTTGTGCTCAGATAAAGATGGACTAAAAGAAGAATTTAAGAAAATTGAATCGGATCTCAGAAGCAATGGATACCCTCAATTAGTAATTAATAAGTGCAAACGAACCAGAAGAATCATTCCTGAGTCAGAAAAAACAGAATTGTGATAAATTTGCGTTTATGTCAATCCCTTATGTGCCGGGATTATCGGAGAAAATTAGAAGAGTAGGTAGAAAGTACAACATTAGAACCGCGTTTAAAACACACAACACTCTTAGACAAAGTCTCGTAAAAACAAAACCAAAAAATGGCACACAGGATTCCAAAAACTGTGTTTACAGTATAAAATGTAGCTGCAATAGGGAATACATAGGCGAGACAAAAAGACCACTAAACGTAAGGATAAAAGAACACAAAGAAAACACGAGAAAGGGTTTCACAGAAAAGTCAAAAATTGCACACCATTGTTGGTCCGAAGACCATCATATGAATTGGGATGAAGCCCACATAATACATCGGGAACCACATTTCTTCAAAAGGAAATTAATTGAGGCAACATACATTAAATTGGCAGACCAACCAATCAGTCAACCATCAGTCGAGATTAGGCCGCTTTGGTTGCCAATTCTAAAAAATGAACTAAAGAGAAAACCAAAAGTATCAAACGGATCGGATATTTGTAATAAACCAATGCGGAGTCACAATATGGTTTTAAGAAGTTCATCTCGCATGAACCAATAATAACGAAAGGGCCCATTCCTGTTCCCCTTCCCTTGTATTTCCGCCATCTTCTTTTAGCCAGCCGTCACGATTGCCATTGGCTAGTCCCTCTGGTCAGTCGTAGGTGGTTAGTAGACGAGTGAAGACGTATTGTGACCTGTATTCCGTAGTTTAGTTTTAATGATTAGTGTTTTGTATAGTTTTGTATTAAGTGCATGTCTTTAGTGTTAGTGAAGTTGACAACAACATGTACGTTGTGATTCCTGACTTAGGCGTGCCACAACGCTTTAGTAAGATTTGTTTATTTTAACCTAGTTTGTAATTATGTGTTAGGTTAGTTCTTTACCTGAAGAAGAGATCAGATTTCAGATCTCGAAACGTAGTGTTACTGTTTTCTTGTTTCACTGAACGATGGCAAATGTCCGGAAAAATCCTGTTTCCTTCACAATCCTTCCATCGTCAAAAATAACCTTTAAACAAAGAATTGATTCTCGGTACGGACCCGGAACCAGTAAACAAATCAAAGACCTTGAGAGCTTGCATCTTAAATTAACTAAACACATTAATCATTTAACTTTCTTGCATAAATGTAAGGTTGAAGACCTTATGCCTATAGGGTTAACTCTAAAAACTCCTTTTCATAGTAGGAAAGCCAGTAAAATTTTGTCTTCTGCTTCTAAATCTTTACTTAAAGAAAGAATTGCATATCATCACCGTGAAAGATACCTCCTCCAAAATAGTATTGAGTGTAAAAAAACTGAATTAAAAACACTGATCGGTACAGAATTCAACAACATTCTCGAAAGCATCCAAAATAGATGTATAAAAGTTTCTGAAACAGATAAGAAAAAGAAAATCTCCAAACTGGAAAAAATTAGGCCTAAAAAATGTGATTTGCCTAAGGATGGCAACGTGAATACGGATGCAAATAATAAAAATGTAATCAACCTCTCTTCAAAAATCCTGAATGAAGCGGAAATATCAGTCTTATCCAAGGGTTTAAACTTTTCTGTGGCACAAAAATCGGTAAAGGCACTGGATTTCGTAACTGGAATCGAGTCGGCTGTTTCACAGTTACCTGAGGAACAGGGTGACCGGTTTCGTTGTGAGGCCAGTCTTTTACTCAGAAAAATTCCTCCCATAAAACCCAATTTGACAATAGAGGAGAAAAAGGCCAGGTCGATCCTTGGGAAAGACGACACGGTCAAAATCTTACCTGCCGACAAAGGCAACGCTACTGTGGTACTTGACTCAGTAGCGTATAAAGAAAAGATTGCGGAAACTTTAAATACTGGCAAATATACAGTTTTAAATAAAGACCCGACTGATTCATTTGAACGCAAAGTAGCAAACACCTTAAGAAAACATAAAGAATTTTTTTCAGATAAATTTAGATCTAAATTAACTCCTCACCACTCAAAAATCCCCCATATGTATGGCCTTCCCAAAATCCACAAACCTACCATCCCTCTTCGGCCCATCATTAGTTCTCGTGATTCACCTTGCAGGGAATTGTCTAAAGTCCTCTTGGACATCTTAACGCCATTGGTAGGAAAAACTGACTCTTTCATCAAAAATTCCAGGGATTTCGTAGAGAAGTCAAAATCCCTAAAGTTGACTGAAACTGACAAACTGGTAAGTTTTGATGTCGAAAGTCTATTTACAAATGTACCAGTTCCAGAAACTCTCGGAATTATTAAATCACGTCTCAAAGAAGATCAAACATTAAAGGATAGAACTAAACTTCCCGTGCCAGTAATTATGGAACTGTTAGAACTATGCACTCAATGCAATTATTTTGAGTTAGAGGGTAAAATTTACCGTCAAGATGAGGGGATGGCAATGGGTTCTCCACTGTCTCCTATTTTCGCCAATATCTTTATGGAGGAATTCGAGCGAAAAGCTTTGGCTTCAGCTCAGTTCAAACCGAAGATTTGGTGGAGGTATGTGGATGATACCTTTGTTATTTTTTCTCATGGAGACATTGAATTAAATAATTTTTTGAATCACATTAATAGTATTTCTCCTTCCATCCGCCTCACAATGGAAGTGGAAGTCCAAAACAAGCTTCCCTTTTTGGATGTGTGTGTATTAAGAGATAGGGATGTCCTTAAGACAACTGTTTTTCGAAAGATAACACACACAGGAAAATATTTAAATTATCATTCCAACCATCAAAAATCTGTCAAAGAAGGAGTAGCCTACTCGTTGTTTGATAGAGCAAAGAGCTTGTGCTCAGATAAAGATGGACTAAAAGAAGAATTTAAGAAAATTGAATCGGATCTCAGAAGCAATGGATACCCTCAATTAGTAATTAATAAGTGCAAACGAACCAGAAGAATCATTCCTGAGTCAGAAAAACAGAATTGTGATAAATTTGCGTTTATGTCAATCCCTTATGTGCCGGGATTATCGGAGAAAATTAGAAGAGTAGGTAGAAAGTACAACATTAGAACCGCGTTTAAAACACACAACACTCTTAGACAAAGTCTCGTAAAAACAAAACCAAAAAATGGCACACAGGATTCCAAAAACTGTGTTTACAGTATAAAATGTAGCTGCAATAGGGAATACATAGGCGAGACAAAAAGACCACTAAACGTAAGGATAAAAGAACACAAAGAAAACACGAGAAAGGGTTTCACAGAAAAGTCAAAAATTGCACACCATTGTTGGTCCGAAGACCATCATATGAATTGGGATGAAGCCCACATAATACATCGGGAACCACATTTCTTCAAAAGGAAATTAATTGAGGCAACATACATTAAATTGGCAGACCAACCAATCAGTCAACCATCAGTCGAGATTAGGCCGCTTTGGTTGCCAATTCTAAAAAATGAACTAAAGAGAAAACCAAAAGTATCAAACGGATCGGATATTTGTAATAAACCAATGCGGAGTCACAATATGGTTTTAAGAAGTTCATCTCGCATGAACCAATAATAACGAAAGGGCCCATTCCTGTTCCCCTTCCCTTGTATTTCCGCCATCTTCTTTTAGCCAGCCGTCACGATTGCCATTGGCTAGTCCCTCTGGTCAGTCGTAGGTGGTTAGTAGACGAGTGAAGACGTATTGTGACCTGTATTCCGTAGTTTAGTTTTAATGATTAGTGTTTTGTATAGTTTTGTATTAAGTGCATGTCTTTAGTGTTAGTGAAGTTGACAACAACATGTACGTTGTGATTCCTGACTTAGGCGTGCCACAACGCTTTAGTAAGATTTGTTTATTTTAACCTAGTTTGTAATTATGTGTTAGGTTAGTTCTTTACCTGAAGAAGAGATCAGATTTCAGATCTCGAAACGTAGTGTTACTGTTTTCTTGTTTCACTGAACGATGGCAAATGTCCGGAAAAATCCTGTTTCCTTCACAATCCTTCCATCGTCAAAAATAACCTTTAAACAAAGAATTGATTCTCGGTACGGACCCGGAACCAGTAAACAAATCAAAGACCTTGAGAGCTTGCATCTTAAATTAACTAAACACATTAATCATTTAACTTTCTTGCATAAATGTAAGGTTGAAGACCTTATGCCTATAGGGTTAACTCTAAAAACTCCTTTTCATAGTAGGAAAGCCAGTAAAATTTTGTCTTCTGCTTCTAAATCTTTACTTAAAGAAAGAATTGCATATCATCACCGTGAAAGATACCTCCTCCAAAATAGTATTGAGTGTAAAAAAACTGAATTAAAAACACTGATCGGTACAGAATTCAACAACATTCTCGAAAGCATCCAAAATAGATGTATAAAAGTTTCTGAAACAGATAAGAAAAAGAAAATCTCCAAACTGGAAAAAATTAGGCCTAAAAAATGTGATTTGCCTAAGGATGGCAACGTGAATACGGATGCAAATAATAAAAATGTAATCAACCTCTCTTCAAAAATCCTGAATGAAGCGGAAATATCAGTCTTATCCAAGGGTTTAAACTTTTCTGTGGCACAAAAATCGGTAAAGGCACTGGATTTCGTAACTGGAATCGAGTCGGCTGTTTCACAGTTACCTGAGGAACAGGGTGACCGGTTTCGTTGTGAGGCCAGTCTTTTACTCAGAAAAATTCCTCCCATAAAACCCAATTTGACAATAGAGGAGAAAAAGGCCAGGTCGATCCTTGGGAAAGACGACACGGTCAAAATCTTACCTGCCGACAAAGGCAACGCTACTGTGGTACTTGACTCAGTAGCGTATAAAGAAAAGATTGCGGAAACTTTAAATACTGGCAAATATACAGTTTTAAATAAAGACCCGACTGATTCATTTGAACGCAAAGTAGCAAACACCTTAAGAAAACATAAAGAATTTTTTTCAGATAAATTTAGATCTAAATTAACTCCTCACCACTCAAAAATCCCCCATATGTATGGCCTTCCCAAAATCCACAAACCTACCATCCCTCTTCGGCCCATCATTAGTTCTCGTGATTCACCTTGCAGGGAATTGTCTAAAGTCCTCTTGGACATCTTAACGCCATTGGTAGGAAAAACTGACTCTTTCATCAAAAATTCCAGGGATTTCGTAGAGAAGTCAAAATCCCTAAAGTTGACTGAAACTGACAAACTGGTAAGTTTTGATGTCGAAAGTCTATTTACAAATGTACCAGTTCCAGAAACTCTCGGAATTATTAAATCACGTCTCAAAGAAGATCAAACATTAAAGGATAGAACTAAACTTCCCGTGCCAGTAATTATGGAACTGTTAGAACTATGCACTCAATGCAATTATTTTGAGTTAGAGGGTAAAATTTACCGTCAAGATGAGGGGATGGCAATGGGTTCTCCACTGTCTCCTATTTTCGCCAATATCTTTATGGAGGAATTCGAGCGAAAAGCTTTGGCTTCAGCTCAGTTCAAACCGAAGATTTGGTGGAGGTATGTGGATGATACCTTTGTTATTTTTTCTCATGGAGACATTGAATTAAATAATTTTTTGAATCACATTAATAGTATTTCTCCTTCCATCCGCCTCACAATGGAAGTGGAAGTCCAAAACAAGCTTCCCTTTTTGGATGTGTGTGTATTAAGAGATAGGGATGTCCTTAAGACAACTGTTTTTCGAAAGATAACACACACAGGAAAATATTTAAATTATCATTCCAACCATCAAAAATCTGTCAAAGAAGGAGTAGCCTACTCGTTGTTTGATAGAGCAAAGAGCTTGTGCTCAGATAAAGATGGACTAAAAGAAGAATTTAAGAAAATTGAATCGGATCTCAGAAGCAATGGATACCCTCAATTAGTAATTAATAAGTGCAAACGAACCAGAAGAATCATTCCTGAGTCAGAAAAACAGAATTGTGATAAATTTGCGTTTATGTCAATCCCTTATGTGCCGGGATTATCGGAGAAAATTAGAAGAGTAGGTAGAAAGTACAACATTAGAACCGCGTTTAAAAACACACAACACTCTTAGACAAAGTCTCGTAAAAACAAAACCAAAAAATGGCACACAGGATTCCAAAAACTGTGTTTACAGTATAAAATGTAGCTGCAATAGGGAATACATAGGCGAGACAAAAAGACCACTAAACGTAAGGATAAAAGAACACAAAGAAAACACGAGAAAGGGTTTCACAGAAAAGTCAAAAATTGCACACCATTGTTGGTCCGAAGACCATCATATGAATTGGGATGAAGCCCACATAATACATCGGGAACCACATTTCTTCAAAAGGAAATTAATTGAGGCAACATACATTAAATTGGCAGACCAACCAATCAGTCAACCATCAGTCGAGATTAGGCCGCTTTGGTTGCCAATTCTAAAAAATGAACTAAAGAGAAAACCAAAAGTATCAAACGGATCGGATATTTGTAATAAACCAATGCGGAGTCACAATATGGTTTTAAGAAGTTCATCTCGCATGAACCAATAATAACGAAAGGGCCCATTCCTGTTCCCCTTCCCTTGTATTTCCGCCATCTTCTTTTAGCCAGCCGTCACGATTGCCATTGGCTAGTCCCTCTGGTCAGTCGTAGGTGGTTAGTAGACGAGTGAAGACGTATTGTGACCTGTATTCCGTAGTTTAGTTTTAATGATTAGTGTTTTGTATAGTTTTGTATTAAGTGCATGTCTTTAGTGTTAGTGAAGTTGACAACAACATGTACGTTGTGATTCCTGACTTAGGCGTGCCACAACGCTTTAGTAAGATTTGTTTATTTTAACCTAGTTTGTAATTATGTGTTAGGTTAGTTCTTTACCTGAAGAAGAGATCAGATTTCAGATCTCGAAACGTAGTGTTACTGTTTTCTTGTTTCACTGAACGATGGCAAATGTCCGGAAAAATCCTGTTTCCTTCACAATCCTTCCATCGTCAAAAATAACCTTTAAACAAAGAATTGATTCTCGGTACGGACCCGGAACCAGTAAACAAATCAAAGACCTTGAGAGCTTGCATCTTAAATTAACTAAACACATTAATCATTTAACTTTCTTGCATAAATGTAAGGTTGAAGACCTTATGCCTATAGGGTTAACTCTAAAAACTCCTTTTCATAGTAGGAAAGCCAGTAAAATTTTGTCTTCTGCTTCTAAATCTTTACTTAAAGAAAGAATTGCATATCATCACCGTGAAAGATACCTCCTCCAAAATAGTATTGAGTGTAAAAAAACTGAATTAAAAACACTGATCGGTACAGAATTCAACAACATTCTCGAAAGCATCCAAAATAGATGTATAAAAGTTTCTGAAACAGATAAGAAAAAGAAAATCTCCAAACTGGAAAAAATTAGGCCTAAAAAATGTGATTTGCCTAAGGATGGCAACGTGAATACGGATGCAAATAATAAAAATGTAATCAACCTCTCTTCAAAAATCCTGAATGAAGCGGAAATATCAGTCTTATCCAAGGGTTTAAACTTTTCTGTGGCACAAAAATCGGTAAAGGCACTGGATTTCGTAACTGGAATCGAGTCGGCTGTTTCACAGTTACCTGAGGAACAGGGTGACCGGTTTCGTTGTGAGGCCAGTCTTTTACTCAGAAAAATTCCTCCCATAAAACCCAATTTGACAATAGAGGAGAAAAAGGCCAGGTCGATCCTTGGGAAAGACGACACGGTCAAAATCTTACCTGCCGACAAAGGCAACGCTACTGTGGTACTTGACTCAGTAGCGTATAAAGAAAAGATTGCGGAAACTTTAAATACTGGCAAATATACAGTTTTAAATAAAGACCCGACTGATTCATTTGAACGCAAAGTAGCAAACACCTTAAGAAAACATAAAGAATTTTTTTCAGATAAATTTAGATCTAAATTAACTCCTCACCACTCAAAAATCCCCCATATGTATGGCCTTCCCAAAATCCACAAACCTACCATCCCTCTTCGGCCCATCATTAGTTCTCGTGATTCACCTTGCAGGGAATTGTCTAAAGTCCTCTTGGACATCTTAACGCCATTGGTAGGAAAAACTGACTCTTTCATCAAAAATTCCAGGGATTTCGTAGAGAAGTCAAAATCCCTAAAGTTGACTGAAACTGACAAACTGGTAAGTTTTGATGTCGAAAGTCTATTTACAAATGTACCAGTTCCAGAAACTCTCGGAATTATTAAATCACGTCTCAAAGAAGATCAAACATTAAAGGATAGAACTAAACTTCCCGTGCCAGTAATTATGGAACTGTTAGAACTATGCACTCAATGCAATTATTTTGAGTTAGAGGGTAAAATTTACCGTCAAGATGAGGGGATGGCAATGGGTTCTCCACTGTCTCCTATTTTCGCCAATATCTTTATGGAGGAATTCGAGCGAAAAGCTTTGGCTTCAGCTCAGTTCAAACCGAAGATTTGGTGGAGGTATGTGGATGATACCTTTGTTATTTTTTCTCATGGAGACATTGAATTAAATAATTTTTTGAATCACATTAATAGTATTTCTCCTTCCATCCGCCTCACAATGGAAGTGGAAGTCCAAAACAAGCTTCCCTTTTTGGATGTGTGTGTATTAAGAGATAGGGATGTCCTTAAGACAACTGTTTTTCGAAAGATAACACACACAGGAAAATATTTAAATTATCATTCCAACCATCAAAAATCTGTCAAAGAAGGAGTAGGCTCCTACTCGTTGTTTGATAGAGCAAAGAGCTTGTGCTCAGATAAAGATGGACTAAAAGAAGAATTTAAGAAAATTGAATCGGATCTCAGAAGCAATGGATACCCTCAATTAGTAATTAATAAGTGCAAACGAACCAGAAGAATCATTCCTGAGTCAGAAAAAAACAGAATTGTGATAAATTTGCGTTTATGTCAATCCCTTATGTGCCGGGATTATCGGAGAAAATTAGAAGAGTAGGTAGAAAGTACAACATTAGAACCGCGTTTAAAACACACAACACTCTTAGACAAAGTCTCGTAAAAACAAAACCAAAAAATGGCACACAGGATTCCAAAAACTGTGTTTTTTACAGTATAAAATGTAGCTGCAATAGGGAATACATAGGCGAGACAAAAAGACCACTAAACGTAAGGATAAAAGAACACAAAGAAAACACGAGAAAGGGTTTCACAGAAAAGTCAAAAAATTGCACACCATTGTTGGTCCGAAGACCATCATATGAATTGGGATGAAGCCCACATAATACATCGGGAACCACATTTCTTCAAAAGGAAATTAATTGAGGCAACATACATTAAATTGGCAGACCAACCAATCAGTCAACCATCAGTCGAGATTAGGCCGCTTTGGTTGCCAATTCTAAAAAATGAACTAAAGAGAAAAACCAAAAGTATCAAACGGATCGGATATTTGTAATAAACCAATGCGGAGTCACAATATGGTTTTAAGAAGTTCATCTCGCATGAACCAATAATAACGAAAGGGCCCATTCCTGTTCCCCTTCCCTTGTATTTCCGCCATCTTCTTTTAGCCAGCCGTCACGATTGCCATTGGCTAGTCCCTCTGGTCAGTCGTAGGTGGTTAGTAGACGAGTGAAGACGTATTGTGACCTGTATTCCGTAGTTTAGTTTTAATGATTAGTGTTTTGTATAGTTTTGTATTAAGTGCATGTCTTTAGTGTTAGTGAAGTTGACAACAACATGTACGTTGTGATTCCTGACTTAGGCGTGCCACAACGCTTTAGTAAGATTTGTTTATTTTAACCTAGTTTGTAATTATGTGTTAGGTTAGTTCTTTACCTGAAGAAGAGATCAGATTTCAGATCTCGAAACGTAGTGTTACTGTTTTCTTGTTTCACTGAACGATGGCAAATGTCCGGAAAAATCCTGTTTCCTTCACAATCCTTCCATCGTCAAAAATAACCTTTAAACAAAGAATTGATTCTCGGTACGGACCCGGAACCAGTAAACAAATCAAAGACCTTGAGAGCTTGCATCTTAAATTAACTAAACACATTAATCATTTAACTTTCTTGCATAAATGTAAGGTTGAAGGACCTTATGCCTATAGGGTTAACTCTAAAAACTCCTTTTCATAGTAGGAAAGCCAGTAAAATTTTGTCTTCTGCTTCTAAATCTTTACTTAAAGAAAGAATTGCATATCATCACCGTGAAAGATACCTCCTCCAAAATAGTATTGAGTGTAAAAAAAACTGAATTAAAAACACTGATCGGTACAGAATTCAACAACATTCTCGAAAGCATCCAAAATAGATGTATAAAAGTTTCTGAAACAGATAAGAAAAAGAAAATCTCCAAACTGGAAAAAATTAGGCCTAAAAAATGTGATTTGCCTAAGGATGGCAACGTGAATACGGATGCAAATAATAAAAATGTAATCAACCTCTCTTCAAAAATCCTGAATGAAGCGGAAATATCAGTCTTATCCAAGGGTTTTTAAACTTTTCTGTGGCACAAAAATCGGTAAAGGCACTGGATTTCGTAACTGGAATCGAGTCGGCTGTTTCACAGTTACCTGAGGAACAGGGTGACCGGTTTTCGTTGTGAGGCCAGTCTTTTACTCAGAAAAATTCCTCCCATAAAACCCAATTTGACAATAGAGGAGAAAAAGGCCAGGTCGATCCTTGGGAAAGACGACACGGTCAAAATCTTACCTGCCGACAAAGGCAACGCTACTGTGGTACTTGACTCAGTAGCGTATAAAGAAAAGATTGCGGAAACTTTAAATACTGGCAAATATACAGTTTTAAATAAAGACCCGACTGATTCATTTGAACGCAAAGTAGCAAACACCTTAAGAAAACATAAAGAATTTTTTTCAGATAAATTTAGATCTAAATTAACTCCTCACCACTCAAAAATCCCCCATATGTATGGCCTTCCCAAAATCCACAAACCTACCATCCCTCTTCGGCCCATCATTAGTTCTCGTGATTCACCTTGCAGGGAATTGTCTAAAGTCCTCTTGGACATCTTAACGCCATTGGTAGGAAAAACTGACTCTTTCATCAAAAATTCCAGGGATTTCGTAGAGAAGTCAAAATCCCTAAAGTTGACTGAAACTGACAAACTGGTAAGTTTTGATGTCGAAAGTCTATTTACAAATGTACCAGTTCCAGAAACTCTCGGAATTATTAAATCACGTCTCAAAGAAGATCAAACATTAAAGGATAGAACTAAACTTCCCGTGCCAGTAATTATGGAACTGTTAGAACTATGCACTCAATGCAATTATTTTGAGTTAGAGGGTAAAATTTACCGTCAAGATGAGGGGATGGCAATGGGTTCTCCACTGTCTCCTATTTTCGCCAATATCTTTATGGAGGAATTCGAGCGAAAAGCTTTGGCTTCAGCTCAGTTCAAACCGAAGATTTGGTGGAGGTATGTGGATGATACCTTTGTTATTTTTTCTCATGGAGACATTGAATTAAATAATTTTTTGAATCACATTAATAGTATTTCTCCTTCCATCCGCCTCACAATGGAAGTGGAAGTCCAAAACAAGCTTCCCTTTTTGGATGTGTGTGTATTAAGAGATAGGGATGTCCTTAAGACAACTGTTTTTCGAAAGATAACACACACAGGAAAATATTTAAATTATCATTCCAACCATCAAAAATCTGTCAAAGAAGGAGTAGCCTACTCGTTGTTTGATAGAGCAAAGAGCTTGTGCTCAGATAAAGATGGACTAAAAGAAGAATTTAAGAAAATTGAATCGGATCTCAGAAGCAATGGATACCCTCAATTAGTAATTAATAAGTGCAAACGAACCAGAAGAATCATTCCTGAGTCAGAAAAAACAGAATTGTGATAAATTTGCGTTTATGTCAATCCCTTATGTGCCGGGATTATCGGAGAAAATTAGAAGAGTAGGTAGAAAGTACAACATTAGAACCGCGTTTAAAACACACAACACTCTTAGACAAAGTCTCGTAAAAACAAAACCAAAAAATGGCACACAGGATTCCAAAAACTGTGTTTACAGTATAAAATGTAGCTGCAATAGGGAATACATAGGCGAGACAAAAAGACCACTAAACGTAAGGATAAAAGAACACAAAGAAAACACGAGAAAGGGTTTCACAGAAAAGTCAAAAATTGCACACCATTGTTGGTCCGAAGACCATCATACGAATTGGGATGAAGCCCACATAATACATCGGGAACCACATTTCTTCAAAAGGAAATTAATTGAGGCAACATACATTAAATTGGCAGACCAACCAATCAGTCAACCATCAGTCGAGATTAGGCCGCTTTGGTTGCCAATTCTAAAAAATGAACTAAAGAGAAAACCAAAAGTATCAAACGGATCGGATATTTGTAATAAACCAATGCGGAGTCACAATATGGTTTTAAGAAGTTCATCTCGCATGAACCAATAATAACGAAAGGGCCCATTCCTGTTCCCCTTCCCTTGTATTTCCGCCATCTTCTTTTAGCCAGCCGTCACGATTGCCATTGGCTAGTCCCTCTGGTCAGTCGTAGGTGGTTAGTAGACGAGTGAAGACGTATTGTGACCTGTATTCCGTAGTTTAGTTTTAATGATTAGTGTTTTTGTATAGTTTTGTATTAAGTGCATGTCTTTAGTGTTAGTGAAGTTGACAACAACATGTACGTTGTGATTCCTGACTTAGGCGTGCCACAACGCTTTAGTAAGATTTGTTTATTTTAACCTAGTTTGTAATTATGTGTTAGGTTAGTTCTTTACCTGAAGAAGAGATCAGATTTCAGATCTCGAAACGTAGTGTTACTGTTTTCTTGTTTCACTGAACGATGGCAAATGTCCGGAAAAATCCTGTTTCCTTCACAATCCTTCCATCGTCAAAAATAACCTTTAAACAAAGAACTAAGCCGAAATGTGCTAAATCACCGACCGCTTCAAATTGTCCAAATTTAAAAGTTGATTTAAAACTGTTTGAAAATACATCACTTTTGGAATAAGATATGGTTCCTTTAATAGTACTTAATTGACAGCAATTTTCAATTTCTTCTATCAATTTATTGTGTTTCCTTACTTTAATTTTAGAGAATAAAAATGGTACGAAATTATCAATCAATCTGACATCATTTGTTCCAAGATATGCTTGACCATCTTGTTTTGTTAAAGTTCCAGAAATATAAAACTGGAAGTTAGACAAACAAAAAAATATCTCCAAAATCAATATTAAACTCATTTCTTTTATTCGGTTCATTGAAATGTTGTTTACTAATTGGATAAAAATTTTTAAACTCTGCTCTCTCAATATTATTTGCATACTTTCTGTAGTCAGCCATTTATATAGAAAAAAATTCAAATTTTTAATAAAATTTATTAATAGTTTTGAAAAGAAATGATACAAGTTTTAATAAAATAATGCATAAAATTAAGAATTCAATATATGCCATTTATTTGTGATAAATTTTATCATATTCAGGAATCTCTTCCTTAAATATTTAAATTTCGGCCACATATTTCAATAAAATCTGCACAGGATAGTAACCACTATCTATAATATTATTCCAATCAACTGTATCTTTATTTTCATCCAAAAACTTTATACTCAAGTGTTGATAGAGACAAAGAACAGACATATGATCTTTTAATTGATAATGAATATTTTCTTGAATGAACTCTGATGATAAAGTTTGATATTTAGCAATATTAAACCAATTCAATTTGTTTACGCATAATGTCATCATATCTTCGGATAATTCATATTTTAGAGAAATATCATCCCAAGTTTCTTTTTTTCAAATCTCTTTCGTGTTGCATTATAAAAAGGTCGAAAGCACTGTAATGTGCTGCCATCTCTATTTATTAAGAAAAAATTTAAAAATCAAGTTTTTATAAATTGGCTCTTTTTATGTTACATTCAGCACATTTTACAGATATTCTCTTAACTCCATTGATATTTGCTTAATATTGTATATCATTTGTTGCAGTTTTTGCCTTACACCTCACACAATATATGAGTGCCATTTATAAAGGAAAAATTTTAAATTAATTATCATAACCATCTAATCCATTAAATCTGTTGTCTATGTTTTCAAAACTTTTATTAACATCTTTTTTTAAATTTATTTAAGTTTTCTTCTAGTTTATTTACTTTATCGAGACATAAAGAATGTTTATCATCCATTCTTTCAATTAATTCACCATTACTTTTTAATCCTTTACGAACCTTTTCTTGATATGTATGAAAATCTTCCTGAATTTTTATAACTGTTTCACTAACATTATTTTTATATGCATTAAAATCTTGTGCAAGTTTTATAACATTTCATTAATTTCACCAACATCGTCTACTGATCTTCTATTTCTGGCTTCTAACTTGTCATAGACTTCTGTTGTAAAATCTTTAACATGCTGTTTATAATTCTCATAATTTTGGTTCAGTTCAACAAACATTTTAATATGATCATCTAATTGTTCTTTTACGATAACATCAAACGGATAAATTCCCCTAACATTCGGATCATGATGTTACATGTAAATTAACAATATCGATGTTTTCTGATAATTTAAGACGTTTTAAAATTTGTTCTTTCACAACAACATCATGTTTGTCAATACCAGGTCGAACACCGACAATTCTTTTTTTATTAGCCAAACTAACATAATTCTTTTTAACTTTGATCGCTTCAATAATTTTATCAGCTTTTTCGATATGAGACATTAAATTGGTAAATATTTTTTGCACCATCTTCAAATTCTTTTTTAAATGTTTTTTATTTTATCAGCAACTTCATTTCAACTCATGAAATTTGCAAGTTTGTTATCATATTCTGCAAATCTTCAATCTCGACAGCAAACATATCTGAATCTGAAAAGTTTTGTAATAAATTTTCTAACTTGTTATCAAACTCATTTCTCAAACTATCAAAATTCAAACTATTATCTACATTTTGAAAACTTTCCAAGTGTTTTAATTTGTGTTCCAAATATATCAAAAATATTTATTAAGTAATAATTTGTTAATAACTTGTTTAAAATCTTTACCATCAGTCAACTCATTCAAAACAAAAAGACATAAATGACCACAAATTGGGGAATCTTTATAGTCTTGAATTTGAGAATCGTTATAATAAAGGTTTGATTTTTTCCAAATATTGGATCAATTCTCTCGGTGGTTTGTCCTCAATTCTTCCATACGAATTAAAATAATATGCAATCTCATTATTTTTATAATAGCAAATCCAATGCGTTCCACTTCCCATAATCGAGTCTAAATTCACAATTCCACATTCAAATTTCTTAACTTTTTCAGGTAATGTATATCTCATGAAAATTCCTCTAAAATGTATAATGTTTTTGCAGATTTCTTTCAATTCTCCGAATGTTAATGGTTTGATTTTAAATTTTTTTATGTTTGATTTAACTTAATTCAAAATTTTTTCATCTAATCCAGATCCTGTAACATTTCCAACTCTTTATCTAACGAATTTAAAATGTTTCTAAAAAAGGAATTGTTATCTTTATTTATAATTAGAGCAGCGTTTCTAACATATGGAACAACATTTTTAACAACTGGAATATTTTTTCCAAAATCGAATAAATCTTTTAAAAGTCCACCATTTTTAAGATCTTTCAACTGAATATAAGAAAATTCTATTCAGGTTCCTTTATTGTTTTTCTTATTTTTTCGAGTTTATTGTATTGTCTATTTGTATAAAATATATTATCTTTGCCATTTTTTAGTTGATCTATTATAAATTGAATACTAACAGGTATTTTCTTCTTTAAAGCGGATTTTATTTTCTCTTCTGAGTTTAACTGAAATTTACGTTCACCTCCATTTATATAGCTAAAATTTTAAGTTCTCTTCGATACCCATTCCAAATTATCTCTTCAAAAACATTGCTCCAGCTGTTGGAAGTGCAACAAATCTTTCACCAAAACTAGCATCTTTTGATAAAAATCTTTCCATTGCTTTATCTTGCAAAATTTTATCTGCTATATGTCTGGAATTTGTGTCTCTATGTTTTGAATAAAAAACGTCGTGTTTCATTGCAGCTTGATCTAATTTATTCACACCAGGATCTCCTCTTTTAAGTCTTTGTTCAAGCTTTGTCCCAGGCCCCAGATATTGATAACCTGGTACGTGTAACTCAAAAGGTAAATTGATGATAAAATTATTCAAAAGTCGACTACCTTCAATCAAAATTGGAAAACTTATTTGAGGCAAAATTCGTTTTAAATATTTAATTCAATCAGGTTATTTAATCATTTCATAAAGTTTGTTTGAAATAAAATCTTTAATCGCTCTCTTTTCATAAAAAAATTGTTATTTCCAGCCTTTTCCTGAGCATAAATATAATTAATAATTTCATCAAGTTTTGTCAAATCATCGATATATCTGTATTCAATCTTATCATCACTGTACTTTCTTACACCAGATCCTTCGATTCGTTTTTTCCCAAATTGGTTTAATTAAATTCATATATTTTTTACGTCTACTTGATTTAGGCTTTTTAGTTGATGGACCATTATTTTTGTAAATTGAATCAGATTTCCATAAAATTTCAGTATACTTTTTCAAATCTTCTTCAGAATATAAATCGTCTTTTGGAACATCATTGTCTGTTAATAATCTCCACAATCCTTGAGTGCCTTCATACGTTTTTTCATTAATAATTACATCTTTTTCTTTAAAATTCACGGGTAAATTTCCAATAATAAGATTTTTTTATCCCAATATAAACCAAATTTATCATCTTTTGCTCTAGCAAGGAAGTTTTGACCAATTTCACCAAGTATTGTATCCCTTGTCTCAGGACTTATTGGTTCAACTCTTGTAGAATTCGGGGTCTAAATGGTGTTGAAAATGGTAATTTTGGTAATTCAAATTCTTCTACTTCAGATTCTGGAATCGAAATATTAGCAAATTATCGTACAACTGGAACTAAATCCATCATATTTTTATTTTGATTTAAAACATTTTCAATTTTACCTTCAACATTTTTAATTGCAGAGGTTACAGGTTGAGTAATTTTTTGAAGAAATTCTTGTTCTTTTTCATCAATTCTAATCTGTTCTTTAAATTCTTTGATTAATTTCTTTTCGATTTGATCAAGTTTTTTCGCTTCTTCAGAAGTTACGTTCTCCATTTAATTAGAAAAATTTTGAAACGTGAACGTGGAACGTGAACGTGAAACGTAAAAAACGTACGAGATTATCACACGTTTACATTAGAAAATTTATTTAAATATTTACTATTTTTAGGCTTCAAAGTTAGATTAATTGTTAAAAATCCGTAGTCTTCTTTCCAAATTTTATCACATAACTCATTAAATTGATCAAAACGCATATGTGTGATCATCTTGCTTAAAAACACACAACATATTAAAATTATTTCTTATAACTTGTTTATCAACATTTGAAAAGCATTGAGAAAGATAAATGCAAAAGATATTTTTATGACGAGACATTACGAAATATTCCTTAAAAATGTCTTGATTTTTAAAAATAAAAAAATCGAAAACGATTAAAGAATTTGGTTTACATTCGCCTAATGGAACTATGTCCTCAGAAGCATTATAAAAATGTGATATTTTTTGCTTAAGTTTTTCTCAATATTTTCAAATCTTTGTTGTAATTTTTTGTATGCATCTTGTTCTAAAGATTTACTAAAACATATAAATTTGAATAAGGAATTAATCTATTGTAGATGAAATTCAATAATAAAGTTGTTTTTCCACATCCACTTGAACCAACAGTTAACAATACTATGATTGGTTGATCTTTCTAATTTTCTTCAAACCTTTGAAGTTTTATCTGATATTTTTGCTTTAAAAATTTCTCCATTCAAAGAACGAAAATGAAACTGTTTAAATTGACTTCAGAAAGCTCTAAATTAGTTTTAATCTTATAACATCTTATTCATTTAGAGGAAGAATCAAATTATTTTATCGGTTTAAGTGGTTTTTATTCTGATAAATTTGTAATAAATATTAGTGAAATTTCTCCTTATTGTATAGAATTTAGTGAGAAGAACATAACAAAATACTATGGTTTAAACAAAAGATATTATACCTCCTATCAAATAAAAAATTCCTTTAAAAATTATCTGAAAACATTCAAACAATCAAATAAATCTTTAAACTTTGACGAGAACAAGTTTGAAATGCAAAAAAAATATCTCTTTAACAAAATTCTAATAAAATCATCAGTAAGAATAATGTTTTCATCAATTATAGTATATTTATTAGGGTTTGTTCATATTTCTTTAATTTATCATAATAGAACTCATACATTAATAATTTCGAATGATCAAGAACTGAAAAGCCAATGTTCATTGGTTTATTAAACTTTTCTTTCTGCTTGTACATATGACTAGCAATACAGTCTTTATCAAATATTTTAAAAGATTTAAAATTAGTCTTCTTAGATTGTTTCATCGAAAATTCTTCGTTTCTTAATTTAATGTTGCATCTATTTCGAAGATTTTCCATTGACTTTCCAAAAACAGAATTATTTATTAATTTATAAAAATCTTTTTCAATGTCACTTGTAGCTTTAGTTCTCATATTTGTATTAAAATCTATGTATTCTTTCATGAAAGGCTTCTGATCAAATGCAATAACTCTGTTCACATGTTGTCAAATCATTCCTTGTTCTAAATAATATTTTTAATTTCTGGAATGAATAACATATTCAGTTTTATTAATAAGCGTAGTACATAATTTGTTTTTATAATGTTCTGGAGCAAGAGGCAAGTCATTATGATATTCATGTAAATTCTCAGGATATTCGATATCAACTTCTAAAATATATCCATAATCTTATTCTCCTGTTAATTCTAAAATTGCTTCCTTCCATTCATTAGTTGAATATGTTTTTGGATCCATCCATTTAAGCTCATTATAAGGTAATTTTTGAGATAATGCCCAACCATATAAATTATTTGCATCAACATATAATAAGAAGTTTTTCCGGTTACGATTCATCAAAATCTTAAATATTTGTTATTTTCTTTCACATATCTTTTAATACATTGAGAAATGCCTCCACGAATACCTTTTTCAATCATCAAATACATATCATATTCGTGGATTAATTGAAGCTCTATTTTTGTTATTTTTAACATAACATTCCAAGCAAGACTTGGAGCAGTTAGATAATGAATAGGGTCTAACTTATAACAATTTAAGCATATTTTCCGAAAAATTTTAAAATATATCAGCGAGTAATAAAACATCTTGAATATTATATAAATTTGAATAATTTCCGAGATTTTTAACTTTTAATTTATTCCAAACTTTTAAATAATGTTGATAATCTTTATCAGAAATGTTCTCATCAATTAATAATGTATAGAAATCTTGAATTTTTAATTCTTCTGTATAATCAAGTTTTTCAATATTATCAATGAATTCATACGGAAATATACCTTTTCCTGATAGAATTTCAAATATTTCGTCTTCATCATTTGAATGTCTTTCTAAAATTTCATTCAATATTTTACCATCTTTTATAAAATTATTGGTATGTTTAAAATCGTCTTTTTTAAGATTTTTTGCTAATTTTTCAATAGAAGAAGCCATGAATCTAAATGTATCAACAAATTAGAATTTTATGAATTTTCTAGGTTTATTATCATTGTCAAATTCAAATCCATAACCAGAATTTACAGAATAATTTATATAATTTTCATCAGTATTTGCAATTAAATCTACATCCCCATATCGTTTAGCTAATTCTTTTATATAAATAAATAAGTATCATTATTACTCATATTATGACAAAAAACTGGAATATTTAGAGGAAATTTAAGATTTAGATTACAAGTACTATGAGCTGCTCCTCTATATTTTCCTGTTAAATGACAGTGATCTCTTACTTTTATTCTTTTTTCATCATCAAAACCCTCAGTTTCACAAATATGACAAATGTTTGTAGTTTGAAAAGAATTTTCTTCATCTTCGGTTAAAATTCATTTGTTTTTTGTTTTTAGAATTATATTTTTTAGCTATATATTTTGACAATTTATTAAGTTCTTCGAACAATTTCATAGGAACATTTACTAAATCATCTTCATTTTTGGCTCTATAACATATTGGTTTATATTTTTTATTTGTTACATTTGAAACTAGATATAATGTGAATCCATATGGAATATGTTTTTGAATCTTCGTAGTTGTTGATTTTAAAGCACTATTTTTCATGTCGGAATATTTTCTAAAATTGACTCAAAATCCATATAGGTTACATAAGGATGTAAAATTTTATTTTTATAATTAAATAATTTTGTAGTTTGACCTGGAAAAGGCATTATTGGTTTACATACTTCATGTTGTTTACAAATTTCTAAGTGATCTTCTCTCCAGATTTATAAAAATGTGTTAATCATCTTCTGCATATGAACTTTTTATGATGATATTTTGATGCTTGAGAATTTACTAATTTATTTAAATCTCTTATTAAAACATAATGAGATCTATCTTCATTCTTAAAATACAATAAATCAATATTTAATTCAGCATCATAAATTTTTGATTTCTGTAACGGAACTATATTTATTTGTTCATCATAAATAAAGATATTTATTGACATTTTTGGATACCTGAACTTAGGATTAAAACTTTTTTTTCAAAACCTTTTATATCTTTTAGTGACATTGGATAGTCAAATCTATAAAATATTCCATCTCTTAAATAAATCTGATATTGTTTAATTTTTCCAGGATGAGCTTTAGATCTTTCTACAGCACATCTAATTGCATAAATAAAACAAAATTGATCATTATCATTTTTAAAATTAACATAGGCTTTTTTATTTTGTATTTCTCTAGGTAACTCAATATAAGAACCAGTATTTAAAGAATTATGTTTATTACATTTAGTTTACATGTTTTTAAAGTCCATCCAGATAGTGCATTTGATTGATTATTCTGTTCACGTAATGTAATTTTTTTCGAATTGCCTTGAAATAAAATCATCAACATTAAAAATATCTTCTGTCTTTAATTGAAAATACATTGATGTTGATTGATGATTACCGTCTACTAATTCTCTTTCATATTCACATTCTAAACATATTTGACCTTTAATATTTTTATTTTCTTGCAACATATTTTCAATTAATCTCTTCAATTCGTCTCTTTGGGATTTTAAATATAGAGAAAGATCATCAATGTTTTCATCTGAATTAAGAAGAATAATTTCTTTAAAATGTCCTTTCTTAGATGATATTGTTTGAATATCAATAATATTTTCTTTTGAATCTGTAAAATGTTTTTGTAATTCAGAGTGCTCATTTAATTCTTTAATTAATTCTCTTCTAGTTATGTACTAATTAGTAATCCATTCTTCCTTGCTAAATCTTGAAGATATCAAGTAGTTTTTAAAACTAATCGATTTGGACGTTTTTGAACTTTTTTAATATTATGTATTAAAGTTTCTCGTGATATATCATCAATCTTTGTAAGAGATAATTTTATTGCTATATCTTTTAATTCAATATTAAAGAGATTTAGATTACCCTAATTTTCTTTATATGAATTCTTTAATTCTTTTAATTTATCTGATTTTAGTTTTTCATAACTATAAATTTTATTATCCTTTGCCCATTTTTAAAAATAATTAAATTCATTATCTTTTAATTTTTTATTTTCTAAGGGCTTCTTAGAGTTATAATGTCTATCAAAATGTTTTTTAAAGAGCTCTTTGTTGCAATATGGACAGTTAATCTTTTCGTTAGCCAATTAATACTAGAAAATTTCTAAGTCAAATTTAACTATTTAGTAAAACAACTCTTTTATTTAAGAAAAATAATTTGCTAGATTCATATTATTCTCTTTCATTTCTTCTAATACTTCAAAAATATACTCTTTTGAAATTGAAAAATCTCGATTTCTTACATAATAATCTTTATTATCATAAATATAATATCCTAAATAATTATACAATAATATAAATTTTCTATAATCATGAAACGTCGGGCATTGGTTTATGGTTGTCTCAGTTGTTGAAATATAAACAAATACATTAATGCCAAAGTATTTCCTTGGAATAATTAATTCTATTAAATAACTCCCCATTTAAATGGAAGAAATAATTATTTAAAATGTATCAATGTGGTAATAGAGGAGAAATTCTTGATAAAATATTTTTAGTTTGTAAAAATTGTAACGTATATGAGAAAAAGATTAAGAAATGTAAAAATAAATTAACACATTTGAATAATCTGGTTAAAACATTGCAATGTGGAGATAAAAAAGAAAAAAAAAATATTAAGGAATTTAGATCTATGAATAAATCTTTTATATTATCTTATGAAGAAAATGAGAATATCAATGCATTATTTAAAGAATATGTTAGGTTTGTTGATATAAATAAACATATTCATTATGATAAGATATTACCATTGCTCTTTCATTACTTGGGTATTGAATATGATTATAGTTTTAAACCTGAAACTTTTGATAAATTTATATTACATTTGGAGAAAAGATATAAAGAAATTGGTGTTAAAAGATTATCTTTTCCCATCAAATTAAATTCTCAAGATAAAGTTTGTAAATTCTATTTTTTTTCTTTTTGATATAATTAAAATATGATATTAGTTCTTACATAAAATCATGATTATACATAATACATTATTTATAATCATGATTTTTAAGTTTTTTTACGTTTTAAGATATATTAATTTTCTTGAATTATTTTTGTTAGTTGAAATTTATTCCTATTAAATGGAGTTCTTGAAATGATATTGGAGAATGTAAATTTAAAGATTATAAGAAGTTAAATGAATTAGAAGAAAATAAGAAATATAGAATTTGGAAAGAATGAAAGATAAATATGGTTGGACTATTATTGCATATTTAGAAGATTATAAAGTACATTTGCCTAATAGATTTGTAAATGTCTTAGATGAAAAAAGATTAAAGAATTGAATAAAAATGATAAATTACACTTGATTGTTACTGGAAAGAAAACTAATAAAGATAAAGAATATATAACAATTAAATTTGAAGAATGAAGATTTTTCAAAACATTTTTCGTTTATTCATAACAGATTTTACATTGATTCTAAGTAGATTGGATCAATGCCTTCGAACCTTTCAATATCTACCATTATATCGTAATGCAATGCTGATTCGCAAACGTGTAACATTTCTTCGTCAGAATTACATACAAAAAATATATCTGTTACGTAAACGTTTTTTCTATATATTACATTCCAATTAACACCAAAAGCGTGATCTCTTATAAATTCCTTTGATAAATTTTGTTGTCTACAAAGACTTGTTAAAAAACTGATTAAGAATCTATTCCTTGGTTCATGATGAGAGTTTATTAATAATTTAACAAATGAACAGTGAAATTTAGCATAAAATCGATGAAAAATGTCAGATTGTTGTTGTTTTAGTTTACTTTGTAAAAATCTGAATATTTTTCTTATTTTTCTATTACTTAATTTAATTTTTTATTAAATTTAGCATGTTTATACTATCTAAGTTGTCAATAATAAATTGCTTTGAACTTAAAAGTTCTCTGATTTCGTTTTAATTTATGGAAAATATCAAACTTTGTTTAAAATGTTTAGGTAATTCAGAGAATTCTTTATAATTTTTTCCCTTGGTTACTTCTTTAAATGCTAGAAACTGAAGAGATTTTGGGGAGTTCATTTTTAATTACTGAGACAACCTTGACTATTTTGTAAGAAAATTGTTTATTTAGAAAAATATTATTCATGAACTTTGTTATATTTGATAAAATTTAACTTGAAATTAAAATTAAATACCTATAAAAGATTAAACATATTCACATCCTTAAATTAATTTCTTCCACCCAAAGAATTTGTACTATAATGATTCAAAATGGCATTTAGAAGGTATATTTTCATTTTATTTTTAAAAGTCCCTAAAACTGATTTACTGTTTATTTTCATAAATCTATTTATTGACCTTAGACCGTATAGTCCCGAAAAGTGTCCTAGGAGTGATATATTAATATCTACTTATACATATATATTTATATATATATATATATATATATATATATATTTATATATATATATATATATATATATATATAATTACCGAATCTATAGCTGTTTGCTTCTACTTTCTTGAGCTGTTCTAATGTAAAATCTCCTTAGAATCAATTTATTGGTCTGCTACGAATAAACTATAAATTAAAACTTATAAACGGAAATGATGGAATTTGCTAACAATCACTCGAGTATTGAAATGAAATGAAATGAAATGAAATGAAATGAAAAATGTCTTTATTAGAGGCGAAGTTAGGACTATAAAGTCCTCTCTACCACTTAACCTCGTAAAAAAATTAAAAACTAACATACATATACATGTATAACTAAAAATAAATCTATTTATTTACCTTATACGTTAAAAGAATCTTAGCTTTAAAATAATAAAAAACAACATCTATAATTAATGTAACTTTATAAATATTTACAAAACTATAATAAGACATACACGCATGCATTCATTCATTCAACTTGCATTCAGTTGCCTTAAGTAACACATTCCAAAGCCGCCAACCGCTATACCCCTGAGCCCCCAGCATCAAGGCCCTGACCTCCGCCCCAAAGCGAGCGCGCTTATCAATGGCTCTGATGTTTATAGGTAAGGCATTCCACAATCGGCAGGCAGAAACTGTAAACGACTTACTAAAGGGTTAGTTGTTCGATGAATTGGTATAGATAATAAGGATGTACCCCTCCTTGTACTTCGTTCACTTATTTCAGACATAAATTGAAAGTTGTTTGAAAGATAACTGGGACAATTTGTATTTAAAAGAGCGTGCAACAGAATGAGTGAGTGATAGTCTCGAAGATCTTGTAATTTTAATATAGATAATTGTTTGAAGAAGGGCGTTACGTGATCATCACGTCTGAGATTAAAAATGAACCTAATGCAAAAGTTCTGAGCACGCTGGAGTTTATTTGAAAGCTCCACAGTCATGTCATTAATGGACTATGTCACAGTAGTTGAAGTGAGGCAGTACAAGAGTCTTTATCAGCATTATTTTAACCTGGTGTGGTAGATATGAAGCCAGCCGCTTGAGGCTGTGAAACACTGGCAAAGACCCTATTACATATCAAAGAAGCCTGTTCAGTCCATCTTAAGTGTTTGTCAATAATAAGTCCTAGATTCTTTACTTTCTCAGAGTATTCTAGATCTTGGTCATTTAGTTTTAATTTGGGAGCCGTAGTAAAGTCAATTTTACGAACAAGCTTTGAATGACCTATCATAATACACTGAGTTTTGTCTACGTTTAATTTTAGTCCATGTTTTCCAAGTCCAGTGAGTAACAGCGTCAATATCGGAATTCATGAGAGTCACACAAGTTTGTATGTCCCTTATAGAAAAGTGGCGGTATATTTGTAAGTCATCTGCATATAAGTGAAAAATTGGAATGAGTAATTTGAGTAGTAATGTCATTGATGTACAGTGAAAATAAAAGTGGCCCCAGGACTGAACCCTGCGGAACACCACGAGTGACTGGTCTCCATCTCGACTGCTTCTCACCCGACCTGACACACTGGCGTCGTCCCGAAAGATAAGACTCAACCCACTTGACACTACCATCAGAGAAACCATCCTTCCTAAGTTTGATGAGGAGATGGGGATAATAGACACAGTCAAAAGCCTTTGAAAAGTCGAAAAGGGTTAAAATGGTTACCTGACTCTTATCAATTCCAAGGCGTATATCATCAACTATTTTTAGAAGTGCAGTAGTAGTGCTGTGGTTGGAGCGAAAACCAGATTGAAAATTTGATAAAATGTTATTACTTTCAAGGTATATTGAAAATTGCTGATGAACAATCCGCTCCAAACACTTTGATAAAGCAGGGAGTATACTTATTGGCCTGAATTGTGAAGGATTTTGTGGAGAGGAACATTTCTGAAGTGGGCGAAACTAAAGCAGACTTCCATGTCAATGGGAACATTGAAGTAGCCAGAGATTTATTGAAAATAGCAGTGATAGTTGGAAGAGTAACTGGAAGAGTATCTTTTATTAACCTTATAGGAATGCCATCGACCCCGACTGCGTTACTGGACATCTTATAATAGACTCTTTAACACATCTGTCTCTGTTACCGGAGTGAAAGAGAACTGAAACTCAGGTTTATCAAAAGTAGCACCTTCGAGCTCGGAGACATACTCCTGAGCCCCAGACTGATCAACAGGAATCTCAACAAAGAAGTTGTTGATATCATCGAGATTAAGGGAAACCGGGGAGTAAGTGTTAGGCTTGCCAACTCCAAGATCTTTCAGTTTTTGACCATAAAAATTCTGCTAGATTGTTTTTTAGACAGGGAAGAGTAGTAAAAACCTGATCTTGGCATTTCTAATTTGTTGTTGCACATTGTTCCTTAATTTTTTTTATACAGCCCAGTCATCACGTAACTTGGATCGCTTAGCCTTAAGGAAAGCTCTATCTCTTTGCTTCTGAAGGTGTCGAATAAATTCTGAGATCCATGGGGCAGGCTGTTTAGTTACTCTTTTTGAAACAAATGGAGCGTTGTTTATCAAGAAGGCCATTCATTAATGAATTAAATTTTGATACCATAATGTCCACATTATCAGCCGATGTGACCTCATGCCATGGAGTTATAGAAGCATCGATAAGCAGGGAATAAAGATTGATATTTTTGTAGTTTTCTATAAAACATAACTTTTGGTTCGATCTTGGGAGTTCTTAGTTTATAAGCAAGAAAAAATAAGGTCATGTTTGGACAAAGGCCAGGAGCAGGAAGTTGCCCGTGGTTGCGCAACCAGGGTTTGGTCACAGACAGCAATGATATCAAGCCAGGTGTCGGCAGTCTCAGTGTGGTGAGTGGCTTGCAGAGGAAGTAGGGTCATGTTACACGAGTAAAACATATTAGTTAAAAAAGTTTTGGTCATAAGTAATTGGTCCAAGTAAATCAGTATTAAAATCTCCCATCACAATAACATGACTGTAGTGAGCCAAAAAACCCAGAAGATCATGTTCAAACTCAGCCATGTAGCCCAGGTGAGGAGCTCTGTAACAAACAGCAATTAAAATGTGTGTTCCATTAACACAGACGTCCAGAAACATGTATTCTGGCCGTCCATCTCTGGATGTATCGGATGATATAGCAGGACAGAGACAAGGAAGTGTGACCTGACGTACACAGCTACCCCGCCACCCACCTTTGTGCAGGCGATCATTTCTGTACAGGTTAAAACCTGGAAGCTCGACACTTCTGTCACTTAAGTGAGGTTTCAGCCAGGTTTCTGAAATTAGAATAATGTCAACAGGAGATGGTTGAAAACATGGAACGAAATTCATCAATGTGGCCATAAAGAGATTGTGCATTGACATGAGCTGCCTTTAAGAAGTTTGAGAAAGGAGTGAGAGATTGGCAGAGAAGATCTGGGAGGAGGGCTGACGGAAGCACGCGCTGGCTCGGGGCAGCACCGTCAGACGCCAGCACCACAACACGCCGCGAGGCCCCGCGGGCCGCGCGACCGACAGACCGTGGCTGCGTCACTGCAGACAACCCTTTCATGCAACACACAACACACATTTCCAACTTCACCGTGTAGTTTTAATTTACAAAACTTAAAACTAACATTATTCGAAAAAAGGGCTATATATGACCACATAAGTAACATACAGTAAACACAACGTAGATCCATCAGCTCAAATAAAATACAATCTAATCAACTAAAATAAACAAAACCATATCAATAATGCTAAAATAGTAGTATAAATAAATACACCACAGTTGACTTCCACTTACTTAAAAAAAAGAAACCTCACAATATAAAAAAATCAATAACTAACCATTAGATATAAGTACCTAATATTATTTACAATTTACCACAAACTTGTATATATATTATGACTATTGATTGTTATGTGAGATTTAATAGAAAATATTATAGTTTTGTATAAAAAATTATTGTTCTGAATGTTTTAAAGAATAATATTGTGTAACGAAATAAAAGTCATATTTATGAAATAAATATATTATATAAATACAATATTTTATTATTCTAGTAAAACAGAAATAGTAAATGGTGGAAATCTATTGCAAAAAATATTATTTTACTGTAAACTTGGATAGAATAGCCTAATATAAATAACAATTATTATACGATTTTATGATAGTACGTGTTTAGATAAACGGAATACTTAGACTATTTCATTAGTAGAAGTACTATTTAATAACAAAATAAAAATTTATATTAATAAAATAATATTGGAACTAAACATATAATATAGACTGATTATTAATTGTAGCATTTACAGAAATTATTTGTACTATTAAACGAAATAGTTATATTATGATATTCCTTTTTAAAGTTTATTTGGAATAAATAAAATGTGTATATGTAAAATTAAATTATACTCATATTCTAAAAAAAAAAAAAAAAAAATAAGGTAATATTTATATAAATAATTTTATGAACCAAAAGTAATAAAAGGAACAAAGAAATGAAAACTAAAATAACTTGATAGATACAACAAACGATTTACTTGGTGCCTGTTGAGTTCGATGCGAGGTCCGCCAGCCGAGTACCAACACCTTTCCTGCCGCCCCGATCAACCCACAGAACACGACCATCCAGCGTCCAAGTGTTCCTCGGCCCGTGCTGAGCTACTGCCGCCCGGAACACCTCCATCCTGCGTGCGGTCAGATCTTCGCGGATGGTAACTCCTGAGCCCTTTAACTTCTTCTTCGAAGCATTACACTTGCTGGCGCTGCCGGTAGGTGGTAAAACCCTCACAATAATAGGGCGAGGCAGCTGCTTCCCTTCACTGTTTTGCCTGGACTGTTGACCGATGCGATGACTCCGGTGAATCGCCGCATCGGACAACTCCACTCCCAGCTTCTCCCGACACAACTCGACTACCAGCTTGTTCCGTGTCTTCGCCCTTGGTCTCCTGTATGCCAAAGATTCTCAGGTTATCCCGCCTTTGATATTGTTCAAGATCGTCCGTCTTGTCCAGCACTCGATCCTCCAGCTCGCCTACTCTTGCTGTCACGGTGACCAACTCGTCATGCAGCCTCTTCAACTCTTCTTGGAAGGTAGCTAACGCAGCTCGTACCGCCACCTCCACAATGTCCTTTATTTTGTCTCCGAGGCGCTGAACAAGCTCAGTGATTACACCCGCCGCTCGACAGATAAGAATTGACGCAACTCTCCACAGATACCGAATCGAGACCTCCCGTGTTTTTATCAGAGCTTGCCATTGTTGTGGATCCGGTCGAAGTTATCGCTGATGACGCTGATAATGAGCGCTGGAAGGTAGGTTTACTCTTATCAGTTTGTAGATAAGGGAAACGGGTTTGCCCTTCGCTCCCGACCTCAGATGCGGTGGGCGACCGAAAAATAAAATCTTTTTTTATAAAATAATAAAACTCTTCGGCAGTTTACCCGCAAACTATTACACTAAAACGAAGTGGAAGAAAATGCTTTAAAAAACTTATATAACTTTAAATAAATACTGTGACGAAAAAGTACGTGAAAATTAGACATAAAAGTAAGAGCCGATGAAACACGTGTTCACATGCAAAGAGTCATCCCCTCTCTCGGGGAGTATTCGGGGAGAATGTGAGTAAAACCGCATTCTTTTCACGAGGTTCTTCATTTAATTTCTCCAAATGTACTATAAAATCATCAAATATTTCAGGCTTAAAATCGTAATCAAATTCAATATCCGAATAGTGAAAGATTATAGGTAAAATCTTCTCATAATAAACGTGTGTATCGATACCTACAAACGTAATGTATTCTTTTAAAAGGAAAATAATTTTTTAAGGGTTATAAGAGATAAGTAAAAATGTTTATTCTGTTTTCTAAATTCTGTAACAAATTTTGTTTGTTTTTTACTTCCATATTGCAAGTTTTTAAGAAGATTATTCAAATGTGTTAGTTTATTTCGAAATTTCTTAGATTTAGGTCTTTCGTACAAAATTAAATTACAATCTTTACAAACTAAATATCTTTTATCAATAATTTCTCCTCTATTATAACACTTATAACAGTTGGCATTATACTCTTCATTCATTTATATAGAAAGATTTTTTGTTATAAATGGAGATTATGGAACTAAGTCTGCCGAGATATAAATTTTTCAGCGCAAATGTTTATGTTTATATTTCAACTACCGAGATAAAAAGAAATGATTTTATTTTATTATTCAACTATTCAGGATATTTTGTCTACGATTACAAAGATTATTCCGGAAGAAATCGAGATTTTTCATCAGCGAAAGAGTATATTTTTGAAGTTTTAGAAGGAATGTTCATGAACAATATGAACATCATTAATTATTGTTAAAGACATACAAAATGAGTGTTGTTAGTGTGCGTGTTTTTGCGATATCTACTTAACATCTAAGAAATTGGGAAATGGAGAAGAAGAAAGGTATCATATGTTTTATTTCAATCAACTCTAGATTTGTGACGTCTGCTTTTCAGCTGAGAGCGTTTGTACCACTAACGCTTGACCTCGAATCTCATTTTATTGAAACATGTGAGAGGCGTTTGTGTCACTAACGCTTGACCTTGGTTTGCTCACGCCGTGAACAATGACCTTGCTTTGCTCACACCACAATGACCTTGGTTTGCTCACGCCGTGTGCGACAATGAAATCACTGTAAAAACACTTAATTCTGTATTACAAATGAACACTTTACATCACTATTTTCACACAATGTTTTTATCACAGTTTATAATGTTTAAACAAATTCACAATCTTCTTGTAATGTCTTTCTTCGAATCATAAATATAATAGAAACTTATAAAATATGAAGGACAACGCCCAGTGAAACACTTCACTTCACTTTTAACAAGAAACACAGAACATCACACAATCTTCTTACTTCATATAAGGTCCATTTCTTCTTTCTTCAACTTGCAAATACATTAGAATCTTCTAAATGATGATATATCTTGTTAAATTTCGTTAAAAGAGAGGAGGATCACACATGGCTAGCTATACGTGGCCAACGCCCAGCAAGAAGGAAAATTCTAGATGAAGACGAGATGTAGTGTTACCAACATGTTAAAATGAAATGTCTCAATTCCCTAGAGGTATTATAAGTGAGAATGTATATTAAATGAGTGAATATCAATATTTATTTCAAACCTTGTTGTTCAAAAACTACTTACCCGATATTAATGAAATTAGGTACACATATAGTAAATACTTAACTCTTTCGACTTAACTTATCCATAAGGGTGAAATCATCCCATATTTCTTAATGTTCATAAAAAAATATAAAAAATTATCAGAAAAAACTGAAACTTCATAAACAAGCGAGTTCAACTTAAAATTTCATGAAAATAACAAAATTTTCTAAATCTACCCCAATCATCCCTTATCTTTAAACTCTTATATCTAGAGAACTATTGGAGCTTTTTTGATGAAATTTAGTATATAGGATAAGTAAATATTAAAGAATTTTTTTAAATCACCACTTCCGGTCCATGACCTTGAAATAGTTTTTTCCTAATATCATCCCTATTTTTCAAAAATTTTTTAATGCAATTTAAAATGAACTTTTATTAATGTCTTTAACAATTCTGTAAAGTTTTAAAATTATCCGATGAATAATAGTGAAAATAACGCGATTTTTACTGAATTTCACTAATATCGTTCTTAATCACATCATAGGCTAAAAATTTCTCAGAAACCACAACCACATAACAAATCGCGTTTGTAACAGCTTTTTGAAAATCCATATTGATAATTATATCGTTCTTTGAACCAGAAATATTTGTCAAACTCTTTGTTGTATCAATGACATAAATAGGTCTATTCGCTAAAAAATTCTTTAGGATTGTAATACATTTCCTTATTATTACAGTAAACTTTCTTAAAATCTTGATACATCCGATACATGATTCTGAAAAGACCTCCTGAAATGTTTTAAATTTTGTAATTCATCTGGATAATAAGAACCGTTCAATTTTACTCTGATATTTTTTACATCCAAACTATCAAACTTTGAAGGATTTTTTTCTTGATTATTCTGTCTATCTGTTTGAAAACCTATGATAACGAACTTGGGATTGAAGATATTTCTATAAATATTTGTAATATCGAACGAATAAGTTGTTCCGGAAATACCTTTTTGTTCAATACATTGCCAATCTAGAAAATTAAACATAATGTTTTGCCTTTTTGTAATTTCATCAATCAATCTAATTTTACTCGTGGTTTTATAATCAATCATTGGAACTCCAATAAAAAAATCTGTAATTGTTATTTTTCCATCAACAGGCATAACATTTCCAGTTGCAATCTTCAGAATCACATCATCGTCTTCTGCTCTTATAAAACTTAGATAAAATCCTCCTTTATAGATCGGAATAGTAACATTTTCAAAAAATCCTAATCCAAAATGAGATAAATTTCCAGCTGCTTCAAAAACATCAAATTTAAAATCTGATTCAAAGCCATTAGAAGATTGAGAAATAACATCACTTTTTGAATACGAAATAGTTCCTTTAATTGTGCTTAATTGGCCACAGTTTTCGACTTCTTCTATCAATTTATTGTGTTTTCTTACTTCAATCTTAGAAAATAAAAACTGTATAAAATTATCGATTAATCTAACATTATCAGTTCCAAGATACGCTTGACCATCTTGTTTTGTTAAAGTTCCAGAAATATAAAACTGGAAGTTAGACGAGCAAAAATTATCTCCAAAATCAATATTAAACTCAGTTCTTTTATTCGGTTCATTCAAATGTTGTTTACTAATTGGATAGAAATTTTTAAACTCCGCTCTTTCAATATCGCCTGAATACTTTTTGTAGTCCGCCATTTAATAAGAGAAAATTTAGAAATTTTTTTACGAAAATTTTAATCATGTATATGACGATAAGAAAAGATATAAATTTTAGTCATTTTTAATAATCTACTTCGTCATATTCGGGATTCTCTTCCTTAAATTTTGCAATTTCGGCCACATATTTCAATAAAATCTGCACAGGATAGTAACCACTATCTATAATATTGTTCCAATCAACTGTATCTTTATTTTCATCCAAAAACTTTATACTCAAGTGTTGATAGAGACAAAGAACAGACATATGATCTTTTAATTGATAATGTATATTTTCTTGAATGAACTCTGATGATAAAGTTTGATATTTAGCAATGTTATACCAATTCAATTTGTTTACGTATAATCTCATCATATCTTCGGATAATTCATATTTTTGAGAAATATCATCCCAATGTTCTTTTTTCAAATCTCTTTCGTGTTGCATTATAAAAAGATCGAAAG
This sequence comes from Homalodisca vitripennis, assembly GCF_021130785.1. Lineage (NCBI taxonomy): Eukaryota > Metazoa > Arthropoda > Insecta > Hemiptera > Cicadellidae > Homalodisca > Homalodisca vitripennis. Next base: position 474,151 of record NC_060209.1, read on the forward strand.
CACTGTAATGTGCTGCCATCTCTATTTATTAAGAAAAAATTTCAAAATCAAGTTTTTATAAATTGGCTCTTTTTAGCGTTACATTCAGCACATTTTCCAGAAACTTTTTAACTCCATTGATATTTGCATAGTATTTTATATCATTTGTTTCAGTTTTTGCCTTACACCTCACACAATGTATGAGCGCCATTTAAAAAGGAAAAATTTTGTCATCATAACCATCTAATCCATTAAATCTGTTATCAATATTTTCAAAAGTTTTATTAACATCTTCTTTAAATTTATTAAAGTTTTCTTCTAGTTTATTTACCTTATCAAGATTTATTGATTGTTTATCAACTATACTTTGAAGCAATTCACGATTTTTTTCGACATTTTCATGATGTTTATCTTCATATGTATGATAACTTTGCGCAATTTCTCTCAACTGCTCATTAACAGAATCTGTAAATGAATTATAATATTGCTCAAATTGTATAACTTTTTCAGCAATTTCACCAACATCGTCTACTGATCTTTTACTTCTTTCTTAAAGTTTTTCATAGACTTCTAACTTGTCATAGACTTCTGTTGTAAAATCTTTAACATGCTGTTTATGATTCTCATAATTTTGTTTTAGTTTATCAAACATTTTAATATGATCTTCGAATTGAATCATTACAACATCAAACGGATAAATTCCCTTACTAACGCTGCTAAGTCTTTTTCCTTTAAAATCTAAAGCATTTTTAACATACGGATCATGTACATCAACAATTTTGATGTTTTCTGATAATTTTAGAGGTTTCAAAATTTGTTCTTTAACAACAACATCATGTTTGTCAATACCAGGTCGAACACTGACAATTCTTTTTTTATTATCCAAACTTACATAATTCTTTTCAACTTTGATCGCTTCAGTAATTTTATCAGCTTTATCGATATGAGACATTGAATTGGTAAATAATTTTTTTACACCATCACCAACTTCTTTTTCCAATGTTTTATTTTATCAGCAACTTCATTTGAAACTCATGAAATTTGCAAGTTTGTTATCATATTCTGCTTTAAAATCTTCAATCTCAACAGCAAACATATCTGAATCTGGAAGGTTTTGTAATAAATTTTCTAACTTGTTATCAAACTCATTTCTCAAACTATCAAAATTTAAACTATTATCTACATATTGAATACTTTCTGTTTTAATAATACTTCAAAAATATTTTGTGAATCCATATTGATTAAGTAATAATTTGTTAACAACTTCTTTAAAATCTTTACCATTACTCAGTTCCTTCAAAACAAAAACACATATACTGTATAACCACAAATTGGGGGATCTTTATAATCTTGAATCTGAGAATCATTGTAGTAGACGCTTGATTTTTTCAAATATTGGATCAATTCTATAGGTGGTTTGTCCTCAATTCTTCCATACGAATCAAAATAACATGCATTCTTGTCATTTTTATAATAGCAAATCCAATTCGTTCCACTTCCCATAATCGAGTCTAAATTCACAATTCCACATTCAAATTTCTTAACTTTTTCAGGTAATGTATCTCTCATGAAGATTCCTCTAAAAATGTTTAATATTTTTGCAGATTTCTTCCAATTCCCCGAATGTTAAAGGTTTAAATTTTTTTCAATGTTTGATTTCACGTAATTCAAAGTTTTTTCATCTAATCCAGATCCTGTAACATCTTCCAACTCTTTATCTAACCAATTTAAAATGTTTCGAACAATAGGAATCACGTCTTTTTTAACGATTGGAGCAGCTTTACGAACATAAGGAACAACATTTTTAACAACTGGAATATTTTCTCCAAAATCTAATAAATCTTTCAAAAGTCCACCATTTTTAAGTTCTTTCAACTGATTATAAGAAATTTCTATTCTGGATCCTTTATTGTTTTTCTTATGTTTTTCGAGTTTATTGTATTGTCTATTTGTTAAAATATCTTATCTTCGCCTATTTTTAGTTGATCTATTTTAAATTGAATACTAACGGGTATTTTTTTCTTAAAAGCTGATTTTATTTTTTCTTTCTGATTTTTGCTGAAATTTACGTTCACCTCCATTTATATAGTTAAAATTTCAAGTTCTCTTTGATTCCCATTCCTAGTTTTCTCTTCAAAAACATTGCTCCAGCTGTTGGAAGCGCAACAAATCTTTCACCTAAACTAGCATCTTTTGATAAAAATCTATCCATTGCCTTATCTTGCAAAACTTTATCTGCTATATGTCTGGAATTTGTGTCTCTATGTTTTGCATAAAAAATATCGTGTTCCATTGCAGCTTTATCTAATTTATTCACACCAGGATCTCCTCTTTTTAGTCTTTTTTCGAGTTTTGTGCCAGGCCCCAGATACTGATAAGTTGGTACGTGTAATTCAAAAGGTAAATTGTTGATAAAATCATTCAAAAGTCCGCTACCCTCAATCATAGATGAACTTATTGCCGGCAAAATTCGTTTTAAATATTTAATTCCATCAGGTTTTTCAATCACCTCATCAAGTTTGTTCGAAATAAAATCTTTAATCGCTTTCTTTTCGTTCAAAAAATTGTTGTTTCCAGCCTTTTCTTGAGCATAAATATAATTAATAATTCCATCGAACTTTGTCAAATCGTCGATATATCTGTATTCAATCTTATTGTCACTGTATTTTCTTACACCTGATCCTTCGATTCGTTTTTCCCAAATTGGTTTAATTAATTTCATATATTTTTTACCTCTACTTGACTTAGGCTTCTTAGTAGATGGATCATTATTTTTGTAAATTGAGTCAGATTCCCATAAAATGTCTGTACACTTTTTCAAATCTTCTTCAGGATATAAATTATCTTTTGGAGCGTTATGGTCTGGTAATAATCTCCATAAACCTTGAGTTCCTTCATATGTTTTTTCATTAATAATGATATTATTATGTTCAAAATTCACGGGCAAATTTCCAATCATAAAACTGTTCTTTTTTTATCCTAATACAAACCAAATTTATCATCTTTTACTCTAGGAAGAAACTTTCTACCAATTGGACCAACTATTATATCCATTGTTCTAGGACTTATTGGTTCAACTATTGTAGATTCTTCAATGATTCGAGGTGTTGAAGATGGTAATTTTGGCAATTCAAACTCTTCTACTTCAGATTCTGGAATCGAAATATCAGCAAATTGTCGTACAACTGGATCCAAATTCATCAAATTTTGATTATCACTTAAAACGTTTTCAATTTTACCTTCAACATTTTTAATTGCAGAAGTTACAGGTTGATTAATTTTTTGAATAAATTCTTGTTCTTTTTCATCAATTCGAATCTGTTCTTAAAATTCTTTGATTAATTTCTTTTCGATTTGATCAAGTTTTTTTCGCTTCTTCAGAAGTTACGTTCACCATTTAATTAGAAAATTTTTGAAACGTGAACGTGGAACGTAAAACGTGAACGTGGAACGTAAAACGTGAACGTGGAACGTAAAAACGTGAACGTGGAACGTAAAAACCTGAACGTGGAACGTGAACGTGAAACGTGGAACGTAAAACGGAACGTGGAACGTAAAACGTGAACGTGGAACGTAAAACGTGAACGTGGAACGTAAAAACGTGAACGTGGAACGTGAAAACGTGAACAGATTTACCGTTTTTCAGTTGTTTTCATAATGTAAATAAAAAGTAAAGATAATGAATTGTAACAAATATTTTATCAAGTAGATTTGTCAGACCACTGAGCAGCATTTATATTAGAAAATTTATTCAGATATTTACCATTTTTAGGCTTCGAAGTTAGATTAATAGTTAAAAATCAATAGTCTTCTTTCCAAATTTTATCACATAATTCATTAACCCTTTTACCGCCAAGAGCCTATATATAGGCTTTGCCATGAGTGGTGGTAAACCGCCAAGAGCCTATATATAGGCTTTGTCATGGGTGGTGGTAAACCGCCAAGAGCCTATATATAGGCTTTGCCATGGGCGGCGGTAAACCGCCATGAGCCTATATATAGGCTCTCTACACTTTCGGTTATTAGATATTGATGTTTCCACTGATTTTGATTTTGTTCATTTTAATGCATTCTGGACAATATGAACTTTCATAATAATATTGATTTGTTATGTTTATATTATTTTTATGTAGAGTATAGGTTACATTAAATCAGCGATATTTTGATGGCAGTGGCTATTGCGTCGTGGCCGTAGCAGCTGGCGCTCTGAGTCAGTTGTGTGCATGGCGTGTTTATGAGCACAGTGGTTATTGTTTGGGTATGAAAGGAACAGTAATACTTTGTAAAGGTGTTTGATTTCCATTTACAGAACTTGAAGTGATCATTAGTGTTAGTTTCCAGTACGTTTCTGCAGTTTGTTCGTTCTGAATCATTCGGTAATAACAGGATGAGTAAGAGACAACGTTCTCCGGTAAGTGAAGGGACACTGTTCCAAAATGTTGTTGAATCGGGAATAAACGTCTTTTCAGACGAGGATAGTAATACGGACAATAGTTTGAACGATTCAAGTAGCTCTGATTTTGTGGATGACTCTGACGCAGATCCGACGTATAATCCAGACCTACCGAGTACTTCTGCAGGTCCTGGTAAGTGTACAGTTCCAAATCCAATTGTTACGCCTAGGCCAGATGTAGGCAATTTTTCAACATAAGATGATAGTGAAGATGAGAGTATCTATAGGACTCCAAATCCCTCTCTAACTAATTTGACGAGTACTCCGCTTAGGCGTGGTTCATGTATTGACGAGTTTTCTTCATCTGAGGAGGATATAAATAATGTCAACACACAGAGAGAAATATGTCACAGGCCTATCAGAAGACGTCAACCAAGAAGACGTTTACCTGCAATTGATATCGGTGAGGCAAGGGCCCGACAAGATGACCCAGAAAGCAGCTGGGACGAAATAATAGAGAACGAGGACTCTGGCTTCCAACACTCGTTCCAATACGCGGAACTGCCAGGCCCAAAACACTGCCCCCCTCAAGATTCAAAACCTATTACATACTTGAACCTGTTTCTAACATCTACATTGATTTCGACATTAGTACTAGAGACTAATAGGTATGCTACGAACTATCTGGCAGCTCATGTAAACCGTTTGTCTCCACATAGTAGGCTAAAAGATTGGACCAATGTTACAGTCGCTGAAATGAAGGCGTTTCTGGCCATTGTTTTGAATATGGGCCTTATTTGTAAACCAACAATTGAGAGTTACTGGAGCCAAAAGTCCTCCCAATCAACCACCTGGTTTAGAAAATTGATGAGTCGTAACAGGTTTGAAATCATTTTGAAATTTTTCCATATTACAGATGTTTCTAATATACCTCAACATGGCCAACCTGATTACAACCCATTGGGCCGGTTTCAACCACTGATTGACCATGCGAATAGATTATTTCGTCAATTCTACACCCCAAACCAGTCAATGTCTATTGATGAATCGTTGGTAGGCACTACAAAACGTATTGGTCTAACCCAGTACATGCCAAAAAAGAAACACCACAGATGGGGAATAAAACTGTGGGTGTTGTGTGATGCAATAACACACTATTGTGTTGCATTTTCGTGCTACAAGGGCGCCAGAAACATGGAAGATATTGAGCAGAGAGCAGAATGTGGCTTAGCCCACAAAGTTGTAGTGAATTTAATGGAAATGGGGAATTACCTCAACAAGGGATTTCACTTGTATCTGGACAATTTTTTCACTAGCATACCTCTGGCTAGGTACTTGTACAGCAAACTCACTTGGCTGACTGGAACTCTTCGTTTAAACAGAAAAGGAGTCCCTAAACAACTAAAAGGAAAGTACAGGGTAGGCCAGAAAGTATATGTGCGAAAGGGACCAATACTGCAGATGGCTTGGAGAGAAAAGAAATCGAACAAGTCACAGTTTATTATTCTCTCAACCAACAGTGAGGCAACATCAGTTCGTTACACTATTCGTAGGAATAGGAATATAATTATAAAGACAAAACCGAAGATTGTTCATCAGTACAACAGAGGGATGGGTGGTATTGATGGAACCGATCAAATGTTGTATACGTATCTGGACGAGAGAAAAAACTTAAAACCCTGGAAGAAAGTAATTTTTAATGTTCTCGGACGAATGGTACTAAACGCTTACGTGTTGTACAAAATAAACACACAAAAGCCAATGTGTCGGTATGACTTCATGGTAGACATTGTCGAGGAACTGGCTGCTGATAAGATAACTGGAAGAGCTGACGCTGGCACTGGCGGCGATGGTCCTGGAGGAAAATTCGGCCTGGAAAAACTGCCTGATACAAAACAGAAAGACTGCTCTGTTTGTTCAGGAAAAAACAATCCTGAAGGTAAAAGAAAAAGATCCAGACTGCAGTGTACAAATTGTAAGGTTGGAGTACACCCAGAGTGTCTGGTCAAACATAATTGTGTGTAAGGATCACGTAGGACATTTTACAAAGTGTAAAGACAGTATATTTTCTTAGGCTAGTATTACTTTTTTATTACTATTCTATTCTAACTGTTCTATTATCATCTATATGTATATTTTATAATTGTAATCTTAGTTAAATTCTCAATAGACCTATAGTTAATTTAAAGACCATAATATTTTTAAGTTTTTCTCGTTTGTGAAATTTACATTTTTAGTTCTTGTATCTTTTTATATCTTTTATACCTTTTTATATAAGTGTTTGTAGTATTATTATATACATTATACTTTTATCATCATTGTATTTTATTTTAAGGTAATATTTGATTAGGTTTATCTGTTGTCATATAATTTATAACTTACAAAACACATTGTCACGATTTTTTCCAAATTTTCATTTTGTACTTGTACAATAAAAAGGTTTAAAACATATTTCAAATGGTTGAATTATTTTTTGAAACTTCCTGAAGTTCTTCTTAGTTAAATTTAAAATAGTATTGCATAAAGATTTTGTGGTAAAAAGAACAAACTTTGGGACTTATAACACTTCAAAGTTAATATTTGTTTGTATTAAAAAAAGAAATAAAAATTAAGTTAAAAAATTAAGTATTTAAAAATGTATTACAGCCAACATCTACACATAGAAAGTTAGCGCATTTAAAAATAAAGAAAACGATACCAACAACATCGTTTTATCTTTGTAATTAACGAAAATATAAGTGATAATGTAAACATGTGTAAAACTGAGCAAAATGCCGCGTGGCGGAGTAGCGACACGCTCCCAGACAGAGGCTTGGCGGTCGACGCAACTACTCATACAGATATCGTTGGCGGTCGACGCGCCAAGTGTGGCTTGCGGCCTGGCGGTAAAAGGGTTAAAGTGGTTAAAACTCATATCAGATCCCACATAATTGTTGTAAATCTGTCTCGAATAGTGATCGTCTTGCTTAAAAACACACAACATATTCAAATTAATTCTAATAACTTGTTTATCAACCTTTGAAAAGCATTGGGAAAGATAGATACAAGATATGTTTTTGTGACGAGATATTACGAAATATTCCTTAATAACGTCCTGATTTTCCAAAATACAATCATCAAAAACGATTAACGAATTGGGTTTACATTCGCTTAACGGAACTATGTCCTCAGAAGCATTATAAAAATGTGATATTTCTTTGCTTAAGTTCTTCTCAATATTTTTGAATCTTTGTTGTAATTTTTTGTATACGTCTTGTTCTAAAGATTTACTAAAAACATACAAATTGGAATAAGGAATCAACCTTTTGTAGATGAAATAAAATTATATTCTATTATGAAATCGATTATATTCTAATTAGAAAAAATATTAAAAGAATTCAAAAAATCGTTCTAACTATACAAGACTCTGAGGGAAATTTATTAAATAATGAGAGTAAAACAACAATATATTTCAGATTGAAACAGAATAAAAATGAGTTGATGATGACAAAATTCAATATTTTTACTTAATAAACAAGGGGCTATTTGAATGGCCCCTTAACAATCTTCATCCTGTCACTGTTTTTTATCAATGAATCTGACCTTTATTCTCGAAATAAAAATTACTAGTTAAATTTCTTTTCTATCTAAATGGAGTCAGTTGTAGACCTACTCAGTAATCAACTTAGATTTTAAAACAAACATATCTTTACAATTGTGGATGATAATAATGAATTTTGGTTCAAAGCAAAAGATGTAGCAGAAATATTAGAATTTAAAAATACGAATAAAGCTATTATTGACCATGTTAAAGAAAAGTACAGAAAAACATTTACAAACAAAGGGGGTAACGAATCGTTACTACCTACAAATTTTAAAGAAAACACTATTTTCATCAATGAACCTGGAATATATTCTTTAATATTAAAATCTAAAATGAAGAAAGCAGAATTATTTCAAGACTGGGTTTTAGAAGAAGTATTACCCTCCATTAGAAAATTTGGTGAGTACACACTTGAAAACAAGAGTAAATATTTAGAGGACGAAGTTAAACACTTGCAAATTAAAGATGAAATAAAAACGGAAATAATCGCAAAACAAAGTGTAAAAATTGACTTAATGAAACCAAACCTTGTTTGTAAAGATTTTGATAAGAAAAAACACCATGTTTTTGTATTAATTATGAAGAATCACATGTGGGAATATCCTTATTACGTTATCAGAGCTCAAAAGAGAGAAATACCGAAAAGATTGAAAGAACTTGAAATTGATTACCCAGAAATGGAAATTTTATTAAGACATGGAGATCCAAATAGTATAAATCTCTACAACCAAATGAAAGAATCTTTGAATATTTTATACAACGGAATTCATTTTACTACAAATATGGCAGAATCTCGACTGATTTATATAATATCTAAATTACACGATGAAAATGTTTCTAAATTATATTAAACTCTCGAATTATGATATTTTGTCTGTAAATGTTTTTGAAGATAAGGTAACCATTGAATGATTCGTCCACACTCGCAAAGAGTCGGTTTCTTTTGACTTTTTTGAATAATTCTTTTAGCACAATCTTTACAAAAAGCTTGTTTTTTTATCTTTACTATAATGCCAGTTGTGAATTTCTAAAATATTCTTAATTTCTTTACAAATACAACATTATTTCTCTTCTAAAGTTAATTTTTCTATTTTTTCGTATAATTCTCTCTCATATTTACTATGACAATCTTTACAATAATAGTATAATCCACCTTTGCTTCTTTTATCTTGAGAAAACTTCGACAAATCTTTAAATTCTTGACACTTTATACATTTATTTTGAGCCTCCATTTATATACAAAAAATTATAGCTTTGACTTTCTCAATTCAATTTCATAAAAATTTTCCGGTTATTTCTTCATTATTTAAATCTTTTATAGTATAAGTTACAGGATCTGTGTTATTAATTTGATAAATCACAAAGATTTCTCTTGACCAATTGTTCTTATATTTGTTCGAAAATGTTGTTTTTTTACTAACAATTCTTACATGATCATTGATTTTAAATTTAGTTTTCCTGTGAATTTCTGGTGGAATATACTTCAAAACGATCTCTAATAACTCCTTTTTTGCATCCTTATCTACGTCTTTGGGCTTCATTTTGATTGTGCTGTGAACTGTATCGTTATAATTAGTTACGATTTTTTGAATAATATCGATCCATTTAAAGTTTTTATTAATCTCAAAAATTACTTTCATTCTATCATTTTGAGTTCTGTTATATCTCTCTACAATACTTGATTTCTCTTCGTTTTCAGTATGATAAATCTTAATGTTGTATTTTCTCAAAACATCATTAAATTCTTTATTTTTAAACTATAAACCCTTATCTGTATGAAGTAGGTTTGGAGGTTTGTGATTGATCCTTATGGCATCTTTTACTATATCTTCGAAAGCTTTTGAAACATCCCTGCCGTTTTTTCTTTTGATAGATTTTGACCAAGCATATTTTGAGAAAGTATCAATAACATTTAACATATACTTAAATCCATCATTTTGATCTAAATAGTTAGACATTATTACTAAATCTGCTGCCCATAAATCGTCAATTCCTAAAGTTATAATTTTTCTCTTTTTAAACTTTTTTCGTACTGGTGCATGAATTTCTCTAGCTTCAATCTCTATTTCCGCTTTGTTCTTCAATTCTTTCTTTATTTGCTTTTCATAAGGATTCTTTATAAATTTACTCTTATTTGTCTTACATTTTGAACATTTTGCTGCAATTCTTACAATCCGTTTTGAGTTTGAACAATCTTAGAATCTATATTTTTTGTTTTTTTCTTACATTTGTGGCAGTGAATCAAATCATATTCCATTTATATATCAAAGTTTCCAACTTTGTTTAATTCGTCTAATATATCAGATTTTTCTTCATTTTTATAGCCATACGGTCCTGTATCGATCTTATTTTCTAGGACAATTCTCTTATCATCTTTAGCGTTCAGTGCCAACTTGTTTATAGTAACGGTGTACAACTCATGTTCATAACTTTTGATGACTGTCATCTCTCTAAATTCTTCTTTATCTTCGAACAAACATCTCTTCAAGTTTTCGATATTTATTGTTTTATTTACAACGCTTCTCTTAATTTCTTTGCACCTAACTGGATTTTTGTCAAGATATTTGTACGAGTACATTTTTGATCTCAATCCACAAAATTCTTCTAAAACTTCGCTATTTAACTCATCTTTGAATTTCCCTATTACCTTCTTATTTTTAGTAGTGAAACATTCGTGATCTTTTGGATAACCACTTGTATCAAACTCGTCTATATTTTCTTTAATAATTTTAAAAGGATCTCGTTTCAATTCTAGGAAATAACTGTCTGTATCCATGTAACACAGATTCAAATATGGGTCAAACTTCTTTAATTTATCGTAATAAAACTCGTGCATTGGCAATTTTGATAGGTCAAGAACTGAAAATCCTATGTAGATTGGCTTGTTAAATTTAACCTTTTGTTTGTACATGTGACTCGCTATACAGTTGTCGTCAAAGATATTAAAGCATTTGAAATTTGTTTTCTTAGCTTGTTTCATTGAAAATTCTTCATTTCCTAGTTTGATATCACATCTATTTCGCACATTTTCCATAGATTTTCCAAAAACTGAGTTGTTCATCAGCTTGTAAAAATCTTTCTCAAAGTCACTTGTAGCTTTGGTTCTCATGTTTGTGTTAAAATCAATGTAATTTTTCATAAAAGGATTCTGATCGAATGCTATAACTCTATTCACATGTTTCAACACCATCCCTTGTTCGAGGTAAAATTTCAAATTTCTTGAATGAACAACGTATTCAGTTTTATCCAGTAAAGTTGTGCAAAGTTTGTTTTTATAATGTTCGGGAGCAAGAGGCAAATCCTTGTGATGTTCATGTAAATTTGTTGGATATCCTAGATCAACTTCGAGAATATAGTCATAATCTTCTTCGCTAGTGAGTTCCAAAATTGTTTCTTGCCACTCTTCTTTTGTATATGTTTTAGGATTCATCCACTTGATATCACTAAACGGCAATTTTTGCATAAGACCATAACCATAAAGGTTGTTTGCATCGACATAAAGTAAATAGTTTTCGGGCTTTGTCTTATCGAAATCTTTCAAATATTTGTTATTTGCTTTAACATATCGTTTAATACATTGAGAAATACCTCCACGAATACCTTTTTCAATCATTAAATACATATTATAATCACTAATCAATTGTAATTCTATTTTCGTTAATTTTAACATCGCATCCCAAGCAAGACTTGGAGCAGTTAGATAATGTGCTGGATCAAGTTTGTAACAATTTAGACAAATGTTTCTGAAGTTTTCGAATATATCAAGGAGCAATAGTACATCTTGGATATTGTACAAATCAGAGTAATTTTTAAGATTTTTCTCTTTTAATTTGTTCCAAACGCTCAAGTAGTGTTGATAATCTTTCAAAGATATGCTCTCATCTGTCAAAAGTGAATAGAAATCTTGAATTTTCAGCTCTTCTGTGTAATCAAGTTTTTCAATACTATCGATAAATTCGTAAGGAAATATGCCTTTTCCAGATAGAATTTTAAAGATTTCTTCTTCGTCATTTGGTTGTCTTTCTAGAATTGCGTTTAATATTCGTCCATCTTGTATAAAATGATTTGTATGTTTGAAGTCTTCTTTCTTTAGATTTTTAGCTAATTTTTCAATAGATGATGCCATAAATCTGAACGTATCTACGAATGAAAACTTGATGAACTTTCTTGGTCTATCATCTTCAAACTCATACCCATATCCTGAATTTACTGTATAATTGATATATTTTTCATTTGTGTTTGCGATCAAATCAACATTTCCATATTGTTTAGCCAATTCTTTTATGTACAAATGAGTATCGTAATTTGACATATTGTGACAGAAAACTGGGATGTTCTGGGGAAATTTCAAATTCAGATTACAAATTCCATGAGCAGCACCACGAAATTTGCCGGTTAAATGACAATGATCTCTTACTTTATTATAACTCTTATCTTTCCAATTATCAGGAGTATAACCATATTGAATTGACTCAACATCATAAGGAGACCATTCACAAATATGGCATATGTTAGAATTGTGATACGAAATTTCTTCTTCTTCAGGCAATTTCATAGGCTTCATGTTCCTTGAATTATAATTTTTAGCTATGTATTTTGATATTTTATTGAGCTCTTCAAACAATTTTGCAGGAACATTAGGCAAATCGTGTTCATTTTTTGCTCTATAACATATAGGTTTGTACATGCGATTAGTCACATTCGACACTAAATATAGAGTAAAACCATAAGGAATATGCTTCTGAATCTTGGTTGTAGTCGATTTTTGCGGATTGTTTTTGCATGTTGGAATCTTCTCTAATATGCTTTCAAAATCCAAATAAATAACGTAAGGATGAGAAAATTTCTTTTGATAATTAGTAAATGATGTTGTTTGACCTGGAAATGGCATAATTGGTTTACAAACTTCATGTTGCTTGCAAATTTCTAAATGATCAGTTTTTTACAAATTTTTCATATTGCTTTGCTCGTTCAGGACGAAATTTTTGTTTTTCAATAGCACATTGGATAGAGTAAATAAAACAGAAATCATCTTCATTTTTTATATTTACACAAGCTTTTTTTACCTTGATTTCTTGTGGTAAATCGATATATGATCCTGCGTTCATAAATTCGTGTTTATTGAGGCTCAAAACTAGTTGTTTGCAGCTTTTAAATGTCCATCCAGAACCTCTATTTTGGATGATTTGTCTGTTCTCGATGTGATAATTAATTAAATTGCTTAGTAATAAAGTCGTTTACGTCAAAGATTTCGTCTGCTTTTATAGTAAAGTACATTGGACACGTTTGTGTTTCACCGTTCACTAAAGTTCTTTCATATTCACATTCCAAAGAGAGATAACCCTTCATATTTTTAACATTCTCATAAAATTTTTCTATTAAACTTTTAATTTCTGGCCTCATATTTGATAGATATTTGTAAATTGACATGAAATTGTCGTTCAAGTTTGTTAAAATGTATTGTTTGAAAAGACCGTGTATTGAGGATAACACTTCTACATCAATAATATTTTTAGGTTTTTCGTTAAGAGTTTTTTCAATTTCTTCGATCATTTCAGACTTAGTTTTATCGTTTGTTTCAATGGACAATTTTTCAGCGATGGATTGAATTTTTTCATCATTAAATAGATTGAGATCTTTTTTATCTTCCTTAAAGCTTTTCTTTAATTCACGCAATTTTTCTATGTTATACATCTTTTCGTGACCATCGATTTCATTCTCTTTAGCCCATTGTCTTAAAAAATTCAGTTCTTTCTCGTAAGTTTTTGGCATGGATTTTGGAACCATAATGTCGATCATATTTTTTTCTTAAAATTTCTTTTTTGTAGAACGGACATGATATTTTATCACATGCCATTTATATAGAAAAAATTTGATTGTGTCAAGTTTCACTATTTAGTAAAATATCTTTTTATTACGGAAATTTGAGTGTGTCAAGTTTCACTATTTAGTAAAATATCTTTTTATTAAGGAAAAGTTATCAACTTTTAAGCTTAAAGTTGGCAATAATTTGAGATAATTCAGTAGATTTTCAGGATTAAAAAAAAAACTCTAATACTAGTGTGTAGGGACTTTAAAAAACCTTGATTATCTACTGAATTATCTCAAATTATTGCCAACTTTAAGCTTAAAAGTTGATAACTTTTCCTTAATAAAAAGATATTTTACTAAATAGTGAAACTTGACACACTCAAATTTTTTCCTACGTAAATGGAGCTACTAAAGGAATTAAATGAAGTTGGTGAGCTAAGATTTAAAGAATATAAGAATTTGAATGAATTAGAAGAAAATAAGGAATACAAAATTTTGAATCTGGAGAAAATGAAAGATAAATTCGGGTTTACAACAATTGCCGAGTTGGAAGATTATAAATTACACTTACCGAACAGATTTTTGACTGTTTTGGATGAAAAAAAGATTAAAGAATTGAATAAACATGATAAATTACACTTGGTTGTTACTGGAAAGAAGACTATTAAAGATAAAGACTGTGTTTCTATCAATTGTGTAGAGTAGAAGATTTTTCGTTTATTCGTAGCAGACATTTAAAATAGATTGATTTGACTAGACAGCTCAAGAAAGTAGAAGCAAACAGCTATAGATTCGGTAATTTTTCATTCGTGAGTTACTGTTTGATTTTACAGATTCGTTTATTGTCCTTTAAACAGTATTTTCTCTTGATTTACTGTTGGCTCGAAAAGTTTCCTAGAATCGGCACTTTCCTACCTACTTATATATATATATATATATATATATATATATATATATATAGATATATACACACACACATCTTTTCGTAGAGTATGACAGAAGAAAATTAAGGTACAATTCTCATTTAAAGTCGATGTACTTATAAGTTAAGTAAACAATATTGTAAAGCTTTACCTTGCCCCCAAACACTTTAACTTAGTATATCACATTATATATCATTAACTGCAATATTGCTTTGGTAATAAAACTGTCTTTTTCATAAATTTTATTTATTTTACAAGATAGCATCTATAAAATATATATTACGTAGAATTTCTTATGCTATAGTTGTTATTTGTAGACATGTGTTTGTCCACACGTGAGAGTTGTTAGTTACTGTTATAATGTACCTGAAAATATGTGTTCACTTTATTATGAAATATCAATATTTCGTCGAATAGCTGTAGGCCTTCTTTCCATAACAGCCACCACTTTCAGTTACAGAATATAAGCTGCATACCTAAACATTTATAGTAATTTTAGTTACATGAATAAGAATAAATTCGTTGTAAATTAATTGTAACTTATTTATTACAATCAAACACCAGACGTTTAGCGTTTGTCGTCAACCCACCGTCATCAAAACAGAAGATGGCTCTTAATCCGTACAATTCAAGGCAATAAGAGTGAATTGTTACAGAGAGATTGTGGCATTTATTACTGGTGCAATCAATTTTATGTGACTGCTTCACTTAGTGACTTTATTAAGACCTTTGTAAACAACTGTTGTCACAGTGTTTCCAGTAGGGCCTTTCGCAATTTGTGGATTACAAATAGTAAAAAACATCTTTTGAATATTATTAAAAAACGCTTATTTATTTGTCTTACAAATGAAGATGAATCGCAAAATGTGTTACCAATTGCTAATCTCGAGAACTTGGATGATTTCGAATATTTCTTGATGTAAAATATTTTTTGAAATCTAAGGGAGGATTATACGAAGAAAAAGATTTAAACATCTACCTGAAATATTTTAAAATTATGAAAAATTTTAGTATTTATTTAGTATGACGAACGAGGATGCCAGATTCTATACATGAAAAGCATAATTAACTACGTATATCTATAAGATATATGTATCGCATAATAGGCTGAACGAAGAATAAAAACATTCCTTAGTGTAAAAATACATCATTAAATTAGAAAAAGTATATACTACGATTTCCACATCCATACACCAATTCATGATAAGACAGACTAATGTGGTAACACTATTTTCTCAAATTGAGATATTAATTACAGAATGCCACTAATTTAAATATTCTAATCAGAATATAACACTATGGTTACATCTACAACGAAAGCATAGGCCTCAACTTCTTTTAAGGTGGAATTAGCTGAAAACGTGCTTCCTACAAATTTATGACGGCAATACTGCAGAAGCCATGTTTGTTGCCAGCCCAACTACTACATATACCCGTTCTGAATATGCTGTCAGGATCGCAGAGGTTGATTTAAATACAGGGCAAGTTTCCCAGCTTCATTCACTGAGAATAATACTGTTGCTTCCATCGCTGATACCCTTTCACAGTATTTGGTTGTATTTAAATGACATACTTATGTTAAATTGAGATATATTCTTAAAAGAACCTGTCTAGTTCTATTAGTATCCTTGATCTATCTGATATCTACAATAATGAGAACATCTTTAAAAAAATAAATCAGTGTTTTCTTGGAAACATTCTATACAAATAATTACTGGCACTGTAATAAGGTTTGCATATTTTATACCACTGCAACTGTATTATCAAATGAATAACCAAAAACTGTAATGAAAAAGTTGGAAGGTTTATAAGAAGAATTGTACAACAGAAATACTACGAGGGCTGTTATTCAGTTTACGTTTTAGCAGAGGTGGAAGTTTAACAGGATATTGTGCAAAGAATTTAACGAAGGCCTTTTAATCAAGAGAACCCACTTTAAGGGGTGTCATTACAATTAGATGATAATGCTCTGTAGTCCTTCAGTTGATTCACTCACAGCCTGTCATGTACAGACCGTAATAGGTACAGCCATTGACAATTCGTGGGACTAACACCATAGTAGTTAATGTAGAGTGTTATAATTTATTAAAGATAACACTTTAAATTTAAAAATTCGACTTTTTCAAGGCACACTGTCTACAAAATGAATCAGATGATTTTTTTTACTACTCAATCGTATTGTTCAATATGGATGTTTTGTGTAATTGCCTGTGCGTCAGCACGACATCTCGCTAATGAAATTAGCTATTACTTTATGGATTACTATAATACTTCTTGGAGGGTAAAAAATTTATCGTGATTTATTACTATACATTATAATTATATACAATAGTTGATATTTTAACATACATTTTGTTTGTAATGATTTTCATAACGACCACATACAATTTCGTGACAAAATTAACTGTTTGAGCTGAAGTAAACGAAGAACAATTGAATTATTTTGATGTAATAAAATAATAACGTTTTAAATTTGAATTTAAATGTAAAATCATACTTATATCCATTGGTAAAATATAATAGGCAAAGCGTGTACTCACCATATTAACGCGCACATATATTTTTGAATATTTGCATATGCATGATTTTCAGTCAGGCATTTACTAAAAATTAAAAGTTATCATTATAAAGTTTTAACGCTATATGAAGCAGTATATATTTTGGACTTGTTGGAGTTCTATCAATAAATAAAAAAATATATATTTTGTTTTAAAATTTAACTTGTGAGAAAATATAATTGAAATAAATTATCTTTTCTATATTTATGTTAACATTTTATATTGCATAATAAATGTTAAATGACAAGTAAGTGGTCAGTTTAAAATCCTTAATCTTGAAAAATGTATAGCCGTAATCCCTCTGAAAGGATCACAAAGAAAGTTTTAATTAAAGTTACTTCGACCTCAATAGAGTTTTAATGAAATTCCAGGAGATGATACTGCTCAGTGCTCACCGTGGTATTAATAAGTAAACTGGCTGTTTGTGTGAGTTGGATCATCCTTACTTGACAATACTCTGCTATTTTAGTAAGTGTTATAAATTAAAGGTTGTATTTTCCTTTAGGCTTACTTAATTGCAACAGCTTAAACATGGTACTTCCACGGTTGTACTCACTCACAAGAAATATCATGTTACGATCTATTCAATCTTTCCAATAAGAATTAACTTTGCAAAAGGTTAACGACCTGGTGTCCCAATGAGGATAAAAATCTACTAAAGCTAAATTTGTTAGTAATATATCCAAGTTAAAAAGTTTATAAAAGTGACGTAAATCTTTGTTAAAATTCTTGAATAATATAAGAGGAGCGTTATAGTAGAAGCGAAATAAGCAACTACGTATAGCTACATAAGAACAAATATTACATTTCAAATGTTAAAACAAAAATATTTTAATTCTTTAGAATTACACTATTACATTAAAATCACCTAGCCCCACTGCAAGATATTATTTTGAGAAAATACTGTGTTGATATTCTGCCAGATACATCTGAATGAAATCAGAACATAGTTATACACATTACTATGTAAAGATTAATGACAAAGTGGTCATAATTCCATTCGATAATTGCTTATTTACATTGCCCTGCCTTTCAGAAATTTGTCCCTTGATATCCATATTTGATCAGATTGTACATCGTGAAATATTTTTACCAAAGCAGTCATCCTCTTTCGCCGAGCTAGGCATAAAAGTGCTGGTGTTTCCAAAGAGTTGATATTGAATAACCTATAAGGAGTTAAAAAGTTTACGATGTAACATGATGAACCAAATATATTCAAACATAATTATTGAATTAATTCATTTATTCTAGTAACAGGAAATAATACGTAGTTATAAGTTGAATCACCCGTGACAACTTCCGTGGCTGACTGCGCCGAGCAGTGCCACCCACCACTTCGCGCTTCCGCGGCAGAATGTGCTATGCAGTGTAACCTGCCTACTGTTTGCAGAGATCAACGTTGTGCGAATGCGAGAGACCTCGTGGCCAGCCTCAAGACTACGATTGAGGCTCTCGAGGCAGAGTTGAATAGTTTGAAGGGAAAGGTGAGTAGCCGATGTACGCGTGAGCAGCCTTCTGAGTGGTCGGTGGTGAGCGACAAATGAAGACATCTTCCGATAAAAACAGATGATAGATATCAAGTTCTCTCAGACCCACGGAATGCAACGCCTCCATCGAAAACCTCTGCAATACTTAAAACTTACAAAGGAGATCAATAGAAAGAGAATAAGAACAATAAGAAAACCCTTAAAACTCATCTGCCTCTTTCTTCAATCTTTATTGAAGGGGACAGCCACATCCGTAGTTTGGTTGGCCATGTGCGGCGGAAGGTGGCCCGTCACACGAAGGTGGATGGCTTCTGCAAACCTGGAGCCAGTTGCGACGTCCGATGGCCTCCACCTGATAGCTGCTGTGTCATGGTAGCGGGGACCAATGATGTCGCCTCCGTTCAGCAAAGCAATGTCTACCGACACCTTGAACAGTGCATCGTGAGTAGGCTACTGACCACCAGCGTTGGTTTTTCAACCCTGCCCCACTGGCCCAATAAATAAGCAGCATTGCCTTCACGTTTCATGGGATAAACTTGAAGCAGAGCAGCAAGCATCTTCTGGCGGAGCTGCTGATTGATTGTCTGCGGAGGTTGAATCGCTCCAATTCTCGAACTCCGTCCCGGATTTCTGTCACCACTGCCAAACCACCACCAATTCGACCACAGAAGTCTTAAACTACCCCACTCCCAACTACCTTTGAACTGCCAGTCGCTGCTATCTCCAAGTGCTGCCCTATGAATCGCAGAGGCAGTAAACTGTGGGTCGTCGGTACAACAATCTGATTCACCATCTGATTTATTAATGGCTTGAATTAGCAAAAAAAAGCTGTCCGCCATTCAATTGTGTGTGAATCTGACGTAAAAATATTAATATCGGGGATTCACACAACCAAACAGTCTGAAGAATATCTAAATAAATTTCACAAAATTCAAAATTCAATTCAAGCATTGCGGCTTAAGATATCTTATCTTCTTTCGATTTAACATGTTCTGTAAACTCACCATCACGAGTGTCTGCCTCGTCGAGTACGGCCATCAACAACATCACCACAAACGTCCCAGACGTTTCGGTCTCTGTTTTGAACGCGCCCATCTCGGATCAATTCCCTCAGGAAGCCGTAATTACTAACTCCAAATTGAAAATTAGAACCTCTCTCCCTGAAAAGTCTGCAAACGTTCATATTTTAGCAATTGTCTCAGGAAGGAGGTTGTGGTTATTCCTGGATTTGTTCGGTCCAATAGAGGAAACTCCTTTAGAGGAACGCCTTCCATGCGTTTTTTAAAACGAGTAATTTTTCGTTTAAATGTTACTAGCCATTCTAAAATGCCAAAGAAGAAGAGCAACCTGGATTACTCAGGATATTATCAATTCAAGATAAAGGCTCATTTTTTATCATTCGATATATGTCAAGACCAAAAATGAACAATTTAAAACTTTTCGAAATTTCAAGCAAAACTATCAAAAAGATATAAGGAATGCCAATGTAAGAGATGTCGAAACCAAACTGAGACAGTCATTCAATTTTTCAAAAGGCACTTGGAAAATGTTCGTAATTCTATTCGAGAATAAACGCTTTTTAACGAGCGTGGGTAAAACGCTCTTTGTTTGTTGCGTTTTTATAATGATAAAAAACGGCAAAAAAGCAATATTTTTTTCCAAATTTTCCGACACTTAAAACAACAAACGAAATAATTGATAATTCGTTTGAAGTGGAAAGTGATTTAACAATTTTTTTTAACTGTGGCTGAACCAGACAACTCATTTTTGGACAACGTTCGCGATGATCTATTTACGAGACCGGTCTCGTCTATGGTTCTTTTTCCAGTGGCCCGTATCGTGCGGGATCTGAAGCCGAAAAAATCCAGTGACATCAATTGCATGTCTGTGTGGTTGTTCACAATTGGTGCTTCAAATGCCTTTTAATTCCAATCACCCGTCTATAATTATTGTTTATAACGTAACTTGCGTCTTTTTATTTATTTTTATTTCGCACTACACCTTAGTCTACAAAACGTTATCATTTAAATTTTAAATATGAGCAGTCATTACCATCATTAAGTAATTTAAATTATTTATTAAACGTGTTTATTATTATTATTAATATTTGTGTGTGTGTGTGTGTGTGTGTTAAATTAACTAAATTATTTTTATTCAACCATAAACTATTCAAACGACTGCGCTGAAATTTGACATTAAGAATCTTAAGGTACCTGGGATGAATATATGCATATTATTATTTCTAAAATCCCTCCGGGCTACTCCCAACTGGTCTTTAATGTAGCAACAGAATCCCTCTAAAGTTCTGAAATATTCGGTAAAGGAGCATTTCTAATTTTATCAACTGTTCTGTGTGAACATTATTTATTATTTAAAAATTTTTTACACACATAGTGAGTGAAAATATTTTTAGCGTCGTTTTAGATTTTAGCGATTAGGTAAGTACTTATCTATTTTACAAAATGTCCCAAAACATAAGATGTCAGAATTTGACACTGAAGACTCCCTTTGAAGCAGCGGCAAGAACTGTGCTAGATCTCTGGACTGTGATTTTGAACTAATGTACTAGTTCCAGCTCTAAATGTTTTAAAATATTAACAATGTTTTTCAGTTAAAAAGGAAACAAATGCGTAGTATCATTATAAACATACTTTTGGTTGTGCATTTCAAAAAAATATTAAATATTATATCTAAAAATAATGTTACTATGTAACAAAGTAAATTTGAATAACTAGAAATATAAACTTTTAACGTATTTTCTTGATCGTGGTAAAAAGGCAAACTCAACATTGGCGTCGGAAATAAAATGCACTCAAACCAGTAGAGGCCATAAACGTGCAACGCCTACTAAACTGCGAGCAAAGAAGCGAGTAACTGCTAGCAAATATGAGAGAAATTCTAGTCTGACATTTACTTTACATTTAAACAATGTTATTAAACCAAACTTATTTGCCTTTTTACAAAATTGTGGTTAACAGAGCTGTGTGTATATATATAAATATATATTTGATCAGAAAGAGGTAAAATCAGCAATTGAAAAAAAAAACAAAAATATCAAAATAAATTAAATTGACTATAAATAAACCGGTTTTAAACCCAATATTATCGTCGGAAATATAACTGACACGAACCAGAATTTTTCACAGAGGCTTGTACCGCAGGTAATAGAAAAAGCATCTGTATAGAAGTATTGCTTTTCACAGGGGCAATTTATTGGTGGCATGCTCTCAAGTGGGCAAACCATTCAGTTCGTTTGTGTTAGTTAAATATACTGTAGAATGCATTGCGTTGAGGGTTTGATGTTGTAATTACTAATATTATCATATGTATTATGATATATGTTAATTATCTATACAGAATAAATTATATCAAATGAGATAATATGAATGTTTAATGTATTGTAATTTTTATTTTCCGTCAGCGATTACAGCGTCCCATGCTTCTTCCACTCATATACCACATTCGCACATACTAATAAGAATTTATATGCCAAAAAAAGTTTGCCGGGTCAGCTAGTATTTACATAAATGATGGCAGATATTTCGTTATAACGCGTTAGGTATAGATGGACTAGTCAATATTATTGTTTTTCTTCAAGTAATTGTTTGAATACCAACGTTGCGAGTATATCTGGTGTTGTGTTCATTACTAATGGTTGTCAAGGATATTTTGGTTTAGACATTGATCGTGCACAACAATAGTAGTCCCTGAAATTATCAAAGAGAGCTTCAGTAATTTTGTTATCTGTATCTAAACCCGTATTGGCAGTTACATAAAACCTGATTTGCTTTAAGGAGTGAAACTAAATGCTATTATATGTCTAAACTAGTAAGCAGAGAGACTGGTTTCAAATTGGTTTTTTCAGTCATGCCATTACCTTTGTAAAGTGGAAATATTTTGGCTATTTTTAAATTAGCGTGAAATACTCCGGATGTGAAACTATGGAAGATTAAACAGTTTTGAACGGGATAAACATTTTCTTTAACAACCTCAACTTTGATACCATCACATCCGGGTGCTGAACCCTCCCCCCCCCGTAATGCGTAAATGTGTCGTACCAAGTCATTCTCACTTACTGCAGGAAAAGCAAAGTCTGCAGCTAGTTGCAAGTCCATGTCATTGGGTCCCTTCTGAGTCAATAACAAAAAAAATTATTTTATTTTTAAATTGAATGTTTGTTTTACACATCTTTGTTTAAATCTATCTCTTGCTTTGACTACTTGAATTAGACCTGTTGTTATGCAAGATTTTAATTTCTTGAGTCTAGCATTACGGATAGTTGGATGATTTTTTTTACAGTGATCTATAGATTTAACCACCGATTAACATCTACGACACAGAATTGACACCATTGCATTTTAAATTAGGTTCCCAATCTGCGTTAGTAAGTTTTTAGTGAGTAAATTATTGCCCCTATTATATCAGTGTCAGTAATCTTGAGGCCGTTCTGTAGTGGTTACTCTCTGTTGTGTGCATTACAGCAGACCGTACTTCACTCATGTCACAAAAATGTGGCCACAAACATAGACTTCTGACATTTTAAACTGTTTACTGGGATTCGTGCAGTGTGTAAACAAACCTACTAGAGAAACTGAACAAAGTTTATCTTCTATCCAAGTTTATATTTATAATTTAAAAATCGATCTTAATAATAACAAAATGCATTTATAATTTTCAAAAATCACTTTAGAAACTTATAAAAAACTAATACATTATACTGTTTTTTTAAGTTGAGAAAGTCCAGGCTAATTCCGTACATATTCCCTAACGTCACTTTTTTAACAGTCGCTAAAAATATTTATTCGCATAAACAATAACACTGTCACTCCTGTTGCATTGTTCATAAGTCCTGATCGTGTCATACCCCTCTATGTCAACTCCCACTACTCCATCACCCAGCCAACACTCTGTGAATACTACAATATTCAGCTCACTACTTAGTAACTCCAAATAAACAATAACACTGTCACTCCTGTTGCATTGTTCATAAGTCCTGATCGTGTCATACCTCTCTATGTCAACTCCCACTACTCCATCACCCAGCCAACACTTTGGGAATACTACAATATTCAGCTCACTACTCAGTAACTCCAAATAAACAATTACACCGTCACTCCTGTTGCATTGTGCATAAGTCCTGATCGTGTCATACCCTTCGATGTCAACTCCTACTTCCCCATCACCCTGCCAACACTATGTGAATACTACAATATTCAGCTCACTACTCAGTAACTCCAAATAAACTAGAACTTTTTCTAAGTAGCCATTTGTAGACAACATGTGATCGCTGCCATCCTCAAGCAAAGAAGCTGCCATAAGGTAAACTGGCATATAATCTTACCTAATAATTTTGTTTATGGTATTTTTTTTCAAAACCAATTACGCTAACTATGTTGACAACATTTCTAAGAGAAAGATGTAATCCTATAAATAGCACATATGTTGAGAATTAATGTCCACAACTTGCACTGTTATAACTGCAATGTTTTAAATCTTTTAATCGAAGAAAATTAATCTCTTTTATAGTAAAGTAAGATTTTTATTATGTAAATACTCGTACCTACAAGTCGAATAAAATACAACTATGATTGACATATATTTTGTAAAAGACCGTTTATAGTCCTAATTTAATGTGTCACAGTTTCATGTTAGTATGATACAATAGTTTCAATGTTTCTTCTTAATGTATCAATGTTTATTTGTAATAAAAGTCAAGGTAAATTATTACCTCGTATTAATAATTAGTCTTTGATATCACATTGAATTTATAAATTCAAATTTGTTATTATACTGCCTATTCTGTTAATTAATCATACTTTTTACATGTAGGATACTTTAACTATCTATTTATGTTTATTATTTTCGACAGTGTTTAGTGCCTTTGATGTGAACAGTCAAGCTTACAATGGTCATGATTTTAGGGCCAGAACTTGCATAAATACAGGTAGATTCTTTATCAATCACCTAGAGGAGTATATTGTTGCTTAATCAGCTGAATATAAATTTTGGCATAGTATTTTCTTTGCTTCAAACTAACGAAAACCTAATGTGTTTATTTTAAATGTTTCATTGTTGTTTTTCATTTGTATTTAAATGTCCATTTCGATTGCTACTGAGAGTAGATGTTGCTTACTTAAAATTGCTAATAAATTTGATGACAGAATTTAATTATTATTAATTATTAATATAAATGGCACAAATAAGTTGTATAAATTGGTATGATCTCACTATTCTTATAACAAAGGAAACTTGAATTTATTTCTGAGATAACTGTTGTTATCTGGTGTTCTCTGTTAGTTGAAAATAGTAATCAGGTGATTTAAGTAAGTTAATTTTAGTAATTTAATTAACCAACTATAAGAACAATGAACTGATCTTTATTGGTTGGATGATATTACATTTGTCAACTTGGATCATTTCTCTGATTTAAGGTATTATATGTTCATAATACAATTAACCAATTGTTTGATATTTACCTATCGATAAGAAGCTTGCTGGGCCCATAACTATTTTGGAGTGAATGTGTTCAAGGGCTTTTTTGGGATTTTGTCCTGGTACACCTCTGGACTGCGCCCGGAGCCTGGTGGACTTATTGCCGAGCCGTGCTCCTAGCCGTACCGCCTTACGCCTACCACTACCGCACTGCGGATCCGCTCGTGTCGCGTCGCGCCGCGCTCTGGACCGGACGTAGTAGGCCTTTTGTGTTGTGACTCCCAGTTGGTGAGTACAGACTTGGATTATTTCACAGAGTGCTCTTATAGATTAGTGAATTGGACGCGGACTGATGTCTAATTATGGCCCAGCAGCCTTTGTATTGTGGAAGGAGCCCTTAAAACGCTACCCTCCAGACGTAACTGCACACCTTAGTGCATTATAGTGTATCTTTAGTGTATTTACTTGTGTCTATTATTTACATGTCTAAGCCATTTATTGTATATTGCATATTGTTTTGCAGAAGTGGAGCGCTCCCTACCATAAATAGAGTTCATTTAGCCATATTTGTAACTTTCTCTAATAAGTCAGTGGTAACATTGTATCTTCGCCATATTGTTGTTATTAATTTTCTGTCTAAAAGCATTTACTTACTGTAAGGCTGGATTACTTGTGATAATTTCATGCAATTTCTGCACATTAAATAATTAGTTTAATTGCAAAAATTTGAGTGTTTTGTTTCTTTTGTTCAGTCCTATTAACTGGATTGGGATAACATCGCATAAGTATTAAGGGTCTATATTTAACCTTGTATTCAGAATATTTAAATACAGCTATCTGTGTAGTCCAAAGGCCTGGTTGACAAAAAATAGCTTTAGTGTATGGTAGTAGGGAGCCTGATTGGTACTTTCCTTGGAGCAGGGATACTGTTCCTTGTTGGAGCCCTGCCTGTCACCTGTCCTACAACAAGGTGGCGCCCTTTCCCTCACCGAGCAACCTTAAAGAAGAAGAAGTACTAATCGTAGGTTACCCTATACTCTTACGGCGCGCTGTCAAGGATCACCCCCTTTTACCACTGAGTGATACAGGACATTTGAATAATTCCCCTAGGGGAGAACGTTGCAAAATCCATAATTTAGCAGTAGCTATTATAAATAAAATTATTTATGTTTATCTATATAATTAGTAGAGGGATTGCCATAGACGTGTGGCACAGGAGACGCAACGATATCAGTGCGAACTATATGGTCTAATAAGAATGTTTAGTGATTTGCGTTTGTCTTGATTACCTGATAAGATTGCAATTACGTGGGAAATATTTTTTGTTCTTTACAACTAATGTGGTATCCCTACTTCATTTTCACAGAATTATGTTTGTGGCATACGAAAAGATACACATATACATGCATGCATACATTTCAAACTAATTAAAACTGAAATTTCTCTTTTTTGAGGTCTTTGTTTGAATGAGGTCTTAATAGTCTTCTCATGCTCGTATGGGAAATAACAGTGCAGTTCAAATTAGAGCTAATTTTGCATCGCAACTTAAAGTAAAACAAAACTGTCAATTATCATATCGTGGAAACATTAATATTTTTTTCAATTGTAAACGATAATCTCAAATAAATAAATATAAATAAATAAATATATGTGTATGTGTGTGAGTGTGTGTTACTTGGTAAAAGTTCTTAGTGCTAAGTTTGACTTGAGTTGCTCTGTAAAGCAGTTTGTACTGACAGACGCTCTAAATAAAAGGCATTTTTTATGTATTTATTTATTTTTATTTACTAGGTTATTACATTCTAATAATAGAGTGTTAGTAATCACATGAGACTATGAAGACAGTGGCCTTCCGCCACAACTAGCAGTTTAATACTCTAAACCAGCAGACCACCATCGAGGAATCGTGCGCTTGGTACGTGGGGTTGGAGCTGCTGGACTTCAATACCGTCCATAAAAGTTGTTATTTCATGAGGCATGTATAGGCATCTTGCGTTGCATGGGAAGCTATACCTTTCGGAGCTGGTGTTGAAGGCCTTGGTGAACATGCCCTCTGTACTCCTCTTAATGCAATCTACATTACATTCCTCGCCGCATTTGCCGTCATCATCATCACCCCTGCAACGGCTGTGACGGCGATGACAGAAGAGTCGCCGCAGTCTGCTGTCTGTCAACTGATATCTGCGAGTCGTCCAGTGTTGTAGCAGAGACATTGTGCACACTCGTTAACACCGTTTTAACCATCACGTTAACACCCAGTGAAGCTGTCAACTACTCGAAATGCTATGCCATTCCACAAAAAACATTGTTTAAAAACTACACTCGCGGTATATAAAAAAAATTCAAACTTCATTGAAACCTTTTGCGAACCATTGCAAAACATAGGAGATTTTCAAACTAATCCTTTGAACGTGTAAATTGCAAGTAACAAATAGGATGAGTTATGCAAGGTTTATTTTGATCGGTGACATTAATATCAACGTTCTCTATCCAACCCTCTCTCTAATCCAACGATTCCCAGACATCCTTTCTTCCATTAAATGGATAATTAAATTGATAAATGGATCGTTAACAGTCAGTTCTATGACGAAAACAACCATGGTCAACGTCATTCCAAACATTTCCAACGCAGCAGTCCCTTATTTTATGCAGCCATATCTCATCTGTTTATGTTTAGGAGATGACAGTCGATGGATGTATGGGCGAAATTGAAATTGAAACTTAAGGATACTGACTGTAAGATTTGTAACATTGTCAATTAAAAATTTAATTACTAAATCTTTATGGGAGAATATATATATATATATATATATAATATATATATATATATATAATATATATAATATATATATATATATAGATATATAAAATAACATTTTAAGAAAGTTTATCTTTTTCAAATATTTTTATAGTAATTTATAAATTTTAGTAATAGTTACAGATTATTTATAATAGAGATTTAGTAACAGTCAAAAATAATTTTATAAATCAAGATATGAAATAATCTGTTCGAATAGTAATATTATGTGACATACGTAGTACGAATAATGTTCTAGAAAGTTCGATTTCAGTTTTTTGCTTTGCATGTAATAAATAGTACATTTTCTTTTGAATTACATTCTAAAATTTTATTTTACTTGCATTTTCAAGAAATTCGAATATTTAGGTCCATTTTAACTTTGAAACAGGAAGCTAGGTTTAATTTATTTATTTGTGTCAAAGAAGAGATCTTTTCTTGAGATAAATTTTACAAGACAAGTGGTCGAATGAGCATTTGTGCATTAAATAAACGTATTTAAAATATATCTTAAAAGATTGATTAATTATTTTATTAAATAATTACCTTCAAAATTTATAAAGAAACGATTTTTAAGTAATTTAAGAAATTACTGTCCTGGGTATCTTTTTCAAGAATAATATTTACTATTACATATTATTATAGGAAAGAATTTATAGTAGAACATTTTTGTTTGCGTGGAATTACTCTAACAGGTCTAGTAAGAAAATCTTGACGACCAAAACACCGGCTTAGGCAAATCATGTTTAATTAAAATAATTTTCGGTCTTTTAGGAGCCTTTAGATCATTTTTATTTTAAAACCAACAAAATTACAATCCAGCTAAAATGACTAATATCGTTATCCCATAACATTTTTCAATAACCTATTCTAAGCAAATTATATTTATTTACATAAATGTTAGATGTTAAAAAATTATATGAGTAGTGTACGTATATTTGTACCTAAACTTAATATTTTAAAATTAAAAGAGATAAAATCCTATTCCAATACAAGTATAAACCAGGAGTTCTTTTATATTTATAAGATAATTAATTGAATATACAAGTAGGATACTTTCAAAAACTTATTCAAAGAGTATTTCCCAGAACTTTCCAATGGAGTTGAAACAGTGACATAGGGTGTCTTGTATTGATTGGATAAAGTCTTGACTGTTTCCTGGAATCTTAATGTAAACGATTATTTATTTAACGTATTGTAATGGATTGATTTGTATGATTTACATACTTTTAATAGTTATGGACTTGAATAAGGGAGTTAGATATTATTTGAATATGAATGAATGTAGATAAAAGTTGTATTAGATAAAAGAATATAATTGATAACAAAGCGAAATCACTGTAATTCTGAGATCAAAATAACTAATACTGGTTTAATTAATTCTTTACAGAAACAAGTATCTAAAGAATTACATATCTAAATAAATATGTTACATTCCCACCAGTTTACATACGTTCAAACTGTGTTTGTTACGTTTTAATACCTTGAATTTTAAAGTAATTTCTTATGAATAAATTATGAAGCAAATCAATCTATCAATATAAATTATATAAATTCAACCTGGGAATTTAAATCCTAACAGATTATTGTTATACGTAAATGTAACGTGTCTATAGGAATGTTAATTTCCATAAACCAATTACAACTATTTTGTTTCAGTATAAGAGCGATCAAGTGACTCGTAAACCTTTAATTTTAACAATGTACAACTCCCAAAAGAATCCAATAATTAAACTCAGTATAAATTAATAGAAATTGTAATTATAATTAACACCAATAATAGACCATCGCCAAGCTATCTTTTTTACTTTTAATTTATTGTCACTATTTCTTATTTATAAACCTTCAGATGTTGACATGTCCAGACTTATAATTAACAATCAATCAAATCATTCAATAATTGTGTCCTTCAAGTTCTCAGTGCTAATATTTTCAACACAAACTCAAAATAAAAATCTTCATTAAATACAAAATAAAATAATCTTCTTCAAATACAAAAAGAAACAACTAATAAAATCAGACTTCTTCTCAATATAAAAATCAAACAAATTAAGGTAATATTAATAATTAAGTAGGAACAAAGACAATGTCCAACCAGTTAAACTCAAATTTTTATCAATTACTACATCCTTATTTGCTGTACATTTCCAATTTTCAAGATTATAAAATTACCCAGAATAATCTGGTTGCCTTTGAATATTAAATTTAGGAGCTTTTAATATACATATAGAATCTCAGAAAATAAAATAAAATTTCTTTATCAGCAGGCAATTCCTGAATTAATCAACTTGAACAGGAAAATACAATTAAGCAATTTTCTATTAAAATGTTAAATTCTAACTTTTCACAGTACTTCACATATTTCCAGAAGACTTCACAAACCAAAATAACTGTTATTGATCAATTACTTAAAAATTCAAACTTTAAATTTTGAAAAGAATTTAACTTTAAACTCAACCTTCCTACCGAAATATCTACACGGCAAGAGTAGGCTAATCGCTTCTACAACGAACTTATCTCTCTGAGCACACAGCAAAGACTCCACTAAAAACCCACTTGAATTAACCGGAAAGCTCTCGAAGTACCTCCCACCATCCAATCAACCTAACGTTGGCAAATTAAAATTGACCAAACACAATGTCTGAACTGGACGGCACCTGTCCAACCCAGACCTGTATCTTATGGCCAATACCTCGAGACAAAAGGAAGCTTCTAAGCATTCCTCGAACCCGAATCAACAAGATATTCAGCACTGCTGAAAGGATCACAATTCTTACAATTCACTTATATTATAAATTTACAATTCTCTTGACATAAATATAAATATTCCTATAAATTACTAAACAAATATAGGAAGCATATTATAGTAAACTAATTTAACTTAGCAATCACGTTTTAAAACAGCTAAATATTACTAGTGTAGAGTTTTGGGTTGTACACGGAACAGCTTGGTGACATCACCATTTATCCAGGCAAAAGTTGTAAAAGGAGCAGTAATGTTAAGAATTGGCAGTTTATTGGCCATAACACTAGTCTCAGCCTTGTGCTGCTCTACTTACTAGTTCTATCCAAAGTTCCATTCTCTTGATTTTCTTAGGGTACATTTTGTTAATGATAACATATAAAATCGAAATAGTTTACTAGAGTGTTATAAAGAATTTTCAGTTTAATTTGTCTCAACTATGGTCTCTGCGTGCTACTATAACTATTGCTCACTAGAGGGGTTTACCTCTTTCAGGCACTTTTGATCCGGATAATGTTTATTTTAGACAGTGGAGGCTACCAAACAGTAGATTCCTCTGTGCATGAATGGCTTCTTGAAATATAGAGAAACGAAAGAAGACTTTCAAGCCAAGTTCGTCTAATGATAAGAAAGTTATTTGTGTTCCCGAGACTGGGTGCTCACATGTTTTACCAGTTTATGTACTATTCTACAAACGGAGACTCCAAAAAACAATATGAGTGAATGATTTACCTTGGATATAGTAGATTGTATAACCTAAACGTTTCTGTATTTTAGATTATAAAGAAACAGGCTTATAGACGGCACGACGTTTGGGTTATGTAAATCCGAACTCAGGCAAATTCAAAGTCTCTGTATTTTATGAAATACAAAATAAATGTACTCCATCTTATGGCATATGGGAACTGAGCTAAAACAATTGATACAGTGTTTTTCATCTTACTAACCCTCTGTGTTTGGCCTTATCATCTGGGATGCCGATACCAGTTTTAAAACGTCGAACTACGATCAGTTTTATTACACTTTTCTGTGTACTTTGTTCATAACATTCACGTTGTACTGAAAAATTCATTATCAGGCATATAAATTAACAAAAATTCGTCAATTTACTTATATATCATCATTAAATACATTTTAAGGCATTATGCGTCCAGATATCATTCGATACAAACATTACGTAAAACAATAAAATGTCACATACTCTATTTTCATAATATTAAGTGTTTATAAGGTCGTTATAAATCTGAATAACCTCAAGGTTTCTGTGACCGACACAACGACGTCAGACTGTTACACCCAAAAGGTGGACATCATTTATCCCTAACCAACATCAGTAGCCAGCACTTCTTCATCATCAGTTTATAAGGTCATTACAAATATGGGTGACATCCAGGTTTCTCTTATCTGCACCGCAATATCAGACAATTATACCCAACAGTTAGACGTCAGTGGTCCCAAACTAACGTAAGTAGACAGAATTTTTTATGAAGAGTTTATAAGATCGTTACAAATATGAGTGACATCCAGGATTCTTTGATCAACATATGGCTTCAATATTTGCTTACTCCATTCTTATATATCATATGACTTATGCTTTTACTCTTAATTTTAAACCTTAATGTCGTTGTATTACATTTATTCTGTGTACTATAGATAATTTTTTATATTATCTAATTTTTACACTTCTAGTAATTTTAATTTTTGGTGATAGTAATAAATAGTACTGTATCAAAAAACTGAGATTGTCTCTTTGAATTTAAGTTCCATCCATTATTAATTGTCGGCCTTCTTCTTCGGAATTGGCTTGATGATGGTATATTGTGTTTACAACAAATTTGTCACGCCGAATGACAAAATGTTTTTAAACATATGCTCAACCGCGTAGAATTGAAATTGGGTGTTAATTTGTTTACACATTTGACACACAATTTATGTCATAAAATTTCTTTATTGTAAAATCACTTACCACTCTGGAAATATCTTCTTCTATGACTGGGGTCATAGTTACGGAAATATTTAGGCTCCGTATCGATGGGAAGTTTTTAACGCGGGTCAAGACTAAGTCATTGGTCAGGGCCAACCAGAGCAAAAATGTGTTTAACTCGTCATCAATCTTGGTGGGGTCACTCAGTTATTCACTACCAATTTTAAGTGGCTTAATATCTTTGTATTTTCAAAATTTATATTGTTCATGACGACACACGCATTCTCATATACATTTACATATACATTGAATACATTTAAATATATATTTTGTATATGAGCAGTGTTTTGATGACATTGCAAGCTTTTGCAGCCTTGATCACCTCTCTACAAATTTGTCAAAATTTTTTTAATGGAGGTGTTTAATTCGTTGTTTGTTGAATGATTATTATTTCCGGAGGTAAATTTAAATTTTCCTCTCGGAACAAAGATACCCTTGGTAATCGACCTGCGCTTTCCATGCTTTAGCTTTTGGTTATATTTATTTAAAGTATTCCACACGTTTGTAATAGAAAATACAATTGATATTTTCTTCAGGTATTTTGAATTGCTTATATAACAGAATCAATAAATGTTGGAAACATTCAACTCTCTTTCGAAAGAAAAAAGATTAGAAGTAGGATATTTGTGATGCTCATGTCACGGACTGCTTTCTTGCTAATTGGCCTCTGTGTTGAAGAACCGTTGATGCAGAAGTACTTGCTACTCGTGTTGGGTTGGATCACTGACGTCTACCTGTTGGATGTAATAGTCTGATATTGCTGTGTTGATCAGAGAAACCTGGATGTCACTCATATTTGTAACGATCTTATAAACTTTTGATGCAACAGTTCTATCTACTTACGTTAGTTTTGGATCACTAACATCTAACTGTTGGGTGTAATTGTATGATATCGCATATGTTTAAAAACATTTTGTCATTCGGCGTGACAAATTTGTTGTAAACACAATATACCATCATCAAGCCAATTCCGAAGAAGAAGGCTGACAATTAATAATGAATGGAACTTAAATTCAAAGAGACAATCTCAGTTTTTTTGATACAGTACTATTTGTTACTATCACCAAAAATTAAAATTACTAGAAGTGTAAAAATTAGATAATATAAAAAATTATCTATAGTACACAGAATAAATGTAATACAATGACATTAGGGTTAAAAATTAAGAGTAAAAGCATAAGTCATATGATATATAAGAATGGAGTAAGCAAATATCGAAGCCATATGTTGCCCAAGTTTACAGCTTATTATACAGTAGCCAGCTTGTTTTACCGAAACTTATATAGCTCATATAACTTATAAATGTTCTATACGTATTAGCCACGTAATAAGACTTTAATTTAATTTGTAATTAAATGAGTTAATAATATTACTGAATGATTTGGTTAGTAAATTTAATTACATTTTTTACTCTAAATGTATCAGTTTAGGGAAGATATCATAAAAGGTGCATTAAAAATAGTTGCTTTTTTGTATCGGCGAAACAACAAAGTTAGTTTACGGATTTCTTTGCAAATATCAAACCTATTAGTTTTCTAAATTAAAAGATTATCGATGTTTTACATATGTACTATAAATAATCTCACCCATGCTAATAGAATATTAGTAAATAATTAATTAATTTGTGGTCTATTAAAACGTATCCGTTAAAGGAAACACAGTTGTGTACATTTTCAACTGAATATATAAAACACAGTTTTGTAAAATATTTATTTCATTGACCATTTTTAAACCGTAGTAAACGTAGGACGTGGGAGGAGTTATTTTAAAAAGATTGGTGAGTTCACCTTCATTTCACCTTCAGGTTAGTGAAGTGTCTGAAATCTGCCGCCGTCACATGCTTGAGTGTCGTTCGTTTGAAGAGATCCAAAAAAGCCACCAAACTAAGCGAAAGGTGAAATGGAGCTGATCTCAACATTTGCAGGTATAATATG
Source organism: Homalodisca vitripennis (assembly GCF_021130785.1). NCBI lineage: Eukaryota > Metazoa > Arthropoda > Insecta > Hemiptera > Cicadellidae > Homalodisca > Homalodisca vitripennis. The sequence continues at coordinate 508,775 of NC_060209.1, forward strand.
TTGGTTTATTTGCCGACTTCCTTGGCCAAGTATACAGGGTGAGTCTGACCACCCGTACAATATTTACAGCTGTCTTAATAACTGACTTCCACACTTTTTCTATCTCTTTTCTTCATAATTTGGCCTCTCCGAATCCGTTAAAATTGTTTTCAATTTCGAAAAATGCCTCTAAAGGGCTAATTTGGGGGGTAGGGGTGCTTTTTGAGGAATTTTTAAATATAAACATGGGTCGGGTGATACATCTATTTAACGGTCTAATTACACCAAACATTTTGGCGCAAACAAAAGTTAATTATCTTTAACCGTATGTACAGGGTGTACCAAAACGTTTTGAAATAGGACTTTAAAATAAAGTAAAGTGTTACCCTACCTACAATACGGAACAGCTCCAGATTTGTTTCCTAACTTGCTATTGACCTATTCTTCAATGAAATATGTGGTACAGGCATTTTTCACTAGATTGTATAAATTTCAAAAATATATAAAATTTAAGAATACAAAAATTCCTAACACTCAAAGTTCTTAAATAGCTACATATAATAAATTTTATATCAAAAAAAAGGTCTTTTTAAAACAAACATTTTTTGTATTTAGTTTTTTCCTATCTCTTACTGTTTCAAAATGGCAGCCGAAAACCTGAATTACGTATGTCTGTTTACAAAATGTAACAAATTATTTTTATATGATATGAAATAAAAATTGTCCTATAATTTTTAATTTGCTTAATAGCTCTGAATGACCTCTGAACTAGCCATAATTTTATCTTTTATTGATTTTTCTAGTAAAGGTGCTCAAATTGTAGTCCGTCATTTGCTAAACACAGTTCTAATCTGGAAATTAAGCTATCTACAGTTCGCAACACTTCTTCGTGGGTGATTGAATTTATAGCATTCCGGATTCGCTGCATCATATCTTCGGGTGTTGTCGGTCGTAAAACATAAACTAAGTCTTTCAGCCTACCCCATAAGTAAAAGTCCATACAGGTCAAACCAAGGGATCTTGGTGGGTAGTTAACTGGACCACCTCTTCCAACCCATCTTCCAGGATATTGTTCATCAAGCGTTTGTCGCACGTTGTGCGAGTAGTGAACCGGAGCACCGTCGTGCATAAACCACATATTGCCAACAACTTCGTCAGGTACATCTATTAATTAGTTAGGCAAGTGATTAATTAAAAAATTGTTATAAGTCTCTTCATCTAGGTGTCCTTCAAAGAAAAAAGGACCCACAATTCTCCTGCCAACAATATCACACCAAGTATTCACAGTCCAGTACCTCTGGTTGTCAACCTCTCGTATCCAGTGGGGGTTCTCATGAGCCCAGTACATCATGTTGTGACGGTAAACTTCGCCATTGCTCCGAAATGTAGCTTCGTCACATCATACTAAATTGCGAAAAAAATGTTCATTTTGTAGCAACTTTTCTTTTGCCCACAAACAAAAATTCATTCTTTGAATGCCATCATCACCATAAAGTTCTTGGTGCAGGGACATCTTGTAGGGATGCATTGTATTGTCTTTCAGGATCCTCACCACTGAACTTTGGCTCATACCAGAATCAATAACTATTCTTTTGGAAGAATCATTTGGGTTTAGTTGCACCGCCGACAATACTTCTGGTGCCCTATCACTTCTTACAGGCCTTGCAAGTGTTTTTCCCTTATTGCTGTCAGGCTGTACCTGTCCTGTTTCACGAACTCGAATAGCAAATTTTTGAAAGGCCATTCGCAACTCACAGCTTGTGGTTTATAAAATATGAAAACTATTATTCCAAACCATATCAAAACCAGACGAAAAACAGGACTCATTGAAGACAAACTTTACTTTTATCAAACTATAAATTGGTTCCCGCAGTAACTATAACTGTAAACAACCAAAGCTATTATAAGGTCAGCAAAGTTATAATGAACGATACGTTATTACAGACCTAGAGGTGCTTTTAGCAAAAGCCGGTTGTGCTTGATAACTTTCATTTATGTATACAATTATTTGCTCCACTATTCTAAGGAGATACGAACTGATTATTGTTAGATGTTTTGGTGATTATCCTAATGTTTTATTGGCTCTCAGTTTAAATGTGCCCTTTGTGATAAACATACACATAAATGTTATAACGAGTGAACCAAAAGGTACAGTTTTTTAAATAATCTACTAAATATGTATCATTATATCTTTTTTAAACTTTCCTAACCTTATTTCACCACAGATACAGGGAATCGATTAAAGTAGCTGCTGATTAGAGGAAATATATTCTGTTTATTGCGTAAAAAAATTTCCCACCCTGTCCCTGCCAGACAGAAGAGATAATTTGTCAGTATGACGATCAATAAAATCTAATAGTTAGACATTCATCACTATTCAACTCTTTCTTGCTTATTATTAATTCTATGTTAGGACACGTAAAGGGTCAGCTATAGACATCTATAGAGGGAAAATTTCATCACAACTTATGACGTTATTTAAGGACAATCATTTGTATTATTTACTTTAGAAGAAAAATTGTATCTTCATACTGTAGTTTATTCTTGAAATATCCAGAGGAATAGACGCACAGGAATGCATACAGACAGACATACCTTTTAAGTGTTAGAGAGGGCTTCTTAGCCCTAACTTCGCCTGGTAAAATAAGACATTCTTTACTTTACTTTTTTACATACAGTAGGACAATTTTACGGAAAATGGAAGCTATACTTAAACAAAATGTACAAACATTCGTAATTTATTCAATATATTATCTTAAGTTACCGGCCCTAACGGAATTATGTGTATGCGATATTATTTATAAGGAGAATGGACAGCAGTTTTATACTACATTGTGGTGTGCAATATAGCTGAGGTTGCCTCCTGCAGTAAGATAGAATGTATCTCACCCGCTGAGTCCATCAGTACTCCTCAACTTTCCTTTGTATTACCTTAAAGGAAGGATGCTTATTTATTATCAATTATAAATAGAAAATGGAATTGCTATGTCCTTTCCATTAATCTAAAATATATTTAATTGTTCAATGTAATTATAAACAATGTAGTAAGCAAAGCAGATAATAAGAAATTTGTTTTAAATTATCAATTAGTAGGACCATTACTCGTTATGTCATTACATGTCTGGCAAAAACGTACATTATATATATTTATTTATGGCCTGCTTATTCATGCATTTATATACAGTTTATAGAAGTACATATTCGGACAAATACTAATATTATAGTTTCAATATTATTTTACACATTTGTAGCAGTAAATTTAAGGTCTAAGTTAATGAATTTGTATTTTAAGACGTAAAGTTAGGACTATAAACCCTTTTTAAAACAACGATTTAGATCCACTTTGGTGACTAAATATATTATTAGCTACACATTAACAAATAATTTTAAGAGATGTGCTAATTTAATATCTATCTGTCCGTATATCTGCTCGCACAATGTCTCGATAATGAACTGAAATAATAATGCAGCTTCTTTATATTTAGAAGTCACTGAGTTTGGATACACGTCGCAGCGAGAAATTTAGCTGATGGTCATTTGAGGCCTATTACTTAGTAGGCTGACACAGTTTGTATGCTTTCAGATATCTTAAGCATTAAATGATCATACAAAAATAGAACGATTTCAAATTGATTTTACATTTTGCATGCAACCAACACCAGTGAATCCTGCTATCCGAAGCGTGGTGTTGTGTGCTCCTACATTTAAATTACCTAAACAAATGATGCATGATTTAAAATAATAATTTGTAAATAATGCTATTTATACAAGCTAAAAATTTAAACACTATTTTTTTATAAACAGAACTTGTTCTCTTCTTGAGGTATCGTATTTAAGGCATATGAAATAAAATTCTCATTAACAGTACAGAAATTGCAATTGAAACATTGAAACTCACCTGTAATCTTAGCAGTTTTCGTTTGAATCTTATTTCATAGACAAGAAAAACGTCAATTTTAATCAACAGGTGGAATGGAAACCTTTGGCTGATGAGACTTGGACAGAGCTTACATTCCCTAATAGGCGCATATCTGAGATGAAGCCCAATATCCCTCTTTATGGGATCTCGACAGGAGGCGTTGTTTACGTTCAAACCTTAACCATAAGCAAGGATCCCTTTTTGGGTGTATTTTGGAAGTCTCTAAGTCTTCCCAGATTATTTTCTTAAGTGAAAAATTCCAGAGGAAAAAGATGGGTTAAATTACGCTCGTAAAAATTTAATCATGGATCCATGTCAGGCTTTAGACTTAGAATAATAAGACTCGTGTTACTTAAATGTAATGCCCAATCCAAAAACCTTGCACCTTTTAAAATTGTTTCTAAAGATAACATACGTGAAACGTGTTTACGAAGTCTATTAAATTACAAAAGACGAAACTTATAATTTAGGACAATCCTAATCCCTCTTTAATGTGTCAATAGTCCATTGTGTCTTCCTGACGTTAGTTTGCTTCCTTCAGAATTTAAGGTTGTGACTACGATATGTTCATTTACGTTCAAAATCAAATCTCAGTAAAAGTACTAACTCCTAAAGAAAGGAGAACTTTTGACTCTTCCATGTGACGTTATACTTAAAGTTAGCACTCGATCGGCCTCAATTATACTTAGGCCTAATAACTTTAATAAGATCACTGAATAAATACAATATTGTGTTAAATAAAGGTTAGGAATGGACATGAATTAATAATAAAAGAGAAATTGGCAGTTAATACATTGATGTCATGAAATTGTGGGATTTAAAAAAATTTATATATTACTTGTCCGTGGCTACAACGGTGGTCCTGGGTATGACGGCGGCTAGGATAGCGCGAGGAGGCATTCAATGGCTGATCTCTTGAGTATGGCAAAACAGGCTTTTCAAATTCCAATTATTGTAAATAGTATTCTCACAAGGAAGGGTATTAGTCAGTGATCTCTGTTCCATTATAATGATCAATTGATGATGGGTTAGTAATTTTAATGTAGAATTTTTTGGTGCCACTGATGTGATACTATTATCATCTTGCACGTGATGGAACACATCTGAAAAAAGGGGTAATGAATGTTTTGAAGCCTTGGCTGCTGTATCACATGTGTGCTCCTGTCTGCAATTGCCTGTTGAACAGAGTAAGTTGTGTCCCAATCTTCAGTTATCAGCTGAGAAACATTAACATGTTTCTAAATTTTAGTATTTCCCAGTCTTTAGTGAGCTGCTGAGCAGAATGTTGAGTGTCTTAGTAACCGATCGTCAGCTGAACAAAGTATCTCAGTCTTCAGTTGACGCATTCAAATGGTTCAGTATTGTGTTGTTCAAGTCTAGTCGGGAAACGACACCGACGAGCTGCAGGAAGTTGTAGGGTAGCACATGTAAACATGAGATCGCTGAATATAGGTTTTTAGTAATTGTGTTTGGTGATAAGTGATTTTAAGTTTGACTTAATAGGAATTACAGAATCATGGCTCACTCCAGAAACTCCCTCTCATATTTCGATATGCATTCTTATTCACTTCATTGTTGTGACAGACCCATTGAGCTTGGAAGGGGTGGCGGTGGTGTCGCTCTTCATGTAAATAGCGAGATTGATTTTACTCGTATTGATCTCCTCAGTGTTGATGATCTTATCGAGTACATCAGTGGCATTGCCAATCTTAGAGGTTTGAAACTGCTCGTCTGCATTCCTTACAGGCAACATATTGTCTTGTATTCCAGCTTAAGTTCCTTGACCCACGCTCTGTTCATTGACGAGTCAATATTGTTTAATGTCAATATTGTAGACCCGAAAGAGGCAGATGTAAAATAATTTGAGAGAATTCTTCATTCAATAGGCCTTGTACAGATCCGTAAAGAGCCAACACGCATCACTGAAAGCCCATCCTCCCTGTTTTAGACATTATTATTGTTGACAAAACCCAGAAATTTCAGGTTGGACAAGTTGATACTTCCAATCAATATCATGAATCGCAGTGAGAGGTGCATCGCCGACCGCAAAGTCATTTTCTGTGATGTTTATTTTGATAAACCTTTAGCCAAAGGCCAGGTTTATTTCATATAGAAATTTTAGTGATTTTGATTGGGAGAATTTTATATATATTGCCTCTATTATTCCTTCGGATAACGCAATGCTCTTGCATAAAATGTGGATGATATAACCAACATGTTAACCACGAATATTATCTACGTGTTTGATGAATGTGCACCCATGGCGAGAAAAAGAATAACAAGATAAAAATCTCCTTGGAGAGACTCAAGCGTTGAATATCTAACATGAAAGATCAAGAAACTCAGAAACTATTATCTCTCTTTTACACATGCATTTAGAAGTACTTACTGTAGGGCTCGGAATGTACTTAATGTGGCTATACGATCAGCTAAAAGGAAGTTTATTAAAGAGAAACTGGATACCAAAAACCCTAAAACGTTGTGGGATGCATTGAGAGCTGGTGGAGTACTGGGTTCGCAAAAAGTTAGGGAACATTCTTTTGGACCCGAAGATTTGAATGATTACTTCTCGTCTATGGGTTGTGGCATGACGGTTAGCACTGAGAGACTGAGTCTTTTTACATAATAATGTACAGAATTAAGTTCTTCCTTTACTTTTTCTCCTATTTCATAGAATAAAGTTAAGGAATTAATGAACAGGATAACAAGCACTGCATTTGGTGTGGGTGGAATATCCATAAAAATGGTTCGAGGTTTGAGTAATTTCTGCATTGGTGCAATGACTCTCCTTATAAACGTCTCTTTAAGAACCAGCAATTTTCTAACCAGCTGGAAGCGAAGTGTGGTGATTCCTCTTCCAAAAGTCTATAATCCTACTTCTACATCCAGTTCCGCCCAATATCAATACTCCCAGTTCCGTCCAGAGTATTGTAAAAAATAGTTTCAGAGCAGTTGGTCTTATTTTTGGAATTTTAGGGGCTGTTACCGGAGTCTCGGTCAGGATTTCGGAGGGATTTTACTAAATGCTCGGCACTCCTTAATCTGGTGGATGACATACTTTCAACTAAGATTGGTGGTTTGGAGAGTTTGATGATTGCATTTGAATTCTCACAGGCCTTTGACTCGGTAAACTTTGAGTTGATGCTGGCAAAGCTGGCTTTTTATTGATGTGATGAAACTTCGGTTATATGATTCTAATCTTATTTATCTGGGCGAACGCAGAAAACAAAGGTTGACGGGAAATTGCCATCGGCAATTCCTAGATCTGTTGGAGTTCCTCAAGGCAGTTGCCTGGGACCCATTCTCTTCCTTAATATTAAATTTAAAGCATCAGTGGATATACTGCTCACTAAGTTCTTATGCTGACGATTCACAGCTGTTTTTGTCTTATCGAACCGGTGAGTTGGCTGAAGCTGCACGTAAAGTCAACGATGACTTGGAGAGAGTAAAGAGGTGGTCAGATGATCATGGTCTTCGGCTAAACTCCAATAAATGTTCTCTTTTGCTAGTAAATGGCTCATCTTTGAAGTGCAATGCTGAAAGTTGTATCTATGTAAACGGTAAGCCTTTAACTTCATGCAATACTCTGAAGGTTCTTGGCGTTATTCTTGATTGCCAACTCGACTTTTCTTACCACGTTAAATACATATGTAAAAACGTTACAACCAAGTTGAAATTTATATCTAACCTAAGTACCTAAGTCTCTTCTAAATTAAACATTATAAAATCAACTATTTTCTAATAGAAAACCTATGCTCTTCCAACCTTTGCTTCTTATTTAACACGGTAAAATGTAATGGTTCTCACCCGTTTACAGAATAGGGCATTGATATTTGTTTGGAATTATGATCGCATAAGCAAATACCGATCACATTTAAGTTGATGTCGGTGGAGTGTTGCTCCCATCTTCAAACCGTTAAGCTGATTCATAAGGTTCTTCAGACGCGAAGACCAGAATATCTTTAGGAGAAAGCTGGTTTTTAGGCACGAGGTGAGTCAGCGCTGTACTCGACAGGATTATTTAATGCACCTATCATGGACAAGTTTAGAGGCAGAGAAAAAGTAATTTAGAAATTTTGGGCCAAACAAATATAATGTTCAGCCTACTGCAATAAAAAAACCTCAGCCTCTTAAAATTTAAGAAAAGTGTTGTAAGCACATTTAAGTCATAAAAGTTACTCATAATTTTATTATTGTGTGATATAAGTATAATGCATTTTGTATACTTTGACAGGAGTTGTCATGAAAAGCAGAGTTTGTACTTTGATGAACGCTCGACCAATAGAGACATCTATCGAATGTTTTATATTATATGAAGTTGTTCTGAAAATTATGATCAGATTTTATTGAAATCATCACGTTTTGTGTATTTTAACAAGAATTTGTTTTAGTACAAATAAATAATGATAATAATATTATACATACACACATACATAAATTAAATTTTCTATGAAGTCACGTGATAAGTTTACTGTAGAGACTGTCCCTACACTGGGATGTCTGCCAGTTTTTCTAAACTGCAGAATCCGATTGAAAGATACCTAAAAGCATTTAAACCAACTAACGGGTTAAATGTATTTGAATTGATGGATTATCTTCGGGTTATGCAACAATTGGTATCTGAAACTCCACTAAATGATAGTAAAGTGTTAAATATTAGCATAGGATATGCTAATGGGCCATTGTACCAAAAGTTACTGGAATACAAGGTAAGTGGCAAGAGTATTGCTGAGATTCATAAAAGGCTAATGAATTTCTTTGTGCCTATGGGACAAAAGGAAAGCTTGAAGAGGGATCTTGTACAAAGATCACAAAAACATAACGAAAGGTTAACTAGTTATATTAGTAGCATTAAGGAGAACGCTAAGCTTCTACAGAGTGACTACACCGAGAAGGAGATTGTTGACATTATAAAGGTTGGTATTACACCTAATGTAAGAGTAAGACTAGTGTTTTGTGACAATCCGAAAAACTTTGAGGATCTGGACCAGCTATGTATACACGAGCAGATTGTATACTACGAAGAAAACAAGGTAAGAGAACCAAACATAACCTCAAAAGCAGACGACAGCTGGAAGTTAAACAAACCAAGGAGAGCAGGCGACAGTCATTATGTAATCAAAGGGTTTGTAAACATAACCTCAAAGCCAACCTTAACCTCAAATGTCAACAATGTATGTGGTAAGATGGGTCACTATGCTAAGCATTGTTTTAAAAACAAGAAGGAAGTTGCTCCTAGATTTCAAGTAAATAGAATGAGCCCTGAGAATCCAAAAAACTTGTAAATCGGGGAGAGGAGCAAACTAATCGGAACTCTCCCCAGTTAAAGGTGAATAAAGTGGACACATTAACAAGCAGCAGCTATTTAAGCGCACTACCAGTAGTAAAGGTGGGTTTTGGAAAAAAATAGTAGTAAAGCACTTGGAAGCAGCCTAACCTTAATGAGTGAGAAGCAATATGAACAATTATTACAGTACAAAAGAGGCTACTATCGGCGAGGCGCGTATCGCAGATGGGAGTGTTTGATAACGAAATTGAGAGGTGGGGTGAGGTAGACGTGCCGTACCTCCCGTCTCAGTTGATCGGAAGTAGTAGTAACGAGTATAGTCTTTGAAAGTGCTTAGAGTTATTTTTTGCTAATCGTCATCGAACCTGCGGGTAAGTGAATCTTTTAACTGTAGTCCAGTCAAGATTCATTCTTAATTATTTTGAATAATGTTGGGGAAAGAAATATTGCAAAATTTAAATTTAATGGGAATTTAGGAACTTGTCCTATTGATCTGTGCAATATAAAACTTGTTAGTGCAGTGAGCACATGTATATAAAATTTTATGTAAAAATACTAAAAGAGTTTTGTGGTTGTTACAGATGCATTCAGTAACAGTTTTCAAGTTTTCATTTTAATTTAAAAACCAGTAATTATTTTCAAGAAGAAGTGTTATTTTAGTTTGAACTTTATTTATTTCAGAAGATTTTCTTTTCCTTTTTTTGAACCTTCACAAACATTTTAATTCCAATGCTAACCCTTCGTGTGCCAGTAAAACGGTACAGTTGTGTGAAGTAAGTTAAGTCGCTTGTAATCCCCCGACACCATGCTATCAACAACTTCTGGAAACTTTCCACTTTATATATAGGATGAGCAATAATTTAACATTAATTAACTCGTTTATCCCTGAGGTGCTTAGTTGTGTAAAGTCAGTTAAGTCGCTTGTAATCCCTTGACACCTTACTATCATCAATATATAAATTAAATTTAATGGGAATTAGGGACTTGTACTTTTGATCTGTGCAATAGTAAACTGGTTAGTGCAGTGAGCACATGTATATACAATTTTATGTAAAAACACTAAAAGAGTTTTGTGGTTGTGAGTAATTTTTAACGTTACACAATATATTTGATGGAAAATTGACGAGACAATATACAGCCATTACGGAAAACGAACCGTAAGTATTGAATGTTGAGACAATAACTAACGACAGAATTGGAAGCGTGTTGTGCTGTCAACAAGCAGGCGGAGCGGCCGACAGACTTGAGCAGGCTTGGCCACTGTCCGTACCCGCTGCCGTCGACTGCTATCAAACTTCCATACGCCCGCCCGGTGACATTCGGCGCCTTCAATTCTGGTGACGCAACGCTGGTACTTCCCTGTCCTGCAGCAGTATCCAACTCCAAGACGGCGAAGAAGAAAGCCTCTGTTTTCGTTACTGTTCTGTTATGCCTTGTATTAATTTCTTGAAGTTTTAGTTATTAATAATTTTAATTTGGTTATTGTTTTTATTCCTTGTTGCTGTCTTTAAATTCTTGTTATATTGTTGTAATGGCTTGTTATTGTTAATTAGATTTTAGATAGTTGATAATTTTATCTTTTATTAATCTTTGAGTACTTGTGTTATATTTATTTTAAAGTTAGTTTTTTTTTAATTTTTGACTCAGATGCTCCCATTACAAGATCAAGCGATTACCTTAGTGTCATTGATAACTTGCAGTTTATGGACCAGGAAGCTGTGGACCTTGTATCACATTTGTACTGGGAATTGCGTTCCACAAAGGCCACCTATAGGGAAGAGGCGATTGAGAGACTGGTGCCTCATATTGCTGCAGTGATGACGATGCTGAACAACTTAGCAAAGTTAAATTGTGACATGAGGGACAAAGTGGAGACACTGCGTGATGACCTTTCCACAGCTGAGCGCCGCTGCACGTCCCTCAATGACAGTTACAAGGGGAAGGCTGTTGAGTGCTGCGACATGGAGTAGCAGAGTGACGCAGAGATCCGCAAACTCAGTACACAGCTGACTCAGTGCAGGGAGGAGAATGCGAGGTTGCAGCGGAGAGTCGCCAACAGTGAGGTGGTGGACACCGACAGGCTGATCCTGGAGAGTCGGAAGAAGATCGCTACGTTGACAGCGGAACGCCAGGGCCTCCTGACTTCATTAGAGGTGCTGGAGCCGGATGTCAAGTGTCTCCGGGTCGAGTTGAGACAAGCAGAGTCGCGGGCGAAGCAACGGCGGACTTCTGTAAATGAAAGCCTCTTGGCGGAACTGACCTTGGCAGATGCGAACCAAGATGCAGAAGTTAAGACCCTTATGCCGGGAAACTCCCATGCGACTGTTGTCCATTGCGACCCCCCTGACAGCTCTACACCTTCTGCCACCCCACCCTCAGATGGCAGCACAAAATTTGGACATGTGTTGATGATAGGTGATTCTCATCTACGACACTCGAGCAGGAAATGTGTAAATAGAGGTGCCTATCTCGAATGTTTCCCTGGAGGGAAAATATTAGACATTAAGGATAGACTTCTAAGTTTTCTAGGTGTAAGTTATTTACTGTTATTTATATCCATGTTGGTGCTAATAACTTAAGAATGGGTTATCGGCGGGGTCCAGGCTACAATGGCGGGTAGGGTAAGCGTGAGGCCCTCAATGACATGGCGGATCTTCTGTACACTATCAAGACCAACTTTCCAAATTGAAAAATTTTCTTGGACAGTGTTTTAATCAGGCAAGATATTAGCTAAAAAGCTCTCCACGATTTCAACGACCAACTTGACCTCACGTGTAATAACTTTGGCGTTGAATTTGTGGAGGCAAACACTAATGTCACCAGACGGGACCTCGTCCGGGATGGGGTGCACTTCAACAGAAGAGCTGTATCTCGTTTGGGGTCACTGTTTGTGAAAGCTATTGCGGCGGCCTTGCAGTCTCTGGCAGTAGAGCCAGCCTCTGTTCCTGGGGGTTCGGGTGAGGTCATTTCTGTTACCAGTCGGTCTCCCGGAGTCGGGAATTTTGTCGATGGCAACCATGGCCCAGGTGGAAGCTTGGATGGTTCTGGACTTTCGGAGGACTGACTTATTGAAAATTGGAAGGACGGTCACTTCAGAGTCGCGCATCTCAACATGAGATCGTTGAACACAAGGTTTTGACGCCATGAGCGCTTTAGTGCGTGATTTTGACTTTGACGTTTTTGGTTGTATCTGACACCTGGCTTCACCCCGATACTCTATCGGATAACTTCTCTGTACCAGGGTACACCATGTTGCGCATGGACCGAAAAGACAGAGTGCAAGGTCTTTTAAGAAACACAGCTGGTGGTGGAGTGGCCCTTTACGTTAAGGACGGTGTTTTGTATGAACTGTGCACACTCACTGAAGATGTGGACCCTGGTATAGAGTATCTCTCGATTGTTTTGAAGGGAAAGGGGCAGAGGCTGGGCTTATGTGTGGTTTATAGGCCTGCTCATGTGAGATACACCTCTCTTTCTGTCTTGTTTGGTTCACTCTTTGTTAATCTGGCCATAGAGGTGAATACTGTTATGTATCTAGGTGACACAAATATTGATCTGTTATCAACATCAAGCAATGATGCAAAATATTTACACCGACTCATGCAAGAAACTGATACAAAGCAAGTAATTAACGAGCCAACCAGAGTGACAGCAACTTCAGCCACCTTGTTAGACCACATCATAGTGGGCAGCTCGGCTGAGGTCATGATGACCGGCGTCATTGATGCACCTAGTATTCTTGACCATGAAGGAGCAAAGATTACGGACCACAGAATTGTTTGGTGCACCATCATGTTTAAGAAATGCAAAAAGATTCCAAAAATGATTACCTATAGAGATTTTTCAAAATTTGACCCAAGACGATCTGCCAGTGCAACTGCTGAAGTTGTTTGGAAAAAAGTCACTCAATTGCAAGGGATAAATAGCATTGAAACGTTTATCACACCTCATATAAAAACTGTGTTTGATAATGAGGCACCAATAGTTCGTAAAAGAGTAACCAAAGATAAAGCTCCTTGGAGAAATGACATCATAATAAAACACACCAAATTAAAGAATAAGTTGCGAAACAAATATTGGAAAACCAAGGACAGTGAAGATTGGAAAGATTACAAGAGAGTTCGCAATAACCTAAATACATTGGTGTGGACAAAGAAAGCCTTTTTGCAGAAAAGTTGTCATCCAATAAAAATCCAAAAGAATTTTGTACGTGCCTAAAGAAATGTAATTTTGTTGGAAATAACAAAAATAAACGTTTCCCACTTCAATTAAATATTGATGATATAAATAAGTATTTTATTGAAATGGGGTGTGGAAAAGACGTAAGTGCCGAAAAATTGCCTTCTTTAAGGAAAACAGGCGAAAGGAAGTGGTAAATGATTTAATCTTTTCAACAGTAACAAGTGACGAAGTAAAATCAGCAATGAATGAAATCAAATCAAAAGCAGTCGGGGGTGATGAAATTTCAATATATATGATCAAGGCTGTCCGTATGCCATAGAGGCCATTAAACATTTGATAAATGAGTCATAATAAATGAGATTTTTCCTGAAAACTGAAAAATTAGTCTTGTACACCCTTTGCAAAGGTGGCAGCCCCTAAATGTGTTGAACAGTTAAGGCCCATATCGATATTACCAGCAATATCCAAGATTCTCGAGAAAATTGTAACAAGACAAATTGTTAATTATATGGAAAGAGAAAACATTTTGCCAAAAACTCAATCTGGTTTTAGGAAAAGCCACAGCCTATGCACTGCCCTGGTAAACTTATTCAGTGATCCGATCGATGAAAGAGACCAAGGAAGATATAGCTCAGTTGTAATGCTTGACTATTCACAAGCGTTTGATTCAATAAATCATGAACTGCTGGTGGCGAAGATGCATTATTATGGATTTGGCAAAAGTGTAATAGATTGGGTTAAGTCATATCTAGATGATAGGAGCCAGATTAAAAAGTTGGGAGCTGAGGCATCCACTGTCTTGTTTAAACGTAGAGGTGTACCTCAGGGAAGTTGTCTGGGCCCAATTCTTTTCAACCTGTACACATAAGATTTTCCTTCATGTGTGCAAAATAGTGGAGTACACCTATATGCATATGACTCACAATTGCACTTGTCATATGCGCCTGGCAACATTGAAGAGGCGTTTCTGAGGATTAACTCTGATCTAGAGAGAATCAGCCAGTGGTCGCATGACAATGGCTTCAAACTCAATGTTAGCAAGTGCACTGTGATTCATCTTGCCCCACAAAACCTTGTAGAGGCCCTAAGTGACAGGGGTCTGAGAGTCACGATCGGTAGCGAGAGTTTGGCTGTTTGTAACAGCGTGAAGACCCTCGGCGTAGTGCTGGATAGGAACCTTACGTTCTCCAACCATGTCACTTATACCATCCAGCGTGCCATTGGCAGGTTAAGGGGTCTACAGGTTTAGGGATCTGCTGCCGGAGTCTGCGAGGCTGCAATTAATGCAGGCTTTCGTGATCTATGTATTTTACTATTATTATCCTGCTTATGGCAACAGTATCTCAAAGGGAGATCAGGAGCGAATCCAGAAGCTTCACAATTCGGCAATTCGTTTTGTTTTTAAGTTGAGACGCTTTGATCATGTTTCTCCTTATCGGGATGCTGTTGGCCTATTGCCGATGGAAACTGTGTGCAGGATACTGACCTGTATTTTAATTCACAAGGTTCTGTCTGACGGAGAGCCACAGTACTTAAGCGGGAGGCTCTCATCCCAGGAGGAGGTTTCAAAATACAGAACCCGTCATGTCACGCACTTGCTACACTTTCCAAAAGTGAACCTGGAATTGGGTAAGAGGTGCTTCTCTTACTTCAGCCCAAAATTGTACAACGACCTCCCCGAAAACCTCAAACGAGTAAAACTAGATTCATTTAGAATAAAAGTAAAGGATTTTAATAAAAATAGTCATGTAGTTTAAGTTAGTTATTTATTCAGTTACTGTTAAGTTTAGTGTGTACTTGTTAAATATTGTATGTTGTATCTATTTTAAATATTTATAAAGATTGACATAAGTTATACTGAAAAACAGTCTTGTACTGAGAAACGCTTGGAAATAAAAGGCATTTTTATTTATTTATCAACTTCTTGAAAATTTCCACTTTTTATACAGGATGAGCGATAATTCAACATTAGTTAAATCCCCGAGGTGCTTAGTTGTGTATGTAAGTTAAGTCACTTGTAATCCCCCAACACCTTCCTATAATCAACTTCTGGAAACTCTCCACTTCTTATACAGGATGAGCAATAATTCAACATTAGTTAACTCATGCATTCCCCAGGTGCTTAGTTGTGTAAATTAAGTCCCTTGTAATCCCCATCCATCTTGCTATCAACATCTTCTGAAAACTTTACACTTTCTATACAGGATGAGCGATAATTCAACATTAGTTAACTCATGCATTCCCCAGGTGCTTAGTTGTGTAAATTAAGTCCCTTGTAATCCCCATCCATCTTGCTATCAACATCTTCTGAAAACTTTACACTTTCTATACAGGATGAGCGATAATTCAACATTAGTTTACTCTCGTATCCCCGAGGTGCGTAGTTGTGTAAAGTAATATAAGTCGCTTGTAATCCCCCGACGTCTTGCTATCAAGAACTTCTGGAAACATTTCACTTCCTATACAGAATGAGCAATAATTCAACATTATTTAACTGAAGGAAACAGGATTTTTCCGGACATTTGCCATCGTTAAGTGAAACAAGAAAACAGTAACACTACGTTTCGAGATCTGCAACCTAGTTTGTAATTATGTAATAGTTACCTGAAGAAGAGATCAGATTGCAGATCTCGACGTAGTGTTACTGTTTTCTTGTTTCACTTAAGATGGCAAATGTCTGGAAACATTTCACTTCCTATACAGAATGAGCAATAATTCAACATTATTTAACTCATTTATCCCCGAGATGCTTATTTGTGTAAAGTAAGTTGTCTCTTTTAATCCCCCGACACCTTGCTAACAATAACTTCTGGAAACTTTCTTCTTCCTATACAGTATCCCATTATAATCTTTAACTCTTCACTTTAAGTGTTATAAGTTCTAGTTTACTTTATACTTTATAAATGGTAGTACACCTCACCTTAGGCACTGTAATATAATGTAATTTATATAAAATACATCATAAATCAATTGTTCTGTAACCATTATGTTAGAAATATTGTATAAGCTACAAATCATTAATGATAAATGTATGAAATTATACTTATATAGCCTAAAAGATTTAGTTATTGTCATTTCTAACCAATAACTTTGTAAGCATTATTCAAAATTAAAGTCGCTATACTACTTAGTACACGCGCTTATAGTGTAAATGTGACGGAGTTCAATTACACTTTTAAAACACAAATTGCTATACATCAGGTGCATATATAAGTTTTTTAAGAGGGTCGGATTTTTCCTGAACTTTTTTTAATGTTTTGGGTGTGTTGGAAATTTCTGGTTCGAGATACATTTACATCGCCATATCTGAGTCTGTCTTATTAGTGCGATGAAGAAAGTATATAGATCTGAAAATCTACTTCGGTAAAAAAGTTTAGAAATGTTTACCTTACATTTTAGTATTTAAAGGGAATAATACGTTGCCCTTAGTATATATTTTAATTTTAAATTTTAAACATGCTGACCACAAGAACTGGGAGAACTTTGGGGAGCCAGATGCTTCGCCCTTTACCCCGCAGGAGGGTTTGTACGTACTTTGAACAAAACAAACTCTTTAAATCTGTTGATTTATGGTGCTAAAAATCTTAACAAACATTTTAATAGAAGAGCTTTTTTGCCTAAGGGGTAGCAAAATCTATTTAACTCATAAATATTTTAAATGACTTCCGTCAACAATCTAGTATGTTAGTACTGTTAGGCCTAGCATATTAGTTAGGAATGTTTTTATTATTAGTTATTTTATTACTGACATATTACGTGTTTGCCATCGTTTTTTTTATAACTTTAATTTATTTATTGTCGTTTCATTTATCGCTTTACTATGATATGAAGAAGAAGGAATAATTCGCTCAAATCAAAATGGCACCATAACGCATAGTACCAACACGCTGGATTGTTGATCATGGTACTATAAACAATTTAGAATTATATTAAATGAAAGTTTATATGTGCAGTAGGATGACCGTAATCAGACGTTCAAGTTTTATATGTTTATATTATATACCTTTTCAGTAATTATAACAAACTGAGCTTTATACCAACACTCCTCACCAGAAAATCAAGGGCTTACATCAAAGGCTATTGTAACTCAGCCAGCCAAGGTTGTCATCTTGTCAGGTATCTAATTATCTGGACCTACATATGGATGTTTCTCGCAGTGCATATAGTTTGATATTCCCTAAAGCAAATCAGGTTTCTACTGTTAAAACTGTAATACCATGGTACAGAATAATTCTGATAACCTTTTCCTTCAGTTTTGTAGCCAAAATATTGTCAATTATGATTCGAGATAGGCAATCCAGCCTTCTATGTAGTTTAATTATATATTGTGGTGTTGTCAAAGTTAGATATACAAAAAAAATATATATAAACGTTGCATTATATAATAATAAATGCACTTTGGTACGGTTATGTTATCAGTTCAAATCAAATCAAACACGTTTATTCTCCTTCTGAAATTTACATAATGAATTACACAATTACTTAAGGAATTACTCACTGCATAGACCAATTGCCTGTGTGTAGAGAGGAATTTTCATATACAGACTTATATTAGTTCACTTACTTAGCTTAACTTAAATACGTATTGTTTGCTTACAATTAAAAATAAATCGTTAGATGAAGTAATATTATATATGGATGATTTGTAAACTGACTATTAGATATTGATAAAAAAAATAACAATAAACTTAGCTTAATGAAAATGAGTTGAGGAACTATAAAGATGTATAGCTAATATAAAGATTTGGTGTAAATTTTCCAATTCATGGACCATCCGTCTGTACACAGCGACGTTGCCACTGTCCGGTTCATTTTATTGTTACAGGCAATCTGTGGAACACCTGATGTTAAATTTTAAATGTATATAAGCTTTCTAAATTATAGCTTAGTGTAGGTAAAAGAATATTAAAATTTTCTCTGACTCGCGTGTGATATTGGTGAGGAATTTTTGAGAATATTTCATGACTACTGTTATGAATTAAATTAAGATGGTTTGGATGTACAGTTTGCTAATATTCATGACAGTAAGTTCTGAAACTAGTAAATGTGTAAGGTATCTACTGTCGACTTTTAATATGGGTTCAATTACGCTTCTTTTGGCTACATATTGGCTCTAATACATACGCAGAGGCCCGGTCCAGGCAAGGATCCCTTACTAGCAAGGACTACTCTTATACGAAATACACAATCCTACAACGATTAACAGACTGCTGACCGACCGAGCTGAGAAAAAGCATATATTCGGAGGGGGGAAGACGAGAAGCTATGACAAGTAATTTGGTGTTCATTTTAACATAATAATTATTGACATCTTTTTGAGAGACCAGTGGAAGAAGTGAGTGTGTATCGGAAAAATCATTATATCTCGGCGTCGCTGTTACATCGGTGTCGTAAGCAAACCTATAAAATATTAATAATATTGACTACTAATTATACACGTATGTTTGAGGTAATGTGCAATAACGTGCTCCTGAAACAGACCCTCGACTCTGAGCTGAGCAACTCACTGTCCTGCATCTAGCCCAGTCAGGAGTAGTTGACCTTGACTGACGCCCAGTGGCGCCACTGACTGATAACAGCGAATAACACGAGAAGCCCTATCTTCCTTATCAACAAGCGCCACCACTTGATTACGCTTATTTATTGTTGAACGTTTTTGTCCTCTTTGTCAACTGCCTCCTGTGTCTAAATATTTACTGCGTCTGAAGTCTATTGAATATTGTTCATGAAAATTCATTTTATTTATTAAGTTATTTATTCTATTAACATATTTATGATATTAACGTATTTATTATACTATTTTATTTATTATATCAACTTATTTATTCTATTAACTAATGTTTATCCGACTTAATGTCATTTAAAATTAAAAACACTACCAAATGCATTACCGTGCATTTTATATGACGACCATAAATATAGATATTTTAGAGTATTAAAAAACGGAGATTGGTCCTGGCGTTCTTTGGGGAAAAAATGCAATGCATCAATTAGGAGCGACGCAGAAGTGACGGTGGTTAGTGTTACCAACGACAAGCACACTGGGCAACACCCTGTCACCCTGAGACGTATGTCTTCTGCAGCGGCTTCACCAGCCCAGTATCCGGCATCGCAGTCACCACCCTCACCACACCACTCAACACCCCCTACCCACTCCTTCACCTGCCGCAACGACATCCCCTTCGACCTTCGCTCACCACAACACACGCATAGCAATCTCTATAAACACTTCCTCTTCATCAACTTTCCTGGTTTCTGGCCCCAATTCATTGTTGCAACAAAAAACACTTCTGAAGGAAGAAATAAAACACATACAGACTAACCTGAAATCCATATTAGACCATGATATTGAGTCAGACCAGCGCCTTAGTGTATACACATCTGAAAGTTTTGCATCCGCAACTTCCCAGTCACCAGAGTCATCAAAACGTGTAACATCCAATGACGGTGCTGTACAGTGTGATCCAAGCTCTCTAACCACCCAAGAAACTCAAACGCTGCCTCTTTCAATCCCAGTTCCAGATCATTGCAAGGAAATTTTAACAAGTTTAAGAACTGCAGTGAAGTATTAGAAACTGAAATTGAAAGTTTGAAACTCCAACCTACACAATGCGTCTGCAAGAATCTAAATGAATCCTGGAAATTTGTAAAAAACCAAAAAATACAAAATAAAGAACAAACAAGCCAATTCGTGTCACTAAGCAACCCTAGAAACAGTTTAAATCAAGTTTCACAACCTCCTAACCCACCTAAAGTTCCAAAGTTCCAAACTCGACACCATATTCACCACCAAAGTCTGCCAAAATTCCAATTAAGTTTAAAAATAACAACCGAAAACCAAAACTCTTCCACTACCAGAACCTAGCGTTTCTGTGACAGGGGTCTGCAAGCCTGGGGCGAGGCTGCTTCAGATCACCTCATACCAAACTCAGCCGGTGAAGAGCGGGATTCGGTGCAGCGTCCTGATCGCCGCGACCAATGAACTTGCGGCCGGGGAGCAGCGTAATATTTACGACAGCCTGGAGAAGAGGATAACGTCCTTAGCTTCTCACAACAGGCTGATTGTCGCCACGTGGCCCCATCGCCACGACTTGCCCCCTACGCACGATATTATCCAGCACACCGCCATCGTGAATGCTTATATAGAAGAAGTGGTTGCTAGGCACCACATCGCTGTCCTGGATATGAACAAACTGCAGCGGAAGTACTTCACGAGGCACGGGATGCATCTCCATACAGAGGCAAGTGGCGACTGGCCAGACACATTGTGGAGGCTCTCGGCAGGTTGAGCGCCTCACTGCTGTGGAAAAGAAGGCTGAGGTTGAGTGTGTGTGAAACTGTCGGCACTCATTAACGATAATACACTAAAAACTAGTGGAATCATAACTAAGTGAAGAACAGTCAGTTTTAGAACATTAGGACTATTAGACCCACACCCATGATATCATTTAGTTCTTTATCACTCTATTTGGCAGCAACGTGGCAATACATTATTTATTTTTAACATCTAGAAGTGGTGCTTTTATGTTTATTTGCCACAAAGTAAGTAAACTTTGCAAATAACGTGTCCATTACTACGACCTTAGCAGTATCCAACTCCATGATTTTCGTCCATTCGGTAAAATCTCGAAATATTATATTTGAAATTAAAAAGAACTATTAAACTATAAGTCTAATACTTTACTGATAATGAAAGCTAAGGTGTTTTATAGCCACTAACATCTCATTATCTCTAGTTTTATGGCAAATCCGTTTGTACCGGGCTTTTGTTTCTGCTCTTGGGATGTACGTTTGGCTTTGGTCCAACTGTGGTCAGCTATATTATCTTTTCAAACTGAGAAAACTGATTTATCACCGAGCATTTTAACTTAGCAAAATATTTAAATATAGTTTATTTTTACGTCGTAACGTTGCGGATCATTGATTTGAAAGACTTTCTATTCTATAAATAACATTACCTATTTCATTGCTTAGGCAATTTTGAGTACTAATCAGAGCCATTTCATACAAACTTGCAAACTAAAATGTAACAAAATAATGGAGCAATACCAACACGCAGTTGATCGCTTGTTTCATTATGAATTCCAGCCTAGCTACCACGGCGCATCCGTTGAGCCAAGCCAATAACTGTCAATGAAGGTCCGCCTACAAGTCTTCATTATGCAGATCCCTGTCAGGTATGCAGGAGAGGCTACGTCTTACTGTCTCATACTGACTGGAGTATACAAATTACGAAACGTTGAACTACTGTTACTCAGTTATGAAAAGATGTTACTTGTTAATCAATGATTCCTTTTATGTTACATGTTTATGAACATTTTATCAGATAATATCAACTGATCTTGTCTCACCTTAACAACGAGATTACCGAAAACTGTAAATTAAGCTTTTTATCGTAATTACACGAATAAACTACCTAAATCTGGATTAAAAACGAGAAAATCAATATTTTTTGAAAATTTAGTGTTCTTAGCGCATTGAAAACAAATGTATTGTTTAATAGCTGCAACTTAAAAATAACAGCTGCAACTGTACATCACTTGTTAAGAGACAAACGTCAATTCCATGGCTTAAAAACAAGAACCTTAAATATAAATGTCCTAAATAAAAAGTAAATTGATTTGTTATTTTACAAATTCAAAGTTACCTACAAAAACAACGCCAGGATTAAAAGTAAAAACCATATATTACTACTAGCATTGACTATTTTGAAGCTGTTTAGCACTATCGGCATTATGAAGATCGAGTGAAATCGTCTCAACATTTTAATTATTACACAGGATATTGCCATTTTTATACAACATACACTTTACAACATCAGTCAACAATGTCAAACATCTCCTCTATTATCACTGACAAAAACAAAACCGCTTTAGCCGTGTTGCACACATTGACAAGGTATAATGCCAATATATGCGTTATGGAATAAAAATTTCTCATATAAGTGTTTTAGAATAGGTAGCTATATTTATGTTATTAGGTCAGAGTTAAAAACAAAAATATAGTTTCTAAAAAGTTTTTATGTCGATATTTATTTTGTTTTTAATATTTTTATTCGTCAACGGTTTTGAGACAGAGCGTTAAAAGTAATATTATCAAATTAGGTACTTACAATTATTGTTTTAAAGTTCACTTAAAATATTTGTGGATGTAAATAAAAATGTCAGAATTCATCAACAACATAATTATTGCTAACACATTGAGTTTAAACCCTCCAACAGGCGGTCATTTTTTCCTGTAGTGGCGGCATGTTTTCGAACCTCGTGCAAGGGTTTTAAAAAAAATTTATTAAAAATATAAATTAAAGTAATATATATATATAGAAGTATATATTTTTGTGTTCAGAATTAAACATATAATAATATTAGTATTTAAATTTGGCCTTAAAAAAATGTTTACTAAAATTTTTTTTCCATGAAATTCAAAATTTACATTTTCTTTTTTTTTAATTTGGGGGGGACCATACCTAGCAAACCAAGTTATAGTAAGAAAACTATAAAAGTGAGATTACCATTTTGTGTCAAATTTATTCTAGTTTCAGAAACACATAAGCATTATAAAAATTTATGAAACTATAATAACTCTATATAACAAAAAGCAGCGATGCGCATAAATTGTGAAAATAGGGTGTATATGTAAGAGTTTGCTAATAAAAGTTTTACTAATACAGTTTTACTTCAATACATGTTATATTGCATACTTTATTACTCAGAATGAAGTAAACTATACAGCAGTAGTAAAATAAATTCCATAACTTTTATTTGAAGAATCGAAAAAAGTTTCATTTTGTCATTACTCAAAACTTTTGCGAAAAATATTCAAACAGCAAAGTATAAAATGTGTTTCAAAGCTTGTATTATATCCAAATTTATAAATCTATGGTTTCCATCTGATGGGAAATTTTATGTAGTTTTAGAAAACCATAAACTGTGTCTAAATATATTACATATATTTTGATTCTACAACTGCATGTATTACTAAAATAACAGTATATAGCCTAGGCGACTAACAATGACCCTGGAATGGTCCAAACAGTTATCATACATAACCAAAGAAATTACGGTAAATATATATTTGGTTGTGAAAATTGTTATTTCAGAACTAAAAGAGTGCCTAAAATAACGTTTAGTGAGTGAAAAACAATAACAAACTACGTGAAATGAATTTTAGCCAAGTCATTTTGCCATAGCCTACACAGATTCGATAATTCATCAAACATATTTCAGTAAAAAGAAATGTATTTATTCTAAAATATATTTATTTGCACTACTGCAATATCTAACAACTCACCACACACTAAACACAACACTAAAACACAAATAAAACTTACTAATAAACACGACTCGGCACATAAACAAATCAGACGGCATCGACAACATGGCGGTCACAATGAATTGCATCATCTTCTTTTACGTTCCAAACTACGAACTTGGTACGTTGCAACTACAATACAAAGAGGAATAAAACTATAGTATTCCTTAGGCTTTTTTCCCCGAATCCAATGGTGCATGAATCGAATCGATACGTTGCCGGAATATACTGTAATGAGTGATTATGCAAGGGAATGTTTGTTTATCAAAATGTTGACGAACAACAATCAACAATGGGTTATGTTTATCAAAATTTTGATGAACAACAGTTGAAGGGTTAATAAAAGTTGCTCAGTTGTATTTAAAAATATAATTATAAGTTTTGTATTTCTTATATTTAGTTTTATAGAGTTATATGTATACCGCATTTATACCCAACCATGACATAATAATGATAACTTTTTGGAGAGTCTAGAATTCCCCCTTCTTGTTGCATTGTGTGAGTCCTGCTTAGATTGCAAATGCCATCAAAATCTTGAAGGATAAGCATTCAAGTCGAGGTTATGATATATCTAATGGATTATTCCAGGCTTGTGCATATTCTAAATGTAAACCCATGACTATTTTAATAAGTTCTTCTTTCCGGTAACATACTTTTCCACCTTTTCCTAAAAACCAGTTTAGTGATACCTGTATTCATGGGAGTGGATAGTATGTCTCTTGACTGTTACCGATCAAATACACAAATTTCAAGTCTAAGTAAAGAATTTGAACATATTTCTTTAAATAGATTATCATCGTACTTGCATACAAATAATATTATAACAGACAAACAGTTCGGTTTTGTAAAAGGCCGCTCTACTAGTGAAACATTGGCAACTCTTGTATCCCATGTGGTCACGGGCTTGTAGAAAGACAACGGACACTTGGTGTCATAATAAATGTGACTAAGGCGCTCGACTGTCAGTCATGACAGACTGGTGGAGGGCTTGCAACGCCTAGGTGATATTGTGCTCTTGCAGGGGATACCAATTGTGTATTTCAACATACTCATTCACCATAAATAGTCGAAATTATCATGCTGTTATAGGCCATACTTCGTGAATTACGTATTGATAAATTTGATATTTGAGAACATTTATTCATGTAAATATCTTACTATCCTTTTAACTTACAGTACAGATAATTTTAATTCCCACCAATTTAGTTTCCGATTATTGAAAATATAAACTGTATTACTTTTCTCTACTTGTGTATGGAAACTTTCAACATATGGGTTTAATGTTTATCAATAAAATAAAACAGGTAATGACACGAAATAGCAACCATTTGACTAAGTATGTTTAATTTATCTTTGTATATTTATCACTTATATGAGCTAGAATTTTTAAGGTTATCACTGATTCATTTATGTAAAATGTATATGATGTTTATATCAAAGTTGAACACAACTGAACTGGGTTAATTATAAAATTTATAAAAATTATAAATAATAAATAGTTTTAATGTTTCAAGTTGCCCTTTGAAGTACATCATGATGATCATAAATATCACATGGTCATCAAAGGGACAAACAACCATACCAACGTTTAAAAAAAAAACAGAAATAAAGACCCCTAGTTAATCCACGTTTACCATTTGCCATAGTGATGGTAGAAGAGGAAAAGATTCACATAAAATTTGAACCCACTGTGTAATTTAATTCGCCACTTGTCGAAATATCACTTCCCCCATTTCCATCTGACACGTGATCATCTTCATTTAAACCACCCTAAAACTACTTTTTGTTCCTACAAAATATACTTAAAAAATACAACAAGTATGAAAATGAGTGAGTTGTAACACTCAAACTTGGTATATACTAATATTAAACAGAATCTTCTCCGTTTTCCAGAACAAAGAAACTAGAAGATTTTGATGCAAGCTAATTATCCTCTAGATAAATGTATTTTTAGTAAGACAAATAACACTATAATACACAATGATAATCTATATATAATCTCAAGGTTGTACCGAATGACGATAACACATGGGGGTGGTAACTTCTGAGGTCGTAGTAATAAATACTCGAATTGCAATGTTTCCTTATAAGTTCAATTTAATCCGTGAAACTTACAAGCACCAATTTTAGATGGTAAATTAAATGTAAGCCTTGCCACGTTGCTGCCAATTAGAGTAAAAGAACTAAAAACGTATATCTGATAGGTGGGCCTAAAATATCCAATGTTCTATGGAATTATGCTTACGATGTTTTACTTTATAAAACATTGAGATTTTACTTCCCTTTGCAATGTGTAGACTCACAACCCGGGTGTCGGCGTCTTGGCTCGAGACATTGAAGCTGTAGTCTAGGAACGGTTATTTCTTGTCGGTGATTACTAGAAGAGGAGTAGAAGTTATGAAACTAGTAGCCATCTACTCAAATAATACGTGAAATACGTGAAATCCGTGAGCTCGCCTAAAACAAATTCGCGACGGTATTATCCATTTAACGATAAAAAAAACTTATTACAACAACAACGTGCTCGTCAGAAGGACGACGCCACAACTTGTATCTATTTCAATCAAGAAAATAAAAGATCTTCAAGGGTAAGTTACTTTACTATTTACAACTTTACTTTACGTTACATTCATTTTTATATATTTGACATCAAATGGCTAATTTAATAATACGAAAAGATCAATTTTACTTACGGACAAGGCGCGCGAGGTCTAATCGGTCACGTAGTTGGGCTGCTACAAAGGGTTAGAATAAAATATTCGTACGCGTGCCAATTAGGTTGTTACTCCGCCGATAACTTAGTTCCGGAACATTGGATAAAAAATAATATTAAATTATACTGGCTGACTAGGTTGTGAAATTTACATGATATAAAATCTAATTAACTAATTAACGGTAATAAAGCTTTATCTGCTCGCTTGGGGACCAAAAATAGAAATTTGATTTAGGCAAACTATTTCCATGCAGTGCACGTTGCAGCGTTTTAGAATTTGCGGGTCGTTGCGAGAATAAGGGCATTTAAGGCGATTAAATAATGAATAAGTGTAGTGTAGTGTTTTTTTAGATAGGTGCCGCATTCATTCTTTTTTTTGCATTCATACCAGTGTTTTGTGTTTAGTGTTTTGTCGTTAAATACCCTGAGACTTGCGGACAAGTTACCATGTTGATCGAATACGGATGGAATGAAACGTCCCCTCACGAGAAGCTAAGTCTCGCATTTATTATTAATAGTACACTACTCTTAATATATATTTACATACGATATCCTATACATCTTGCATCTACATGAATTGTAACACTTCAAATATATATATATATATATATATATATATATATATATATATATATATACAAAATTAAAACTTCAGTATTTCGACATACATACAAAAGACAGACACAATTTTTCATGTTCGTTTCCTTTATTACAAACAGGAAGGATTAACTCTGTCTCATTTCTTTATACAAAGTCTATTTATAAATTTGTTTTCTATATTTTATTTCCACTCAAACATTCGTTTAGGATTGACCAAATCAATTAACTTCCTGGATTTTATTTTATCTTTTAAATTTGGCAGCAAGTGGTTTCTTACGCTAGGGATGCTACAACGTTTTTCTTTCATACAGAACATGTCTTAATTTAACTTTAAATCCACAATATGAACCTTTTTTACATTCAAAACATTTTCAGTGTGTTGTACAATACAAGGTACGGGGCTTAAGAAATATAAAATTCTATAAATTCCTACATATTTTGGTGCTAATTTTGCACAAAAATTTTTTACTTTATTGCTTAGATGGTGGGTTCTAATCCATACTAAGGAATGCAACTTAAAGGGATGTTTTACATTTTGCTCGCAGTACTTTTGTCTATTACTATTATGCGCTATGCTTCTTTTTAAATTCACCACAGCTCTCTTTAAATTTTCACCAATTAGATCATTTAGCTTCCATAAATTAGATAAAGCATTATTACAGGAATGATTAAACATTAAATCAAAGGCAGCATAACCTGTGCTTTCATTGTGGGCGGTGTTTAAACTTAATTGTATATAGCCTAGGTCATTATCCCAATTACTATGACAGTTGTAATAGTCTAGCTCAGTCCGCCGAGCTGATAACGTCGCTCCGCTACGCTGCCACGCGATAAACCCGCTCGAGCACGCCGCAACGTGTTGTGCCGAAAACCAGTGCTTACTAGTGTTTTTCGTATTTTTATGT
Source organism: Homalodisca vitripennis (assembly GCF_021130785.1). NCBI lineage: Eukaryota > Metazoa > Arthropoda > Insecta > Hemiptera > Cicadellidae > Homalodisca > Homalodisca vitripennis. Next base: position 536,671 of record NC_060209.1, read on the forward strand.
CGTTTTGTGAACTTTACTGATAATGTCGTCCAACTGCGGTGTCTGTGGTAATCCTTGTAAAGTTGATGATATCAACTCCAGCGTGAAATGTGCCGGCAGGTGTGAAAAATTCTTTCATACTAATTGTATAAAGGACGATTTAGAAGGGAAGAAAACCCGCTCTGGTCGTGTAAAGAATGGAAGAATGGAAGTGTAAAGAATGTCGTAGCACCTCATCAACCCACAGCAGTGCTGGCTTAGTTTCTACTGCGTTAACCAAGGACTTTTTGATTAGAGTTCTAGAGGATTTTAAAGCGGATTTTTTTCGTGAGCTAAAATCCTATAAGAATGAAATGGAGGAGCTCTCTAATTCAGTTAGATTCATCTCCGACAAACTCGATGAAGCAAACAATTGTATGAAAGATATGTCAGCCCAGTTCGCGGTTATAAGGAAAAATAACGAAGAACTTAGAGCAATTAATACTGATCTGACGAAGGAAGTGGTGGTTTTGAGAGACAGAGTGAGATCTATTGAACAATACTCAAGAAGGGACAACATAGAAGTCAGTGGTCTGCCTGTGACGAAGAACGAAGATGTTGTCAGCCTTGTGAAAGACGTCGCAGCAGCCGTCGGCATAATGATTCGGGAGGATGACATCTCGACAGCACATCGGGTCCCGTCGTTCAAGAAAGAACGTACGCCATCGCTCATAGTAAGATTCGCCCGAAGATCGACACGAGACAGCATCCTCGCCAAGTACAGAGAGAAGAGAGGAGGAATGACTGCACGTGATGTCAACCCTACTTTCCCCCAACAAGGGTTGTATATCAACGAACACTTGTCCCATGATAACAAGGTATTTTTATCCAAACTCAAATCTAAATGTAAGGATATAGGCTACGCCTATGCTTGGTGCAGGGACGGGAGGTTTTTCGTGAGGAAAACTCAGAGTGACAAATACAAAAGAGTTGACACCTATGAAGAACTTGATAAACTTAAGTAAACTAAACCTTATCTCCTCTATCGTAAGAGAATTGCTTTTTAATTGTTTTGGTTTTCTTTACTTTAACTTGATATATTTACGTATATACACATTATCTGTTTCTTTTTTATACTTTTATGAACTCAAATAATAATTTGCCCCCTTCATCTAAATTAAATTTCACTGAATTTTTTAATCAGGAAAATTATTTTACTATTATATACACAAACATAAGGAGTATGAGAGCAAATTTTGACAGTTTTCTAGTAGAATTGCACCATGTTGAACGAAAAATTGATTTTATAATATTAAGTGAAATTTGGATTACTACTGAGGAATTGTGTATGTATAATGTTCCCGGTTACAACCTTTTTGCACAGTGCAACAATAATTACAGGGCAGGTGGTGTCATATGTTATGTTGACAATAATATAGTTTGTAACAGGTTACAAGTAAATATGACATCAGCAGATGCCCTACTTTTAAATATCAAATTCAACCAATATTTTTTCAAACTCTTTTGTTTATATAGAATCCAAAGTTTTAGTGAAACAATATTTTTACAAGAATTATCCAACGAGCTTGATCTTCAAAAAAACAATTTATTGTATATAGGTGACATTAACATTGATTTATTAGGTAAAAATAGTATATCAAATAGTTATCATAGCTTACTAAATAATAACGGTTTTATATCATTAATAAACTCTCACACTAGAATACAAAATTTATCTCAAACATGTATAGATCATATTTTTGTAAGAAGTAGAAATATAAATGGTTTTGATGGTTCTGTTTTTGACAAGGGTGTAACTGATCATTGTATTTTGGGCCTCTCTTATAAAAGTAATAGCCAAAATTTTCATAATTTTGAGGTGTTAAACTCACGTAAAAACACATTATTAGAAAAAAACTTTATTGATTTCAATTTGGTTAAAGCAAATTTGTCGCTGGTTAATTGGGATGAAGTATACTTAGAACACAATGTAAACACGTCTTATGATAAGTTTTGTAACATTTTATGTAGATGTATAGATAAAAGTAGTAAAACTGTTACGAGTAATTATAAGTTCTTAAAAGCTAAGTCACTAAGTCCATGGATTACAACTAACATTTTAAACAAATTAGATAGACGGACAAAATTGTACAAAATTTACAAAAGAAGACTTTACGACTTGGCGTTTTCCAATTACTTTAAGAGATTCTGTTCAGATTTAAAAACACAAATTGTTATTACTAAGAACAACTTTTACTCGGATAAACTGATTAGCTGTAACGGAGATTCATCCAAACAATGGAAAAAAATAAATAACTTGACTGGCGGGAATTCCAATAAACACGTGGAGAATATTGAGTTGATAGACGGAACAGTTATCGGTGAGCCGAGTGAAGTAGCTGATAAGTTCAATGACTATCTTATCTCTGTACAGGCTGACCGGCCCAGAGCGGTGCCGTCTGTGAACTTGCCACCGTTACCTGCTTACCCACATTCTTTCTTTATAACACCGACAACTGAAAATGAAGTAAAAAACATTGTAAAAGGCCTCAAAAATAAAAAATCTACTGGCTTTGACAACATAAGTGTGCAACTGTTAAAATTTATTGTCAACGAAATTGCACCTGCATTAGTATACATTGTTAATAATAGTTTTAGTAAGTGATTTTTCCCTGAATGTCTAAAACTAAGCTCCGTAGTGCCAATCTTAAAAAGCAGTAATTCTATAAAAATAGATTCACTTAGACCAATAAGCCTATTGTCAGTTTTTTCTAAGTTAATTGAAACTATTATGTTGGTTAGATTACAAAAATATCTTGATAGGTTAAATTTCTATAGTGCTTACCAATTTGGCTTTATAAAAGGTAAATCCACTGAGGACGCTTTAATAGCAGTAACGGAAAAAATATATAATAGCCTTAATTGCAAATTAAAAACCGCTGGACTCTGTGTTGACTTTAAAAAGGCCTTCGATCTAGTGGATCATGACATTCTATTAAATAAACTAGAATCTATTGGAATAAGAGGAATTGCATTAAATTGGTTTAGGAGTTTCCTTGTGGGTAGAAAACAGCAAGTAAAAATAGCAAATGTTTATAGTGCTCCAAAATTAGTAGAATCTGGTGTGCCACAAGGCTTAGTTACCTCTGCAGTTTTATTTCTAATTTTCATTAATGATTTGCTTAATCTCAATTTTCAAGGTAAAATCAGTGCTTTTGCCGATGATATTGCTCTTTTTTATTCCCACAGGGATTCTCTTTGAATTGGTGAACTAATAAATAATGATCTGTTGCTGTTAAGAGAGTGGTGTTTAGCAAACCGAATGCAGGTCAATGTAGACAAGACCAAATACATATTTTTTGATTTTTATGGTTTTAACATACCTGTTCCTTTAAAATTTCATTGAAGGTTTTGTAATTTACTAAATTGTAACTGTAAACCTTTAGAAAAAGTGAGCAATATTAAATACTTAGGAATTATATTGGATGAAAAATTTACATTTGAATCTCATATTACGAATCTGCATAGTAGAATAAGATTGTCAATTAGAAAGTTTTATTTTTTAAGAAATTTTTGTAGCATTGGTCTTCTGAGAGCACTTTACTTTGCACTGGTAAACTCAAGACTGCAGTATGGGCTGGTATGTTGGGGAGGTACTTATAAATACTTAATAGAAAAATTACGAACAACTCAAAACTACTACTTAAGAATAATTTTAAACAAACGTAAAATAGAAAGTTCCTTTCCCCTTTTTCAACAACTGCACATTTTACCAATTCAACATCTTTTCATTTTTAAAGTTCTTAGGATTTTTTTATCAGAAGAGGAAATATGGGAACTGACAACTTGTATTATAACACTCGATATGTTTTAAATAAGAATTTTCGGCTTCCTAAGGTAAATAAGTCAATTTTTCGTCACTGTTTTCTTTATTTAGGCCCTAAATTATACAATCAACTTCCACCCAGTGTAAAGAATAGCTGTTCCGTAAGCGCATTCTGCAGGAATACAATTACCTGGCTTTCTTCTATTCATGATGTTAACTTCATATTTAACGTTATTGCATAAATGTATCCTTTCTGTAACTTTTGGTTGAAATTTAAGTATATTATTATTTGCTCTTCATGGCCACCTTTTGTTCTACTTTTTTTGCTTATGTTATGTAATTGTCCTTAGTTGTCTTTATTGTCTTTTACTGTCCATGATTTATTTGTAAAAGTGACCAGTAATATTTCCAAACGATTTACAAGTATTGTATTATTATATAAAAAAACTGGAAATAAATCATTTATTCATTTATTCAGTTGTGATAGAAACTACGTAATAATGTTGATATATTTCTAATTTCCCTTTCTGATTGATTTCCATTTGCCCTGTAAGGCGCTAGTCTTCCGTGTTTAATAAAATTCTAATAAGAACTTCTTAAAATACAGTGATGTAAAATATGCGGCATTGTCTGACACTATTAGGTACAGAAAAGTTGTTAAAAATAATGCGGTCTAATTTATTACATATTTCAGCACTCTTACATTCCCTCAAACGGATGAGCCATAGAAGTTTACTAGCGGCATCTACAACTACAAGTATATATACATTACTGTTTCTAGTTCTCACTAAGGGACCCAAGAGATCTATGAATAAACAATCCATATTGTTCTTAATTGTTGACACTAATTCGCCCTCATATTTTCTTTGGCACACTTTGCTCATTTTACCAACATTACATTCTTTTACTTTTGCCTTTATAATTTCGTTTAAATAAGGTCTATAAAAATACTGGTTAATTTTTCTTTGCGTTCTAGCAATGCCTAAATGACCTCCTAGAACTGTGAAAGAATTCATATACTAAGTCAATTAACTGTACAGGCAAAAATATCTTACTCTTACTTTTTACATTCCTTTTGTACATAAGTAAATTGTTATTACTATTACTTTTTACAGATTGAATGATTTGCTGAGTTTCTTTATCTTGAATTTGATATTTCTCTAAGTCCTTAAATGCTAATGGCAAATCATTTATTAACAACCACAAATTATCCTTGTTATTACACTTATTATTAATCTGTATTTTAGGCTTTAACATTGGATGTTAGTTTACATGTTTGCCTTCGGAAGGAGTTTGAATGGCAGAAGGAAATCGATAAGCTATTTTTACTCCGGTCTGGAACGTTCCGGTGGTCACTGGGGCTTGGATCAGCTGTTCCTGTCGACTCGCTTTCATACATACGCGATAGGGCGTCTGCTAGCGCATTATCGGTAGAACTTCTAAATTCCACCTCAAATGGTAAATTCAAAATCCTCTCGATCCACCGGGCAAGTCTTCCTACCTTTCTTTTGTGATTGAGGACATAGGATAAAGCTTGGTTATCTGTAATTAATTTAAAGGTTTTTACTTCTAAAATTCGTGCCTTTTTTCTATGCAAATTAGTGCACTCAAAGCTTCTTTTTCATAAACAGTATATTTTAATTCGGCATCAGTAAACTTCCTAGAGTAATAGGCTATCGGCATTAATTCATTTTGGTCTTTTTTCTGTAATAAATAACCACCTGCGGCTATTCCACTAGCATCTGTCATTACTACAAATTGTTTTGAAAAATCGGCTAACTGGAGTACAGGAGGATTCATTATAGCTTATTTTAACTTTAAAAATGAATCTTGACATTCACTTGTCCAAATAAATTTAGCGTTTTTCGTTCTTAAACGATTTAAAGGATTACATAATTCGGCATAATTTTTAATAAATTTAGAAAATAAATTGGTCATAAGTAAAAACTGTGAAACTTGTTTGGCGTTCTTAGGTGGCATAAATTCTCTTATACTCCTTGTTCGCTCGGGATCTATAGTAACTATTTTTTATTAAATTCCCCAAAAAGGAGATTTCCTCAAAACAAAACTTCGCTTTCTCTAGGTTTGCCGTTAAGCCATGTTTGCTTAGTCTATTTAAAATTTCTCTGACATGTACTTAATGCGTATTAAGATCCTTACTGTACACTAAGATATCATCACAAAAATGTATCACATATTTAAATTTTATATTGTCTAGGACTTTGTCCAGATAGGCTGACAATACAGCACTACCAACATGTAAACCAAAGGGGACTCGTTTAAATTTATATTTACCAAATATAGTACTAAATGAGGTAAGATCTTGACTATCGGGTGATAATGGACATTGTAAAAAACTTTTTCTTAAATCTACTACTGAAAAATATTTAGCTCCACTAAGATGTTGATAATAGTTATTTCACCAATGGGAAAATCAATTTTCTGTAACTTTTTATTTAATTCTGTATAATTGACTACAAGTCTGTCCTTTTTGGTTAAAAAGGCTGGACTGGAGTAGGCTGAAGTACTGGGTTCAATTATTCCTTGGTTCAACCAACCCTGTATTATTGTTTTCATCTTATTTACAGTGGGAGGGCTCATAAAATAAGGCCTAATGTTTACAGGTGTGGGGTCATTTAGAATTAATTTAACTTCAAAATCTAGAGCCTTTCCTAATTTTGGAGTAACAACATTTAGAAAATCCCTTATAAGTTTTTATATCCCAGCCTCAGCTCTAGTGCACCCTATTTTTACATCAATGTTGTTTAACTCATGTTCAAAAGGCTGTTGTCTGACAATAGTTACTTTCTCATTACAATTTAATTTAAAATAACATGAATCTCCATCACTATCTAAAATTAGTTTACTATTAGTTATAAATGGGTTTTCTAATACAATGTCCCATTATTATCCAATACAATAAGTTTTACTTTCCAACAAAATTTAGAAATTTTATCTTAGCATAACAGTAACCAAAACATTTTATTTCAGTGTTATTTGCAGCAAACATTCTATCATCTGACATCATTAATTTAGAAACATTTTTATTCAACAATAGGCTATCATAAAATTCTTTACTAATTATATCTCTTGTAGCACCAGTATCTAATAAGCAGTTTGTTTTTACATTTTTACAGACTATAGCTTCAATTAAAGGCATATTGTTACACTGTTTAACATTTAGTCTTAAATTAGGTTTTCTATAGTTTAATTTACTCCAATTTTTAATTACCTTAGCATAGACTCTCATAAAATAGCATTTTTCTTTTCTTACTGCATTACTATTTATAAAATTAGTATTCTTAGACTTATGAAAACGGGGAGGGATATTTTTAGGTGTTGTGGTTAATACCACTCCCCTACCAACTAGTTTTTTGGGTTCCTAAAACAATTTTCTGCCAAGTGACCAGGCCTATTACAATTGAAACATAAATTTGGGTTTTTTACAGTAGGCCTACTGTTTCTAGGTTCAACATATGGTGGATACATATTGTTAACATATGTCCTACTTAAATTGTCCCTTAAGTTATCATTAAAGGTTATGTTGTTACTAGCTATACACAATTTTTCCAAATCTATAAAACAAATGGGATTGTTTTCAAAAATTAACTTATTCCTATCTGTAGGTTTAATGCCTCTTTTTATACAAGATACCACGTCCTGTTCACTTATGTTACACAATAAAACTTGACTGAGCTCTTTGATATCATAGATGTATTCATACAGTGGCTAATCAAACCTTTGTGGCCTATAAACTAAATCTAGTCTAAGTCTTTCAATTAGGCCTACAGGGATAAAAGCACCAATTAATTCCCCTTGTAGATAGTTGACATTAGGCATGACAGACTTACACTCTATTATTTTGGCTAAAAGTGGACCTTTTGCATAACAGGGTAACAATGCTAAAATTTCATTATCTGATAGGCTAGTTTCACATTTTAGTTTTAACAAAGTTTTCAAAAAGTTTATAAGCTCAGGTACTACTAAACCATTTGTTACTGTAAAATTTTGTAAATAACGTTCTACAGGGTTGTTTAACTTATTAAACATATTTAAAGTAGACATAGGTTCACTAATACAATTATTTTTTGCATTATAAATAGGCATTAAAGGCAAAGTGGGGGTACTGGCAGTATATTGTTGGTGGTTGTACAGAAGTAGGGCCTATTTGTTCTTTAACTGCCTGTTTCATAGCCTCATCTTGTTCTAATGATTCATTTAAATTGGCTTCTATCACTTTAAGCTGTTCTATTTTCACTTTAGGTAGCAAGTTTTTAGCTAACTATTGTTCAACATTTAATAGCCTACACTTTAAAGCTGATAAAGTTTCACTATGTACAGTAGTTAGTTCTAGCTGGTTGTCTAAAAATAAACGGTTTATAAAATGTTTACATTTTTCTTGAAATTTACTGATTTCTAAAGGAGAACTATCACTGTTCAGTTCACTGCACCCATGTCCTAATAAAATCACTTTTTCACCGAGAAGTTGTACTTCCTGATTGTGATCTATTTTTAATATGCTACTTGCAGTAGGTAAAATATTGTTTCTCAAACACTGTCTTAAGGACTTTCTAAGTTCATTTATTGTATTGTCACTATTTAATTTAACACCTCTAGATATCAGTTCAAATACTAACTCATCTTTAGACAAATATTCTATTTTAATGGCAGGCATTGTGGCGTTTTCACTCAGTTTCACCCAGTTGATGGCAGAGTAGGCACATCAATAGCAGAGTTGCGCAATTATTATGTGTACCGAATGACGATAACACATGGGGGTGGTGACTTCTGAGGTCGTAGTAATAAATACTCGAATTGCAATGTTTCCTTATAAGTTCAATTTAATCCGTGAAACTTACAAGCACCAATTTTAGATGGTAAATTAAATGTAAGCCTTGCCACGTTGCTGCCAATTAGAGTAAAAGAACTAAAAACGTATATCTGATAGGTGGGCCTAAAATATCCAATGTTCTATGGAATTATGCTTACGATGTTTTACTTTATAAAACATTGAGATTTTACTTCCCTTTGCAATGTGTAGACTCACAACCCGGGTGTCGGCGTCTTGGCTCGAGACATTGAAGCTGTAGTCTAGGAACGGTTATTTCTTGTCGGTGATTACTAGAAGAGGAGTAGAAGTTATGAAACTAGTAGCCATCTACTCAAATAATACGTGAAATACGTGAAATCCGTGAGCTCGCCTAAAACAAATTCGCGACGGTATTATCCATTTAACGATAAAAAAAACTTATTACAACAACGTGCTCGTCAGAAGGACGATGCCACAACTTGTATCTATTTCAATCAAGAAAATAAAAGATCTTCAAGGGTAAGTTACTTTACTATTTACAACTTTACTTTACGTTACATTAATTTTTATATATTTGACATCAAAGGGCTAATTTAATAATACGAAAAGATAAATTATACTTACGGACAAGGCGCGCGAGGTCTAATCGGTCACGTAGTTGGGCTGCTACAAAGGGGTAAAATAAAATATTCATACGCGTGCCAATTAGGTAGTTACTCCGCCGATAATTTAGTTCAGGAACATAGGATAAAAAAATAATATTAAATTATACTGGCTGACTAGGTTGTGAAATTTACATTATATAAAATCTAATTAACTTATTAACGGTACAAGGTTGTAAATACGAGTACAGAGCGTTTTTTTCTGATTGAAACTATCCCAATGTTAGACGATAGGCTATATTGATAGGCGTACATTCCCACGCCTTATTAGATCATATGCAGTTAGCATTGATTTATAAAACGCTGTCGAAAAAGGAGAAATTTATGTCAAGAACATAAACCGTATGTAATTACATGACTATTATCTTATCAGCCTGCGTGTTAATCGTACCTTGACAGTAGTCACCGATATCCATCATGAATGACAGGAGTGTTAGAGTAATTAAGCTTAGAGCATTTGTACCTTTGATGGTAGGGATTGAAAGCCTATTAGTTGATTTGACTGATACTAGCAATGAAGTGGATTGATAGTTATATGCATCCAAATTACTTAAATCAATTGTAATGAGGACATTACTGAAAACCTTTAAACTCACTTTAGGAAACTTTTGATAGATTTCATTTATTTATGGTCAACTAGGGATTACTAGTTAGAACTTTATGTTCATTTATAACAAAACAATGGCTAAATAAACCTTAAGAACCCTTTGCAAACATTAAAACAAGTCAAACCATATTGTAATCAGATAATTCGAGTTCCGTAGTAATGTTGCGTAGCTGTTATTGCTTTCCGCCTAAAGATATGTAACATTTCATGCTCGTCTATAATATATAGACAACAGTTACGAATAGTTGTTAAATTGCAGTTATTCTAAAATTAAACATAACTTACATTCCTATAACGGAAATGTCTTTTTTATCGTCTATTGGGTGTATCTGTTACAGTCCTTTTCGGGAAAAAATACAGGTAGATTTATTTGTAGTTTTCATTTTCACGTATTAAACTGAAGATGTGTTCTTAATATTGATTCTAATCTATATTACTACATCCATACTACGAATAGGCTTCAATTTCTAAGGTGTTAATACATACAAAATACAGAAAGTCTTGTACGGTCAGAATATCTTGAAAGAACTAAAATCACATAGGCGCTTCCTATACAAATGCTTAAACACTTTAGCTTGTATTGGAATATACGTCATACAAGTTAGCAGAACGCAACTTCCCTGCTTCACTGAAGTCGCATGCGATTCTTAAAATTATCGTGGAAAAACATACATAGTATTAGGTTTCAATCACGCTCACCCAAATCCATCCGGTAGAATAAAATCAATATTAAGAACACACACCATCATAGAACTCAGTCTTGCCTATGTAGAAGTTAGGTTTCATGGAAAATTTTAAGTCATAGATAAAATATTTTTCTAAATGTCTTGTTGATAGTTATACTACATGTGTTACTAGGACAAAAGTTAAAATAACATTAGATTGTAGACTAACCAGTTTGTTAAGTAATTCATTTGTTATTAAAAATATCTTTAATTCCATCACTGTTACCCATAAGAACAATCTAAATATTTTCAATAAAACTCAACTACACCGTATGGAATGACATTATCATCGTCAAACTCTATGTTGCCTATATCTCAACGTGCAAAATAATATGCATGTAAGCATTATCTTGTGATAACGTGTGACATACGGTACGACTTTACAGCCCTTAATATTATAGGTTTCGTTGATAGTCAGCCGACAACATATTGTGTTAGTTATGTCTCTGATCAATCAGATGAATATTCTTTGTAGTGACATTATTAATATAATGTATTTTAAGCAAATAAGAAGGATTAATATTTGTTAAATAACATAAAGATTGCAAATAGGTTCTATTTTCATTGAGTAGATATTCTTCGGAGCTTATTAAACGTAAATGTATTTGAGTTTAGGTCAAATTAAGTTATCTTTTCCAGTGAATTTTTATATATATATATATATATATATAATATATCTTATTGTAACAAATTATAACGATGTTGAATGTCCTAAATCCTCTTATTGTACCAAATTAGCAATCCTCAATAATAAATCTAAAACTAAAAAAAGTATTTTTATTTTTATACCTGCTTTTACAAACGACTCCCGTTTATTTTTGTTTCTGTCAAGATAATTTTCTTAAAGATATCGGCTTGCCTCTTGTAAGGCACCATGCATATTATATTGCTTATATAACGTATTAACTTATGTATCTCAACTTATTAATAGCTTCAAAAGCATTCGCCTTTGAGTAAAAGACTATGTTTTATCATATTGCACATGTTAAACCTTTTTTTATATGTATTTAAGTTTGTCCATGAAATTATTTGTTTTCCTTAACTTCTTATAGGGATCTGAAAAATCAGCTGGCGCACTACTTAATTTATTTAGTGTACTAATCACCAATAAATTATGGTAATACATAAGTATGGTTATTATGAGTTACTGTGTAGTAAAAATTAACCAAAACGTACAAATTTGTATTTTGCTTTCCATATAGTAAAAAAATTCAACACATAAATTAAAAAGGGTCTTTTGGTGCTTTACCATATTACCATACCATATTATTATATGCTTTGCTTGATGACCACATCTGTTTTAAAAATAGTAATCATCTGTTTCAATAACATTAACAGTTATAATTTCTAGTATAATAAAACATTTAGTTAAATACATTAATTTATTTTATGTTTAGGATTACTGAAAATGTTTAAACTGTTTAATCATAAAACAAATAATTATTTTTAAAGGCAGATCTATAAAAATACGGACTAGAATAATAATATATTAATTTGCTTACTTTAATTTTCAATTAAAGCCAGCCCATACTGAGATTATCCTTTAATTTAATTAGGAAAGGCATGGTACACCATATTTAGTGTTCATAAATAGTAATTAAAAAGAGACTATAAAAATAAATGTGAAGTCAAGCAAGTATGCTTTATTAATGTATGATACAATAACACCTACAGAACAGGTCTATTGAGTAGATATGTATAATCCCTCTCCCAATTTTGATTATGTTTACAGTGAAGTTGAATGACAGTTACAATTAACAATTCGTATGTTCAAGTCTCTTTTATTGCACTGAAAGAAATGTTCCTCTTCCACGCCAGTCACTACTGAACCGTACAACGTATTTAACAATAGAATTATGTAACGTTATTGTTTAGGAAAGTATTTACAATAATTTGCTTACGTACCGAAATTAAATTAAAATTAATGAATTTCTAAACTTACTTTTTATTTATAGGCTAGTTTAGTTAAATTTTTTAACTTACACAATTTACAAAAAATGATATATTAAAAAAAATGTGTTGGATTACCGTGTTAAGTTCACTTTGAACAATCATAATTTGAATTGAATTATACCCAAGTAAAACATATTGCAATAAGTACATAGTTTAAAATTCATTTCATAAAATGCATGTCTCCAGAATATAACTTTGTGTAGACATTAGGTATAAAATAGTACTTCCGGCAAAATCAGAATAAATGGTTAGATTTTGTGACGCCTAAAATATTACTAATTTATTACTATTGTATTTACATGAACTCAACATTTCGAAGAATGTTATAGATAATAAAATTTGGTAGAAAAAGAAATTTAGTAAATATAATATAAAACTATTTCTTAACCCTCCAACTGTTGTTCATCAAAATTTTGATGAACACAACCTATTGTGCATTGTTGTTCGAACAAACATTCCCTTGCATAATAAGTCATTACAGTATATTCCGGCAACGTATCGATTCGATTCATGCACCATTGGATTCGGGAAAAAAAGCCTAAGGAATACTATAGTTTTATTCCTCTTTGTATTGTATTTGCAACGTACCAAGTTCGTAGTTTTGAACGTAAAAGAAGATGATGCAATTCATTGTGACCGCCATGTTGTCGATGCCGTCTGAGTTGTTGATGTGACGAGTCGTGTTTATTAGTAAGTTTTAGTAGGTTTATTTGTGTTTTATTGTTGTGTTTAGTGTGTGGTGAATTGTTAAATATTGCAGTAGTGCAAATATATATATATTTTAGAATAAATAAATTTCTCGAAAATTTTTCGCAAAAGTTTTGAGTAATGACAAAATGAAACTTTTTTCGACTCTTCTAAAAAAATTTATGGTATTTATTTTACTACTGCTGTATAGTTTACTTCATTCTGAGTAATAAAATATGAAATAAAACATGTATTGAAGTAAAACTGTATTAGTAAAACTTTTATTAGCAAACTCTTATATATACACCCTATTTTCACAATTTATGCGCATCGCTGCTTTTTGTTATATAGTGTTATTATAGTTTCATAAATTTGTATAATGCTTATGTGTTTCTGAAACTAGAATAAATTTGACACAAAATGGCAATCTCACTTTTATAGTTTTCTTACTATAACTTGGTTTGCTAGGTATGGTCCCCCCAAATTTAAAAAAAATGTAAATTTTGAATTTTATGGAAAAAATTTTTTAGTAAACATTTTTTAAGGCCAAATTTAAATACTAATATTATTATATGTTTAATTCTGAACACAAAAATATATACTTCTATATATATTACTTTTACTTTATATTTTTAATAAATTTTTTTAAAAAACCCTTGCACGAGGCTAGAAAACATGCCGCCACTACAGGAAAAAATGACCGCCAGTTGGAGGGTTAAGTCCAGGGTTAATTTACTAAATTTAAATTTCCCAATTTGAAATAATACAAGAATATTATACAATCTACAAAAGGTCCTATGGTGTAAATTTTTGAAACTTTAATCCAGCGTAATTTTTTAACGAGTGAACCCTTTAATGTTGGAATTACGGCATTGCACTCTACAAGTAAAGATATTTCATTTAATGTATTACTCGACCTATGCTATCATTTAAGGTTTTCTTCTGACTCTTTGCGGGAAACCCCCTCGACATGAAAAATGGTAGTTATAAAAAATAGATTAAATGTAGTGATGTGACAAGTTTTATTGCTTTACATGTAATCGTTCGGGAGTTACCAAGACAGTGCAAGACTCTTTTACATCCTGTATATATATACATTAAACATAAAAATTACTTGTCACAGTGAAGGAAGTATTTTTATGATTCGTTGTTTATTTAAATAAGTAGACCTCGCGCGAGGTTAGCTGTGACATGGGCTCTTATGGAGTTATTTTAACATTGGCTTTTATGGCGATATTTTAGCATTGCCTCTTATGGGAGATACATTTCGGTGTTTCCTAACCACAGACTTCCTGATTTCCGACGACTTATCTCAACCTAGACTTCCTGTTTGTTACACACCTCTTTATCTCTGACTTTCTGTACTGCTTAACCACACGTCCACAGGTCCCGTGTCGACGCCTATTGACACTCACCTTTTTGAGTACCTGAGAGTCTTAACACCCGCACCCGCGTGTCTGATGGCTCCTACCGGAGTCCGACACTGTCCTACTGCCTCCCGTACTCCGAGCCAGGCGTAACGCCCATACCCGGATTTTGACCGCCTAACCTTTACCGGTCATACACGACACATAAGCCTTTCGTCACCCATCTTTTCGAGTACCGGAGCGCATGAAAAACCACACCAACATTTCTAACGGCCCATGCCCAAACATTTCGAATGCCTCCAATACTTAGGGCTCTTAACCACATATATTGACCACACTGTTATTTATAACACTCCACTCCAGGACCTAGCCGCCCATCTATACCCCCGTCTCTAGCAGACCCACACCTGAATTTCTAACAGTCCCTCACAGGGTTCCAACTTATACCCAAATCGGTACTCTGACCGCCTACTTTTTATCCGGAATGTCGACATACAAAATTTTAATTGTGTGCTCTCACCCTGCCGAGACCCTACACTTTTCGATTGCCTCCAGTACTCCTAGGCGAGCGTATCGCTCTTACCCGGATTTTGACCATTTTACAGTTCAATGTACCATATAGGCCTGCAATCGCCCGTCTCCTGGACTTGCTAAGACCTACACCTGCATTTCTAATGGTCGCTACAGAAACCTCACACTATCCTATTACCTCTCATACCTTGGCTCTTAACCACGGATATTGCACATACTACGATTTCTAACTCCCCTGACCTTTACGTGTGTATACGCCTACAGCCTCCCACCTCTCTCTTGTACCCAAACGTCTTCAGGCCCTCATCTGCACCCTGCCAGGGCCCCATACTTTCCACTCCTAGTCAGGCGTAACGCCTATACCCAGATTTTGATCATCTACATTTTACCGACCAATGTATCGAATAGGACTACAATCGTCCGTCTATACCCTGTCTCTTGGATATGCTAAGACCTACATCTGCATTTCTAACGGATCCTGCAGAGGCTTCACACTTTCCTATTGTCTCCCATACCTCGGCTCTTAACCACGAATATTGCACATACTATGATTTCTAACTCCCCGACTTTTACGTGTATATACGCCTACAGCCTCCCACCTCTCGTGTACCGAAGCGTCTTCAGGCCCTCACCCTCACACTGACGGGACAACAACACTTTCCAACTGCCTCCCGTACTCCTACCCAGGGGTATCACCCATACCCAATTTAGACCACCTACACATTACCGACTAGTATCCACAAAGTCCAACAGGCATCCATATACACCCCGTCTCTTAGCCCTTACACATTTTTAATTGTCCACGACTCCACACTCTAAAGTGTTCACTACGCGTAGCGTCACACTCGGATATTGTCTTCCCACCATTATTACCCTGTACTGGTTCCCACACATATAGTTAACACCTTTAACGTATTAATCTCCATATACGAGTATTTACCGAGCACATCGCACAATCTTATTTAACCTTACCTTCGTGGGGTTCAAAGCTGCATTTCGTTCAATTTATAACATACCGAGGTCCCCATTAAAAAATAAACAAGGCCTAACACGACACTCTCATTTTACTGACAAATATTCATACATTACCTGAACGTGTAATGCTAGTATTTACCGAGTACTTTCCTAACAGGATATTCTCATCCCGAGGTCCTAGTCTCAAGCTAACAGCTTATAACACGAGGCGTACATTCTGAGCGACTACTATTTGCCGATCAGTGCCCGTGCATATGTTTCAATACCTGGACACCTAATTTCTACGAAGTAATTCATATACTCTTATCCCACGCAGCCCATCACGGGACCCTAATTTCTGTTAGCTTTCACTAGGATGTCTATCACTTCACCCCGGGACCCCACTCTCAAGCAGACGTAACCGGCAATTAAAAGAACCGTATTTCGTTATTAACAAAGCAACATACATTTATTTCAACTACTGCTTGGACATTTAGTTTCCATATTAATCACGTATTTTGTTTTCACTTAACCCACGCCTCCCTTTACGGCACCCCAAATTTTTATCCACATTAAATCCACCTTCACTTTCTAACGGCCAGGCTCTCATTTTCATAATATCAAGCTAGCGTAGCTTAATACGCAGTACCATCCCATACAATTTAAGCTTTACCGTGTATAATAATATCTGTCGCTTATACTTGGACATCTAAAGGCCCATCATGCCTCACTCTGGTTTCCTAGCTGTTCCCTTACTTTAATTTATTTATAAAGAGACGCATACAGAGGTATTAGTCCAATCGTCTCGAGACCTCGAGTTTACATAAAACCAATATTATACAGCGATATACTAATGTTTATATTATAATCTATGCTAGCATTTTATGAAATCTCGACCACAGTGACTTACTCATTGCACCGGCTCAAGACACTGATCGTGATTGACAGTTTGCGGTTTGCGGTTACCTGCATCCTTGGACTCTGATAATTCATTTTCTACAACAATATTAAAACTAATAACTATTATAACACCTTCAGTACAGCACGGGATATCTGCCGTCCAGAATACACCCTGAATAATACATAGGTACTGCATTCGGTGTGTAATAAGTTTTCATTTTTCTCCCGAGTGTAATGTAAAGAGATTTAATTTATTTATAGTTTATTTTCAAAAACGTATCCCGCTTCGTATACTTTGAATTTAGTTAATCATACCGGACGCGATAATTGAGGATTGTGGTCACCTGTAAAAACCCAGACGAGAAACAGTACGGCTGCAACCACAATTTTAAGAGACCTCATTGGGCGGAACAAGCGCGTCCCTGATTGGTCTAAATTAGCGTCCCAGAGCTCCCATTGGTCGGCTCCCTACAGTAGCGGCAACATTCTTCTCTCTCGTCAGTTTTTCTGTGGACGTCAAAGAGGCAGGACGTGTGTTGAGTGCTCTGCTCAGTGTTATTTTAGTGTTAATGTGTGGTTGTATTTCGAATGCTATAGTGACGCTTTATTAGAGTGAGTCAGTGGTGTTAGTGTGTTTTATATTTATTAAGTGCTTTTTTTACTATCATAGTAATTTAATAAAAGTAAATTAGCTTATAGGAGTTTTATTACATTTTCAGTTTATTAAGTGCTTGTACTTTATTTAGCGATCACAGACATTAAACTCCTTTACACTGTGTGTGTTCTTAAAGTGTTTATACTATTGTTCCTTTGTTATTAAATCTAATAGTGTTATTGTGTTTTTCTGAAAGTGAACAAGTTAATTCGTTGTGTTACTGTGTTTGTATCGTAGTGACAAAACCCAACATAGATTTCGTTCATTTATTTATGTGTCGTATTTATAATCAAGTTTTGTGTAATTTATTTCGGTTATTACATCATACTACAGTGTACTTTAAAACAGTTTACTGCGCATGCGCAGCTCCTACACTTATTTAAGCGCGTGACGTGGTCTTCTTGTCATTCTTAGACGTGACGTTGAACAGTCAACACCCATTCCAAAAGCTTGTATCAAAGCTGCTTGCTGTATTATTTTAGAGCTAATTACATACAAATGGATCCCGTAAAAGTTATGCATACCAATGAAACCTACTGTAGAAGGTTTAGAACATATGGGTCAGAAACATTTTTCAAGTTTAACCCAGTACCCGAAGGAGTGTCCGAACTTGATTGGATTAAAAAGGGTTTCGGGAGTATTGTCGAAAAGGCGAAAGCCGGTACTACCGAAAATGACTACCTATAGATTCTCTGAATTTCAGAACCAAAGATTCCGGATATATCGCTTATAGACCTGCAAATCAAGTTCGAGGGGATATAATTTTGGATATATTTGGAAAACTTATCCAAAGTAATACGGATTCGATAATGTCCATGGACACATTTAGAGTTAAGTGCACCCGCACCAATATTCCAGTAGGCAGTAGTGGCCCCAGAAGACCTGGTTTTTATAACAATTTCCAAGAAGAATGCAAGACCCGTAGAGGTATCGTAGTCATTAAGAATAGCTATAATCTGTGTCTAGCGCGTGCTCTGGTAGTAGCCAAAGCCAACTCTAAAAAAGATCCTCAATTTAAGGCTGTACGTAAAGACAAGGGTAAGAGGCAATTTTTCAGAGCCCAAAAACTGATGACTAAAGCCGGGGTCCAAATTTCTGAACAGGGAGCGGGGGTCCCCGAACTTTCAAAATTTCAAGATCACCTCAATTAATACAACATCACAGTTTACAATTATAACAGTAAGGGTAGGGACGTGTATTTTAGCGGTAATAATGAAAGTGCTCTGTATAAAATTAACCTACTGTATCATAGCGGTCATTATAATGTGATCACTTCCCTTACCGCAGCCTTTGCTTGTAAATTCTTTTGCGAATCATGCCATGTCCCTTATGACCACAAAGCTGAACACAGATGTTCAAATGTCTGCCCTGCGTGCCAGAAAGTTTCTCCGCCCTGTAAAGAAGAGCATGGAGGAATAGTTTTGCCCAAATTGTAACATCACTCTAAAAAATCTAATATTTTTCACGGCTCACCAGGGTGAGCGGTGTAAATCTGTTAATAAATGCAAACAATGTCAAAGACTCGTATTTCTGAAACAGCGTAAATCGAAACACGTGTGCGGGGAAGTTTTCTGTAAAATCTGTCGCGAGTTCATGGCCCCAAACCACCAGTGCTACATGCGAGTCGACACAGGCAAGCCCAAAACAGAAGATTTTCTATTCATATTTTTCGATCAGGAAACAAGACAGGACGAGTACATTGATGATAAAAAAGTTCATAAAGTAAATCTATGTGTCTCGTAACAATTCTGTTTCAAATGTATCGGTGGTGAAAATTGTGAACATTGTAATACCCGCACTCGAGTCTTCAGACAAGATCCTTTAGTTAAATTCATGGATTATGTGATGGATGTTAGAAAAATTTCAAAAACGTTTGTGTTATGGCTCATAACGGCCAGGATTTCGATTTTCAATTCATCTTAAAATACGTACTGGAATAGACAAAATTCAGTCCAGAGCTAATTATTCGTGTCACTAAAGTCATTCTCATGGAATTGGACAACGTGAGATTTATCGACTCACTGAACTATTTCCCCATGGCCCTCTCAGCACTCAACAAAACTTAGATCTACCCCCAGAGAAGAAGAAGGGTTACTTCCCTCACTTGTTTAACACTCTGGCAAACCAAAACTATGTAGGCCCCATCCCACCCAAGGAATACTACTGCCCTGAATCGATGTTCGAAAAAAGTTATAAAGATTTTGAAAATTGGCATAATGACCAGGTCAACAAAAACGTAGTGTTCGATTTACAAAAAGAACTGAATGAGTATTGTATTTCAGATGTGGAGATTTTGGCGCAGGTGTGCATAAAATTCAGAGCAATTTTTCTCGAAGAATGTAACGTAGACCCGTTCATGGAAGCCGTCACCATAGCCAGCGCCTGTAACTTGGTGTTTAGACGGAAGTTCTTAAAACCCAATACTATTGGCCTGGTCCCTAACAATGGATACAAACTTGTTGACATGCAATCCACCATCGCTTTGCAGTGGCTGACTTGGGAGGAGGATCAGCGCGGCGTCCGAATCCAGCATGCAGGGCGGGAAAGAGAAGTCAAAATTGCCGGTATGAAAGTAGACGGTTTTTACGGTGAACGTGTGTATGAATTTCAGGATTGTTATTTCCACGGGTGCCCTAAATGTTACAAGTATGAGAGGGAAGTGCCCTTATCAGATGATCCCTCAGACTCTTTGCATCTGAGGTACGAAAGGACCAAATCCAAAATAACTAAACTCCAAAATTCCGAATACGAAGTTATCGAGATGTGGGAGTGTGAATTTAAGAAAATGAAAAAAGATCCTTGATTGGTATACCTAAATTCATTACCAATTCTAAACACGCTCCCACTTAATCCAAGAGACGCCTTCTTTGGTGGTAGAACAGGCAACGCAAGAACATACCACAAGTGTGCAGAGGGGGAGTCTATACAGTATGTGGACGTATGCTCTCTCTATCCTTTTGTTGATAAATTTAAAATGTACGTAAAATCTCATCCTAAAATCTATGTGGGTGACAGAGAATGTAGGGGGCGAGGCATGCAGGCTGAAGGTCTTCTTAAATGTAAAGTCCTGCCCCCGCTAAAGTTGTATCACCCGGTTCTCCCTACACGCATGAACGATACATTAATGTTTGTTTTATGTAGGACGTGTGGGGAGGACATGTACTCGGGTGACTGTGCCCATACCACGGAAGAGAGAGCATTAACGGGGACATGGACAATGCAGGAAATACGCAAGGCTGTGGAAAAGGGATACAAAATTTTAGCAATCCTGTTTCCTTCACAAAATTTTAGAAATGTACGAATTATGGGAATACGACGTAGTGACCTATGAGGATGGCGGACTCTTCACAGACTTTGTAAATAAATTCCTAAAAATTAAACAGGAGGCATCGGGCTACCCTTCCTGGTGTCTCACTGATCAGGATAAAGAAACGTACATTAAAAAATATTTTAAACATGAAGGTTTGACTTGACCAAACAAAAATTGAAAAGAACGCGGGTCTTCGCTCCCTCGCAAAATTATTGCTAAATTCGTTTTGGGGAAAATTCGGACAGAGAGAGAACCAGACAAAGACATCGATAATACGATCACCCGAGACATTTTTGAAACTACTAACCAGTCCCGGGACACAGGTCAATACGGTTCAAGAAATTAACGAAGAGGTTCTCCTCGTAAATTGGCAAAACATAGAAGAGGTTAGCGAGTCCCTCAGAACCGTCAACGTCGTCTTGGCCGCTTTTACCACATCTCACGCGAGGTTAAAACTGTATGAACACTTGGAACAGCTACAATCTCAAGTCCTTGACTATGACACAGACAGTGTACTGTACATACATAAAAATGGCATGTATAACGTTCCTACCGGTGACTACCTCGGGGAGATGACCGATGAGTTGGTCGACTACGGTCCCGGGTCTTACATTGTAGAATTCGTTTCTGGTGGTTCTAATACCTATGCCTACTTAGAGTGGTCCACAAATAAAAATTCGTTAGTTGAAGTCTGTAAAATAAAAGGTCTCACTCTAAATTTAAAAACTAGTAAACGTCTAAATTTTGAAAAATTAAAAGAAATGGTGCTTAGTGAAACGGATCCAACTCTAGAAAAAACAAAAAACCGTATTAGACGGACAAAAAACAAAAACATTGTTACCGTAGAAGAGACTAAACTATTTAAAATTACCGGTCCTAAGCGTAAGCGGGAAGGAGAGTATGAGACACTACCGTATGGCTATAGTAAAGTTTCTAAATATTAGTATATTATAGTATACTCACAGTGGGTGTAAATATAGCCTCCTTCACTCTTCTAAACACCGAAACCACAAACAATAACCTTCGTAAGTCAATACTTTTCCCCCTCATCCTCTTTAACTTTTCCCGCGATTGCTCGAGTAGATGCTGCTTCTCCTCCATCACTGACCGAGACTGAGAGCTCTCATCGCAACCGTGTACCCCCACTACCACACAGCGTCCAAGACCAAAATCACTTTCCTGTCACTGTGCTTGCTACCGGTCCTCCGGGATCCCTGCAGGCCCAAAAGCCTGTAAACCTGAATGTGTGTGTGTGTGTGTGTGTGTAAGGGTTCTGAGGTCCCGGACAGAGTGGTTGCGATCCTTCAGGTGGACTAAACTCCATAATTCCTTGGGATCGTGTGTGAATGTGTGTGGCAACGAGGCGGGCTAAAACCCATAGATGTACTCTTGCCGTGACTGAAGGTGTAAAAACCCGAATGTGTGTATGAAAGAGGTTCGGGGCCTTGGGGTGTGAATGTGATCCTTCAGGTGGACTAAACTCCATAATTCTTTGGGATCGAGTGTGAATGTGTGGTAGATTACTGTAAAATTGTAAATATTGTTGTAAACACTTATCTTTGTGCAAAGTGTGAGGTCTGGTCAGAAAAGTGGGGGAGTCGGTGGTGGGAGAGTAACCGTGGAGGCAATGGTGGTGGGAGAGCACTTCATTCTCAATCATGGCGTGGGACCCAAAGAGCCTCTATGATCTTTGTCTGCGGCAAATTGCCCAACATACTATTGACTTCTTACGATATATCCAGATCCCCGAATCTATCCGTCGGGAAATTAGATCTAAACATCGCGACTACTGCTTTGAAGTGGTAGTCAGATACAAAGAAGTTTTCGACGGACGCAGACTCTGTCATATGTGTGGTCGAGATTGTTCAGCTGTTTGGGAAGAAACGTCGACCGCGTATTTCCTCACGGAAGATACATTTTACAAAATGCGTACTGAATGGAAGTGCACATCGTGTAACAATCGGCTCTTTTACTATAGGACCGGGCGTTGCATGTGCGACCTTTCCATTGTCTAAGGAACAAGGGATGGGACAGTATTCGATCACCGGGCGACAACCAGTTACTTCTGGACTGGCCCTTAAACTCAAATACTGTTTAACCTGGGCATCGAGCATGCGAGTTTTCGATGTGGGTGTTCCAAACCACACCACTTAGACAAATATAAATAAAGGTGTAATGCTATTTCCGATTCATTTTGAAAGATGGACGCAATAACGAAAGAACTCCACAGACCAGCTAGGAAAAACTATCTGAGACGTAAGGTTACCCTGAAGATACTCAATGATCTATACCAGGCTTTCCTAGTAGAGATGATCCCGTATTCAAGGGTAAACAAAGGTTACAAGTATATACTGACAATGATAAACTGCTTTAGTAAACTAGCGTTTACCATTCCTTTAAAAAACAAGACAGGTGCAGAAGTCGCTCATGCTCTAGACTCCATTTTAGCAAAACTCAAAATGAAAAACCTTCAGACTGATCAGGGTAAGGAGTGGTACAACAATCACGTCAAAAAGCTAATGGACAAATATAAAATAAACCTTTACTCGACATACTCACATCTGAAAAGCTCTATTGTAGAGCGTCTAAACAGAACATTAAAAGAGAAAATGTATAGAAAATTCACGACACGTGGAAGTTACGAATGGTTCAGTATTCTATCTGATATAGTCAAGGAGTACAATAATAATGTCCACAGAACAATCGGTATGAAACCAAAAGACGTTAAACAGAAACACGTAAAACAAATCCTTGTCCGTTTAAACAAAACCACAAGAAGAAAACAAAAAATTACTATTACTAAATTCAAGTTCAACGATAAGGTAAGGATTAGCAAATACAAAGGAGTTTTTAAAAAAGGTTATCTGCCCAACTGGACAAATGAAGTACTTACAGTATATGCAATAAAACCTACAAAACCCGTAACGTATATTTTACAAGACTCTAAAGGTGAAGTATTGAAAGGTGGGTTTTATGGACAAGAACTGCTCAGGTCCAAAACTGGTAATGTATATCTAGTTGAGAAAGTGTTGAGGCGGAAAGGAGACAAAGTACTTGTTAGATGGCAAGGGTTCGATAAAAACAGTGACACATGGGTGAGCAAGCATGGCTGAGTGTGTGACTGCAACTGCAGTCGTGGGACCGGATGCAGCTGTACCAGCCGCTGCGTGGGAGCGGATGCAGCTGTGCGCTCCAACGTCCAGGAGGGCTACCAGTTCAGCTCTGTTACTTTATATACTATGTCACAATATTGTGCAACTTAGTTTATCTTCGACAATGAGACTGATTAGTCAATCTGTGAAATTACCAGTGAGAAACTTTGACGAGTTTGTAGGTGGTGGTATGAATCGTACAAATAAAAACGGTCCTCTGCTACCTGACACGATTCGCGGATTAATTGTTGGACCGTCCAATTGCGGTAAAACTAACGTACTGTTTAACCTATTAGTAGATCCTAACGGTTTGAGATTTGAAAATGTTTACGTGTTTTCAAAATCACTCTACCAACCAAAGTACCAGCTACTATCCAAGATTATGCCGAAAGAGATCGGATACCACGCGTATGATGACAATGCATCTGTCATACACCCGAGTGAGGCTAAACAGAATTCAGTAATGATATTTGACGACATAGCCTGCGAAAAACATAACAATGTACAAAACTACTTCACCATGGGTAGACACAAGAATATTGACACATTCTACCTAGGTCAGACCTACAGTCATATACCCAAACAGCTCGTTAGAGACAATGCCAACTTTATCGTACTATTCAAACAAGACGAAGCAAACCTTCACCATGCACACAGTGACCACGTCAATACCAATATAGACTTTGAAAAGTTTAAACAAATGTGTGCTCTGGTGTGGAAAGACAAACACGGCTTCCTGGTCATATGCAAGGACTGTGACATTGATAAAGGCAGGTATCGTATCGGAATCGATAGTTTCATTCAAGATCTATGATGGTAAGGATATACCACTACAATGACCTCAGAGGTTTCTCAATCCAGAGATCCAACAAAGTCAATTAAAACCTGTGCACCTGGTACTATGCCGATAAGAAAAAATTTTGCGGTAATTACTGTAGCAGACGTGGACCACATTGTTTTCTCTTCAATAGGAGGTGCTGGAGGCATAAGCGTGAAGGGATGTAAAATGCTAGTCTACCACCCGTAATCTTGTTAATGATTTCAGCAAGCGAACGGTTTTACAATCGAGATATATCTATAGAGTTTGTGAAAAGAAGTCAAAACAAAGGGGTACCGCTCGAACTCGTGGTGTACCACGAGGACATGCTAAATAGTACGGTAAGATATCCACAGAACATGTTATCCAGATTCAGACCGTTTCCTGATCAATTCGGTCAAATCTTACCGTTGAGAAACGCTCATGGTAGTGTAAACTTTGCGCAGACCTGTATAAGGATGCTCCAGTACGGGTGTAATATACCGCATGCAGCTCGCTGTATTCTCATTACAGAGAGAACAATACCAATCAGGAACCCCATCAAGGTTGTAACAATCCCAGTTTCACTTGTTGGCAAACTTTGCACCGAGACACATAGCTGGAAGTGTCCTTGCGCATCTTCGGCCAGTAATAGTGTTGTTGTAGTCTTTGATACTTTTTGAATACACCCATGTGACCAGCGGTAGGGGCATCATGATTTTCTTCAAAGGCTTCTAGGCGCTTTTCCTTGGGGATCACCAATTTCCAGTCCCTCGCTATCATCACCAATTGAAACGATGATGGAACATGTTTCAACAGCTTGTTTACCCTCCACCTTCCACGAGGAAAATTGATCTGGATTCATTTTGAATTGAATCGATCATCTTCAAATACCATTTATCCTTGATTTCTCCTGGCACCAAAGTAATAGAGTACACAGTTCCCAGAGGTTCGGAAGTCTTGATTGGGTTTTCTCGATAAAATGTCCGGTACAACATGTTCCTTCCCCTTTCGGTGTATAAGATGAAATTAAAAGGCTGCAGACGCAAGGACCAGCGCTAGTCGACCTTGTGGAATCCTTCAAATTGTGTAACCATAAAAGGCTATGATGATCCGTAACCACAACAAAGTGTGTTCCTTCCACATAGGGTCGAAATTTCTCAATTGCCCAAATTACGGCCAAACATTCTCTTTCTGTAGCAGAGAATTTCTGTTCTGTTTTGCCTAAGGTCCTACTTGCATAAGCAATGACATTTTCACCATCTTCTGAGGATTGTGATAGTACTGCACCTATCCCTACTCCCGAAGCATCACAGGATATAGTGAACTGCTTCCCAAAATCCGGACATGACAAGATCGGTGACTGCACTAAACTTCCTCGTATATCATCGAATGCCGCTTGTGCTTCAGTAGTCCATTTGAACGCTTTATTCCTTTCCTGAGCATTGATGTCAAAGTGAAAAGACGTGATGCAAAGTTAGGGATAAATCCTTCTGTACCAACTGCAGTACCACAAAACTGTCTTACTTCTTTAGTGTTGGTGGGAAACAGGTATGTTCAAGATGGCACTGACTTGTCTGTCAACTCTTAGTCCTTTTGCATCCACCACGTAGCCTAGATAACGAAGCTCTGATTTGCAAAATTTACATTTATCTCCATTAAGGGTGAGGTTCGCAGCAGCAAGGCGTTTTAAATATCTCCTCTAGTATTTGTAGATGTTTTTCAAATGTTTTGTGTGACAATGATGACATCGTCCAGTAAACGAATCATAAGGTTCGAGGTCCATTCCCAAAACATTGTCCACTAGGCGCTGCCAAGTAGCTGGTGCATTATGTAGTCCAAATGGTAGGACATTAAAATGGAATAAGCCTCTTCCCCTGTATAGTGAATGCTGTTTTGTCTTTGCTAGATTTCTTCCAACGGTATTTGCCAGTAAGCACTTTTTATGTCCAAAGCAGAAAGAAAACGGGGCATCTCTTAAACGGTCAAGAATTGATGTTACATGTGGCAAAGGGTAGGCATCTCTTCTAGTAAACTAAATTTATTTTTGCGAAAATCTACACAAAAGCGTTGTCCTCCATCTGGCTTGTCTATCAGAATAATAGGTGAGGACCAGGCGCTCTTGGATGGTTCTACTATGCCTTGCTCTAACATCTTATCGAGTTCCTCATATACTACCGTCAGTCTGGCTGGGGACATAGGATAATACCTTTGTTTTATCGGAGAAGCGTCGCCTGTATCTATCCTATGTTTCACCAAATGAGTTCTTCCTAACTTCTGTGGCTGCTTACTAAGATAAGTCTGGAGTAGTTTATCTAAGGCTTCCTTTTGAGAGCGAGATAAATGGGTCTCATCTAAAAGGCCAATAGAAGAAAGAGAACAAGTCTGCTTAAGGCTATCTGCAAATTCCCAAGTCTTCCGGTGAGCGTCAACAACCATGTGCATGATGTTCCAAAAGTCTATTCCCAATATTATCCCTTGAACTAAGGAAGGAACGACTAAAACTGGTAAGTATTTAGTTTTATAAGCCAGAGTGAGGGGTAGGATTACCTTCCCGATGACCTGGTGTTTCTTATGATCGGCTGTCATGATATATTGATCAGAGAGACGACCCAATTTGACTGGAAACTTATCAAAAAGCCACATGAGCTCACCACCCATAATTGTGTGTGAAGCACCAGAATCCAAAAGCGCTCTATGAGAAGTTCCAAATATTCTGACAGTAAGGTAAGGACGAGGATCATTCTCCCTGATAATCAAGAAGATAATCCAAAGCGCCCATGTTACCGAGGCCGGGTTGGATGTATCTTCCTGATTTCCAAACAAAATAGGAGATTTTTTAAGGAGCGCTCCAGAGTCACCTAGGAGAGCTCCGGCTTAGCAAGTTTTTTGGCTGGCACGTGCTACAAGACGGTTTCTTGGTACCAGATTTCCCACATCCAAAACAAAAAGTAGTCTTCTCCTTCGGACAGTTCCGGTGAGTATGATTCCCTTCTCCACAATTCCAGCATCTTAGTTGACGAGGCAATGGACGGGTTGATGATGAAGAAGCTCCTTGACTACTGCTCAAGTAGGCTACATTCCCCGGATGCTTACGGCGATGCGATGAGCAAGCCAAGTCTGGTTCCAGGACACCCATTGGTCGAGGTGGGGGTTGGAGTGTTGATGCTCGCAGTCTTCCAACTTCTGCTCTTCGTCCAAGACGTCTAAGTTCCATCAAGAGAGGTAATGTTGAACATGCAAAGTTTATCTTGCAAGAAGGAGTTCACATTCTTTAAGATGCGTTGAAGTCTACACTCGTCAGATACTGGTGTTGAAAGTCGGCCAAACAAGCCATCCATCGCTGCCAAATAAAGATCCAAACTCTCCATATCCCCTTGAGTTCGATTTAGAAATCTCCAAGTGTAGGCAGTCATCATAGTCGGTACTCTGGAAAACTATTTTTAACTCTTTTTTTGAGCTGTTCCCAAGAAAATATTCTTCTACAAGCTGATCTATACCAGATGAGTGCTGTTCCACTCAAAAGGTCCACTGCACTCTCATAAAGGGTCGTGGTGGGACACTCCTCTAGCCCTACTTAATTCTTCTGCTCTTTCAAGAAATGCAGCTACACTCTGACCACCATCTCCATCATATTTAAGGCCCCACTTATAAACAGGTACCCCTCGGAGATTTTAGAATGATTTCCACAAATATTAGGTTGGAGAAGAGGTGCTTGCGTTGACACCAATGCCTGGACATTATGATGAGCCTTGTTCTCTACAGCAATGTGACGGTAATGATAAAGATGGTGCAGTAATGGTAAGAGGAGGATCAATATTCCTATTCGGAAGCTAGTTTAATAATGGTATGAGCAGGATTTTCAAGTTGTGTCCTCCAATTCGTCTCTCCTTTTCTCTAATTCCCCACTGGAATTGGCAAGACCAGTAAATTCATCCACAAGTCTCTTCATGATCGTTAGTAGTCCACTCTTCCTGTCTTTCCAACTCAGTGTCTGAAGTTGCAGGTATAGGAATTCTCTCCACTCTCCAATACCAGTGCCATAATCTAGCTTGAATGCGCTTGTACTCATTGTCCTTTGTGTTGCCCTCATAGTCAGAAACTAGTCTCTGGAGGTCAGAGAACTTTTCTTCACACGTTTCTAATTCCTCTGAAGGATCGAGCAGTGAAATGATTTTTTGATCGGCAGGCACGTTATTAGTAACAGCATGAGAGACAATTTTCTTCCTTAACTCATCTGCATTCCCATCAGTTGAAATGCCTCTGATTTTCAATTCATACTCGATTTCTGAGCGACGCAAGTGATACGCAGTCATGTTGATTGCTGATACCAAGTTCCACAAAGATATAGAAATGCTCATAAAATTCAAATAATTAACTTCTCTCTTCATTCTGACCAAAAATTACAAGTATATATAGAAAATAATGGAAAAATATTCAACCAACACCAATCAATATTCATAAATATAACAGTAACAAATAATACTCAATTATCAAATATCAAAATTAATCACCTCACCTTTACAATGACAGGTATTATCATGGCATACTGTTAATTTTTTTTTCTAACTCTTACAGTTCAAAATTCAAAGAAAAAAAAACAAATCTCCACAATAATTCGAGCCCCACGTTTTCGCGCGCCAAAGGGACAATGGTGAGGCTTTCAAATCTTACCTCCCCACCTGTGGATGTAAATTAATAATATTTTTTGGGACTTTTTGTGAGCCTGACCCCTTACAACTGTGAGAACCTGTGGGCCTATTGTAGCAGTGAATGGACTTTAATATTGGAACTGTCTACAATTGTTACTGGGAATATCACTTATACTACATATTATTAACTGTTTATTGTGTATTTATTTATGTGTGTAGTGTGTAAGATTTGTATATTATGTTAGTTTATAATAATCTATATAGTTAACTTGTTTATTTCAGTATATGGTGGCCACCCAAGGTATTTGTACAAATATTAAGCTATTGTATTTAGTATTGAGTTTTTATCTCATATTATAACTTGATTTATCTCATGTTAAACATATTTTCTTGGATTAATAATGGGTGACACTGGTATAAATTGGAATCAAATCTTTGGTCCACCACTAATGGTTGCAGGCATTTAATAGGGCCTATTTCATGCTTTTGGAGTACAGTACTTGTGAATTCACCCTTGGAATAAATGGTAGTAGACAATCTTTGACTTGATTAATTAAAAACCTGTATGTCTATGTAGACCGACCTTGCCTTTTTTTTCAGTTTAAATTAAATTGGGAGAATTAGTTTTTTGAGAACTTGTAAACTTAGTTTATAACTATTACAGTCAAAGTCAACTTAAAGAATTCTTTAACAATTTAGGATTTTTGTCTTTCTAGTATTATTATTTTTTTTGTGTGTGTGTTTAAACCAAGAAAACCAATTTAAGGACTCTCTGGCAGACTGACCTCAGCTGATTTTGGCTACCATTACTTATTCCTTAGGCCTTTTCCTTGTTCAGGCCTGGATTTAAACTATGACAAAACAAGGTGGCGCCCTGTAATATGTTGTTTTATATGGATACTTAAGGTCCATTGAACGTAAAGCAGCTTATGATTTTTGAGCAATCTACCCACCCCCTTGGCTGAGTGAAACTGGGATTGTTACATTGGCGCCCAACGTGGGGCTCGAATTATTGTGTATTGTTTTCCCAAAAGATTATTCTACTGATTGGTGTTATTTTATTATTTATGCTAGTCATCATTATGTTTGAAATGTGTAGTCTAGCAAATTTCTATTCCCTCTTGGTATGCTCAGGGATATTTTGGAGCTGATTCCCGGCTTGTGCGACCCACTACCCACTGGCCTACCTACTGGCCTTTAGCGCAGCTGCCTGGTTGCCTGCCCTTACCCACTATCTACCTAGGCCTACTCATAGACTATTGGCGGGCTCATCGTACCGATAAGTGGAAATACTTTTATTCTGAAGGACTATTCATTATTTTCACTTTGCCGGCCCAATGCCAAATAATCTGAAATAGTATGGGAACTTATGATTGTTAGTCTCAGTTTACACCTTGAAGGGACAATGGTGAGGCTTTCAAATCTTACCTCCCACCTGTGGATGTAAATTAATAATATTTTTTGGGACTTTTTTGTGAGCCTGACCCCTTACAACTGTGAGAACCTGTGGGCCTATTGTAGCAGTGAATGGACTTCAATATTGGAACTGTCTACAATTGTTACTGGGATATCACTTATACTACATATTATTAACTGTTTTAATTGTGTAATTTATTTATGTGTGTAGTGTGTAAGATTTGTATATTATGTTAGTTATAATAATCTATATAGTTAACTTGTTTATTTCAGTATATGGTGGCCACCCAAGGTATTTGTACAAATATTAAGCTATTTGTATTTAGTAATGAGTTTATCTCATATTATAACTTGATTTATCTCATGTTAAACATATTTTCTTGGATTAATAATGGTGACACTGGTATAAATTGGAATCAAATCTTTGGTCCACCATTAATGGTTGCAGGCATTTAATAGGGCCTATTTCATGCTTTTTGGAGTACAGTACTTGTGAATTCACCCTTGGAATAAATGGTAGTAGACAATCTTTGACTTGATTAATTAAAAACCTGTATGTCTATGTAGACCGACCTTGCCTTTTTTTCAGTTTAAAATTAAATTGGGAGAATTAGTTTGAGAACTTGTAAACTTAGTTTAATAACTATTACAGTCCAAAAGTCAACTTAAAGAATTCTTTAACAATTTAGGATTTTTGTCTTTCTAGTATTATTATTTTTTTTTGTGTGTGTGTTTAAACCAAGAAAACCAATTTAAGGACTCTCTGGCAGACTGGACCTCAGCTGATTTTGGCTACCATTACTTATTCCTTAGGCCTTTTCCTTGTTCAGGCCTGGATTTAAACTATGACAAAACAAGGTGGCGCCCTGTAATATGTTGTTTATATGGATACTTAAGGTCCATTGGACGTAAAGCAGCTTATGATTTTTGAGCAATCTACCCACCCCCTTGGCTGAGTGAAACTGGGATTGTTACATTGCTACAATCGTGCTCTAGCTTCAAAATGCTACATCTACATTCGCTACAACGTAGGTTACGGCCCCGTCCCAGACGGTTTACCGCGTGGTCAAAGGAAGAAAGATTTTGCTGGTGTAAACAATCTTTGTCAAAGTCTGTTTACGACAGAATTTCTCAAATTGGCTTTACCGAGCGTACCAATGTACTGCGATAAGTACGGAATAACACTGCGTGACGGGACTTACTCAATTACAAATACCAAACAGTTTGAGGCTTGGAGGAGTTTTACAAGAGCTAATCTAAGTGAATTCTGGTTACTCAACTCTTACATGACATACACAGTAGGGTGAAGATACCTATAGAGCATCTGAAACAATATATGGAAAAACACGTGGAGAGTGACAAGTATACTGTAGCTGAGATACCCCAGTGGAGAGACGGATGGAAAAGGACCTTTGTGTTCAGGGACCCTGATAGACCTGTACAGATACCGAGAACAGTTTACCTAAGAGGGCTAGGTACCGTGGTGTCATTAAAGCAGGTCGTACGCTTTCTAAGAAAGCATAAAAACCGAGCTCTCTTTTTAGACAGGTTGAACTGCCATAAAGTAGTTAGTATTAAAGTACTAAAACCGATTCACATTGTCAGTTTAAACAATGGCTTCAAAGGAGAAGGACCTTACTCTCAGTATAACTCATTTGAGGAAAGCTATAAAGGAAAAGTATAAACAGTTCAGAAGGAACTCTGGCCACAGACGTATTTCTAGAAAAACAGTACAAACCTATCCTGTCAGAGTTACGAAAAACAACAGGATCTGTAAAAACTGAACCGAAAACCGAACCAAAGCAAGAAGAAGAAGAAGAAGAAGAGGAAATGAAGATGAGGCAGCCGTACAGTTCACTCCGGACGTTATGTCAACCCCCAAAACACCTGCGTTCCTGCAGGACGACGATGTGCTTGAAGCAGTACCGTCGTCACCAGACGTCAGTGATGTACTCAGCACGAAAGAAGGACAACTCTCAGCATCTTCATGGATACAGAACACGTTCTCCCATCCACTAACCAAAAAGTACATGACAAGTATGATGAAGAATATGTCAGGTAAACATAGTAAGATTGACCACACGTATGGACCACGCTACGACAACAATACGCTAATGGTAGGAAATAAGAAGTTATCATTTGGAGATGACGGTAGCATACTCGTAGGTGAACGGTCCTACAAACCTACACCGGGACTTTACGAATTGCTTTTTAATCGTCTGCCTGATGACAAACGTTACAACGTAAACGATATGAGAGCTTACAAGGATATATTGACACAGTCGTCTGCTCACAAAAGAAGTTACAATTATAAAAATCACGTGAACCGTAACACTTCAACGAAATACAAAGTCATTATTTCTCAACTCTTCCCAAAGACCGGTAGCGGGTATAAGGATGTAGGAGCACCAGACCCTGTATACTATGATGACCCAAACGAACTGTGTGACAGACTCAGACTCCTCGTGTCCTCAGCAGAGACCGGTTACACGGGACATAGGAACGAAATAATAAACATTATCGAAGAACTCAAAGAATCAAACCTCATACAAGGCCAAGGTAACCGTAGATTCAGATCGCTGGTGGTATAAATAGCGAGGGATTAACGGAAAAGTCACAGTTTAAAAATGAGAGACAAGTTTGGTCATACGGTCCGTGAAGGAAGTAAGAGAGATCCGCCTGGACAAGGATTCAGTCTCACAGTCGACGGCAACTACGATATCAAGGGCAAGCGGTTATGTAACGTGGCCGACGCCCAGCAGAGTCTAGACGCTATAAACCTGCAGACCTTGAAAAATAATGTGGATAGCGCAGTCCTCAAGACTGTGTCTGACGTTTCGCTTGTATCCAAGAAAAATGTGATGGACGCTAAAGGTAACAGAATTAGCAACATAGGTAATGCTAGACTCTTCGCCGTCTTGCTAGTAAGGTACCCTATAAGGACACGAACAGCAAATATTACAGGTTTGACAACTACAGATTGCGCATGATAGGTGATCCCGCGGGGGATACAAATGCAGTGACGCTAAAATACCTTAAAACGAACACTCTAAAAAGAAGTAGTGATGGTAATGTCTGGGAATGTGATAACAAAAGACTCGGACAGATGGCTGATCCTCTTCTCGCTGGCGACGGTGTAAACCTACAGACTTTGAACAGGAAACTGAATAACACGTGGAATTGTAGGAAGAAAAGATTGAAACGTGTGGACGATCCTGTCGACATGAGTGACGCTGTGTCTGTTAATTATCTGGTGAGAGTGCTGAGCACAGTCTTTTACGGTGTGTACAAACTACTGGCTCTAACGCAAGGATTAGGTTTAACATTGTCGACCCATACTTTAAAGACTAAATAAGCAAGGTGCGGCGTAACCAAGTGATATATAAAGACGTGAAAGAGAGTTTAGAGTCAGTGAGTTCAAAACCTTGACAAGATGAGGTTCTTGGTATTTATTCTACTGTATGTGTAGCTCATCTGATAGCTGCTAATAAAACTTTGTTGTACTTGGAGAGATACGGCTATCTCAATACTAATACCTCAGAGCTATCCACAGACATTACACATGCGGTCATTAGGTATCAGGAGACGTTCGGCTTGAATGTGACCGGATATGTAAATGAAGAGACGACTAACTTAATGAACCAGCCCAGATGCGGCAATTCAGACGGGTTAATAGCGTCTTTCACTGCAAACCCAACCTACGGATGGCGGAAAAACGATATTACCTGGTTTATGTACGGTAGTAATTATCAGTATGACCAACTATGTTGGAATGCGTTCGCCCTATTCTCAAGACATTCTAACCTGACCTTCCGGCGGAACCCTATAAATCCCACAATCATTTTAAGTATCTCTCCTAAGTAACATCTTTTGTATTAACTACGGAAAAATTGCAGTAGAGAGTTTGATGGTAGGGGTGGTTTAGTGGGTCACGCCTTTCCCCCTATATTGGGGATGAACCAGACAGATGTTCATATGGACGGCGAAGAAGACTGGGATTATACAATGAATGTACCTGCACCCGGAAATGTTTCATTCTTTTTGGTTATAGTACACGAAATTGGACACGCTCTAGGCTTGTAACATTCATCACTTTCGTCTTCTATAATGTATCCTTTTTATATTGTGCCACATGGTATTTCACATCTTTACCAATATGATTTAGACAGAGATGATCAACAGGCAGTACAGTATATTTACGGACCACCTGTTACTACACACACGTCCACCACTACTACAACTAGTAAAACAACAACCTTAAGCACCACTACCACTACTACCAGTACCACCACACCCTCCACAACAACCTCCACGTCCCCTACAATACCTACAGAGTTGGACATTTGTACATTGAGACATAGAATCAATACATTTTTGATTGTATAAAACAGATTGTACGCACTTTACGGCAAGTATGTATGGGCTCTGAGTCTGAATCACGCGCTTAGAACACGTGAGGAGTTTACCAATCCTCTAATAATCACCGACTGGTTGCCGTTTTTGTCGACACATTTTACAAACATTTCGGCTGTTTACCAAAGACCGAACGGAGAGGTGGCTTTGATTGTGGACAAGACATTGTACATTCTTGAGTATCCGTCACTCGTACTTTTGAGACAGAAGAGAATTGATACAATCTTACACTCCAGAATAAATAAAGTGAACGCAGCGTTGAACAGTAATACAGGTAGGACCTTTATTTTTACCGATGACAAAATTTGTTGTAGAACTTAACGAATGCACTCTCAGAGGCACTATGTTGGGTATGACCAGTGGCGTGTTGCCAGGAGTCCCTGATGGAATTAGAGGAGGTTTCAGATATATAAACGGCCGTCTGTACTTTATAACAGACAGTCACGTTCTGGAGGACGACGAGTTTACAGGAATGGTTACAAGATGCGAGGCGGATATCTTTGACGTACTGCAGATCACATGTGTTAGGGAGACCTTGTTCAGGCAGCTCTATAACGTATTACGGTATATAAGGGAATAAAATGGGAAAGCACAAAGTAAAGCCAAACAGATTGAAACGAACCGTCAAGCGAGGAAGAGGTCTGGTTTCGAGCGCTTTGCAAAACGCCGGATCGGTCGCTGGAAATCTTTGGAACCGTGCAATTGACGCTCTACCTGTCGAACTCCATTTACCTGGTGGGTACCGATACTGTGGTCCTGGTACGAAATTAGGGGTGAGATTGGCAAGAGGTGATAAGGTTATAAATCCCTTAGACGAATATTGTAAAAATCACGATATAGCGTACTCAAAATACAAGGATTCCGAACACCGCAGAGCAGCCGACAAAGAATTGGCCAAAAGAGCCTGGGAAAGAGTCAAATCGGCAGACGCAAGTGTTGGGGAAAGAGCCACAGCCTTAGCTGTAACAGGAGCCATGAAGACCAAAACAGCCCTCGGTGGAGGGAAGAGGCGGAAGACCAAACAAGGGAAGTCCAAACGTAAAGGTCAGGGTATGTACCTCAAACCGTATCCAAAGAGAGGCGGTGGGGTAAGAAAGAAGAGGAGGTGTTGCAATAAAACAATCGTCGATACCAGTAAAGCCGTTATCAAATTACGAGCTAGTACACTACGCGAAACTACTTAATATTCCGAATTTCCGTCGTGGAGTTTATATGAGAGACGCTCTACCCAAACGCCCGCCATCGTATGAATCGGCCATAATTAATCTGGATAGCTCGACCGGTGAAGGTACACATTGGGTGTGTTACAGGAAGTTAGGTAACAGAGTATACTACTTTGACAGTTTTGGTAACCTAAGACCACCAATAGAGCTTATATCATACCTAGGACCAGACGTTAACGTACGGTATAATTACGAGAGAAAACAGAGTGAGGGCTCAGTAGTCTGTGGACACTTGTGTTTAAAGTTTCTCAGCAGTAATGTTTTTACTTAGCGTTCCTGCTCTACAGGTATCATGCGAGGTATTTCCTCCAATGGACGTGAGCGATGGTGATTACGAAATTGGTCTAGTTGACCTCTCCACATACTATACGATTCCAAATATTTAAACGGGAATAAACTATGTGTTTTATTACGGTGACAATAAACAAATCAAGATAGCAGAGGGGTCGTACGAAATTGAAAATATCGAAGAATACATCAAATCACATTTAGGCGCGGTGTAGCATTTAGTTTGAAAGGAAACAATAAGACGCTAAAATTCGAAATCACTTGTAATAAAATCATACACTTTGACAGAGAACAGACAATCGCTCCCTTGCTAGGGTTCAGTAAAAAACCACTTGAGCCAGGCAAGGTACACACATCCGATGTCCCCATAAACACAATGAATGTAAATAATATCGCCCGAGGATCCTTTCAAAACGGTTTAGAAGGACACGTGCTGCATGAGTACTATCCTGAAGTGGCCCCCGGCTGTTAAATAGTTGAGAAACCCGCCAATGTAATTTATTTACCGGTGAAAGTTCTTAGCGTGAACAACATTTCCGTAACACTCAAGGACCAGGACGGCAGATTGATTAATTTCCGTGACGAGATAATCTCACTACGCTTGCATATAAGAAAACGATAATGGGTCTAGTATTTAGAGAGTTGCCGAGTCACACACTGATCAGTAATCACCGAAAGGTGGCAGCGTTAACATCAAAGAACGTAAAGTTTCTAAAGTTTCTATGCTTTAAGTATGGCGCTTCTATCGATAGAGTCCGGAGCAATGTACGATGAAGTCGTAACGGGGTGGGAATTTCATACCCATAAACCATACGCCTCGTCCGAACGTTTAAGAATAACGATGAAATCAGAATACCGATTATTCAGCAAGACATAATCACAGCACCGTTCGAAAGCTTCATACATATTAAAGGGACGCTGCAGGCTAAAAAAGCTGACGGCAGTGCTTGCAATGTAAATCTAGTGAACTACTTAACGGCCTATTTATTTGATGAGATTCGTTACGAGTTGAACGGTCAAGTAATCGATAAAACACGCAGTGTCGGCGTAACTACGACGATCAAAGGACTGGTATCTTTTAAGGAAAATGAAAAAATGAGTCTAGCTAACGGAGGGTGGCTCGGGGCGAATAAATCCGCAGACGCTATTAAAGAGTTCTATTACGCCGTTCCCGTTAGGACGTTGATGGGATTTTTCGAAGATTACAAAAAGGTATTGGTTAACAGTAAACAAGAGTTGGTTCTTCTGAGATCCGCCTCTGATAACAATGCTGTAATTTCAGCTGACGCTGCTACTGTTGATCTTGATATAACTGACTTGTACTGGAGGGTTCCTTACATTACAATATCAGACAGCTACAGATTAAAGCTGTTGCGTATGGTCGAGAAAGATACACTGATTCACCTTCCGTTTCGATCATGGGAAATTCACGAGTACCCCAGTTTACCGCTGACAACACGTCATAGTTAGACAATAAAAATGAGTACCCAAATTGAAAAACCTCGTTACGTGATTTTGGGTTTCCAGACTGGAAGGAAGAACAATTTGAAAAAAGACTTCCAGCTTTGATTACTGCGATCTAATCAATATCAAATTGTTTCTGAATTCACAGTACTTCCCGTACGATAGCATCCATGGTGACCTACGCATTTTGTACGACATGTTTATCAGATTCCAGAGCTCATACTACCAGATACAGAGTGCCACTACAGTCGATTTCAACACGTTTAAAAGTAACGTACCTCTCTATGTTATTGACTGCTCCAAGCAGAATGATTCAATAAAAACAGGCCCTGTAGACGTGCGTCTGGAGTTTGAGACTAAAAACGCTATTTCTGCAAACACTGCGGCTTACTGCTTAGTACTATATGACCTGGCATACACTCTGCTCACGGGTAACGTTAAGCGGATGGTGTAGGAGCGGTAGTGGTGGGGTGAACTCTTATAAATAGCTAACTTTTGTACGTGTGTCTCACTCTGTGTCATGGAGAAGCTAAACAGTTTTCTAAACGAGCCTGACTCGGTCGAGGCGACTCGATACCTAACATTAAAGAACGAACTACTCTACAAGGTCGAGGGCATGCGAAGACTCTTTGCTCGCTTTAGACCTACAGTTAGAGTGCCCAGTGACTCTTATAGATACGGCCATTTCAAGGAATGCGCGTGGGCACGGCCCAACGCCACGTCAGATACTGACACTTGTCAGTGTCACTATACGGATTCATACATTAGGGGTTCGATTACGATTTTGGATCAGTTAGCTGAAATGAACGACCCGTTTCTTTCGAGATTACAGGCTCTACTTGAACCCTTCCGTGATACCGCAACACAGGGGCTGTATTGTTAGGGTGGGGGTCATTGTATAAATTGAGGGTTCCTGATGTTAGACTTCATTAGCTCAATCATGTCTGACCGGGAGTGGCCTAATCAGTTTACCGTAACTATTCGACTGCTTACAGATAACGTAACTGTTAGCACTAATAAGTTAGATGCAGATGAGGGTGAGTCTGATTACGGAAGTGATTACCATGTAAGCAAACTCCCAGAGTTTGATGCATTTAGGATCATATTTGAGAGATATGAACCTGTTAGTGAAGAATACAACGAGACTGTTCTTGAAGATTTTGCTAATGTAATATTCGAGAAAGAGGGTCGCTCTGTTGGCCAACTAAGCATTAATGTGAAAGAGTATAATCTGTTCCACTCTAAAATATTTCTACGTCAAGGATTTTCCTGCCTTTGACGGTTTGGCGTAAGTGCAACACACTAATGATGATGATTTAGAGTATTGCATGTATCGTAGCGATTACACATACGAGATCCGTTAAAATTACAAAATTTAAATCTACCCGTATTTCCTGCCCCCCTATTGGTCAAAATAATCTCTCCTCTCATTGGTCGAAATTCTCCTGTCAAAAAGTAAAATTTTAGAATTTACGTCAGACGTTGAGATGGAGTCGCAGACTATGGACGTGGAAACCACCCGGA
The DNA here is from genome assembly GCF_021130785.1 of Homalodisca vitripennis. Taxonomy (NCBI): domain Eukaryota; kingdom Metazoa; phylum Arthropoda; class Insecta; order Hemiptera; family Cicadellidae; genus Homalodisca; species Homalodisca vitripennis. The sequence goes on from NC_060209.1 coordinate 576,544, forward strand.
TTCGAAAACGCAAAGAGTGTATCAATGCGTTAACCGGGGTTTTCTTAAATCAGTCTAATTTTGGATAGTGATCTTTCAAAATCCGTAATTGTAGGGTTTGTTAAGAATCGGAGTGACTCTCTCGGGGTTCTCTTTAAGGGTAAAAAGGGATGCGTTTATTGGTCACATGATGTGTTCAATCAAATCACTCCTAATTTCAATTCCATAACCCTGGCTCTGGAGAATAAAACCAAATATTATATTTAATCAGACACGGAGGAGGATATCAAGGTCACAAATGTTTTCGGTTGTATGCACGTGTTTCTCTTCGACGGGGAGCATACTTTAACACTTAACGAGGCAGAATGGACTCAGTTTACAAACAGCCTTCCTCTGATGTACATTGCTCTCAGAGACAATTTTCTTATCGAAGAGTCTGTACGGTTTACCATTCACGCACTAGTATCAGGGTTGGTAGAGGGGGACGTATTTGCAAAAGCAGATAGTCAGGGACTCCTCTGCTCCACAGCTCATAAATTAGCTCTTGAAGTGGCCTTGTACAAACGTTGGCCCAATGGACGTTGCAGTAGTTGAATTTCACGCCTTTCAAGGCAATAAAAGACCCTTTATTCTTAAAGAGCTCGCGATCGTGGGAAACTCTTTTCAATGTCTAATTATATTTAAACCACCTTTTCCTAGAGAACAGTTGAGCGCCAAAAATCGTACAAAAGCTCGCTGGCTTGAAGATAACTACCATAAAATTTCATGGGAGGAGGGTGATTATCCTACAGAGCTAATGTAATTCGCACTCTATGCAAACCCTTTGCCGTGATTTACACGCGCGGGTTGGAGAAGGCAGAGTTCTTGAGAAAGTTTCACGGCGATGTCCGTGAACTGGACGATATAGTGTGCGAGGAGGCCGGCAATCCGTGTAGCTGTAAAACAACACACAGGTTTGCTTGTTCGTTGCCACAACATACGTCAACCGAGGATCCCAATGTGAAATGTGCAATGATTGCAGCAAAGTGCCATTTCGAGATCCTTAACAAACAGCTGCACAACAATACCAAGTAATAATCCTTATTTAGTATCGGTGAGTGATTAGTAAAGGGGCGGAGGGGTTCGGCATTTAGTTGAGAATCCCGACGTGTTGGCTTGAAAGGACTCGCCGACGAGTCACATTGAAAGGATTCACCGAGTAAAGTGACTTTTGTCTGTAGGTTAGATACGAAAAACTCTAGAGCAGATTCTGTATGGAAGGAGTTGGTGTGAATGTGTGTGTGGGGTAAGGAGATGGTTGTTTCTAGGTTGGCCTAAATTCCATAAAAGTCCGGAAACAGTTACTGGTGTGAATGAAGGTCACTGGCGCGGTGTAAAAACCCGTAAACCTGTAAGCGCCTCCATCCTGCAAAATTTGCTCTGAATGCTAGAAAAAAAATATATATAAAATTCTCCGGTAAGTTTTTGAGTCACATTGAGTAAAGTGGCTATTGAAACTTACAGGAGGCAAAAATATGTTGAGGAGCGATACATTGTAATGGAGTGAATCGCTATCGTGTACAGCGGTGGTTGGGGCGGTACACAAATACTGGTCACATTGAAAGGCTTCACCGAGTAAAGTGATTAGTAAAGTGAAAGAGTGAGATTAGGACTACTAGGGAAACTCACTATAATCAAAAACGCACTGGGACCCCTACGGCCTAGCCATTCTGGCTTACCGTGGTGTGGAAACGTGGGTCACAAATTGCAGTTAATGCAGTGCAAGTGCGACTCTCCGTGGGGGAGGGGCGTCCGCGCATAAAAGCGCGGTGCATCGACTGCAGCTGCATTTGCTGTTCTTGTGATAGCTTTGCTACGTCTGTGGCAACTAGTTTTACCGTTTTCGCCATGTTGCTGTTGGTGGTGGCTGGCAACTATCTCGAGGTAATTATTGTTTTGATTATTTACTGTTCTCTCGAGTTGTCCCTCAACACTGTTTCTAACTTGTAAAGTGTTTTTTTAGGAACAACCATCTACTTCAAACGGTTTGCGTATGAGTCAACCGATCCCTGTGCCCGGGGCTACTTTACTACGGAGAGCGGGTCTATAGTCCACCTGAATATGGTTAGCTCACATTTCAATGGTCTAATTTTTACTCCTTAGGTGTGTGGCAGCTTTTCTAACTTTATTGTTCTCTTTTCAGAATAATGGTAATGATCGGGCTACACTCCCTGTCCTTCAGCGTGAGGTGACCAGGGTCAGTACACCATTGTTACCGTTGCATTGTACTAATTATGCATTGCTGCAGTCTCTATAATCGAACTCTATTTCAGAACGAGTACGAGGCTCAGATCCAGAGGATGTTCAGGTCTGGGCAATGGGTGACCACTCGACGCGGCCGACTACATGTCATAAGCGCCGGCATTGAAGAGGTGATTACCATTATCCTATTTTCCATTCGTGCAGTATTAACTATAGACCTGTCTGCTAATGTGTATTTATCTTCAATGACATCAACCGGTGGCGGGACCCGGCAGATCACTGACACGGTGGGTGTTGTAGTATATTTAGCCACTAGCCGTCGCTAGTCTGGCAATGTATTAATTCACTTGTGCTTTAGGACGAGTCTCAACCATCGACTCTAGGGTGGACCGGTGATGCTACCCGAAACATCACTCTCCCCTCTGAAATCTCTGAGGAGAGTCTAATCGCTGCTGCCGATAGGGCTATAGCTGAGGCGTCGACTTTTACCGACGAGGCGACTCAAAGGGTGGTGATGGAGGAATCTAATTCCAGCTCAGATGAGGCGATGTCAGTTAGTATATAGGGCTATGCACTCATATTATATTGCAGGTTTCGCTCTGTTTACAGAATCAAAACATGGATATTTTTTGTTGACAGTTGAGTACTTCTTGGGACTTCCGACGTAACCCCTCGACCCGGAGACAGTCCTCTGAGGATCTCTCTCAGTTCTATCGGAGGTTGAATCGGTCTACTCCACCATCAGTCTCGCCCATCAGTAGTGGCTCCTTCCACTCTGGTTTCTCCCCGACCCCGCCTCACAGGAGTCCCTCATATCCATGGAAGTGGCTGTCGGCTCGCCACCCCTGCTCTCACCATCTGCAGTACGTTTCATTCCCTACATTATCCATGCCACTCCGTAGTGTTTCATCTGTTTAATTCGTTACCTATGTTACAGGACAGAGATCCCCAATGGGAGGCAATGAGGGCGGTGTCAAGGTCCCTGAGTATAGTCACTCAGGTGCATGACATCGGTGAGGGGGCCATCTACGACAGCGAACAGTGGATGGTGCGGAGACCCGAGGAGGAGGAGTTCCGTGCCGCCGCTTGGGAGGAAATCCGCGAACGGTGGATGGTGCGGAGACCCGAGGAGGAGTTCCGTGCCGCCGCTCCAGCCGCTTGGGAGGAAATCCGTGGCATCCTCGCGGATTTCCTATACGAAACGGCTACCCGCATGGAGGAAGACTCCCGACGTAGAAACACCGCTGCGCCGTCCAACGGATCAACCCCTGCCACTCAACCCCGCGAAGTGTCCTGCGCCGTTTGCTTTGCGAATCTACCAACAATCGCTCATCGACTGTGTGGGCATACACTCTGTCGTCCATGCTCCAACAGAGTGGGGGATAGATGCCCCACGTGCCGTGAGCTGATTTTGGGAAGATTCACAATATTTCTCCCCAGGTAGATCTCTCTCTGTCCAGTTCTACCTCTATCTTAATTATTAAACTTCTTCAATTGGCTTCACATTCAAAATTTCTATTCCAAATTTAATTTCCAAGGGACGGGACATTATCCAGTCGTAGGATGTCTACCAGCTTTCTGGACCGATTCTTATACTGGATAATGTTTAACCTGGGTACTATACGTAGTGCGGATGTTCCGAAACCACATCCAGGCCCACATCGACTCAATCATCACCACATCACGCAATAAGGTACGATTCGTCTTTATTTTCAGTATGTAATGTTTACCCCATCTTGAATACGCAGGAAACCAAGAAAGTGAGGTTATGTTTCCCTGTTCCCGCCAATTTTTCCCGCCAATTCATGGGCGCCGCCATATTGGAATTCCCTCCGTCCCTCGTTTCTCCCTCACGTAGTGTGCACAAGAGTGTGAGGACCCAACAAATCACCGATTTTGACAGCCAAATCACCCCAAAACACGATAATTTCGATAGAATTTGGAAAATTTTGATAGGATAACTCCCTCACTTGAGGGGATTTCTCGCGCACATGAGGGAATTTCTCCCTCCCTTAAGAGCCCATGTTAGTGCTCAACGCGGTGGAGGTCTACTTAAATAAAATTTAGCTATTGAAACTAATATACATATATACGTATCACCTTTACCGAAACATGACTTTAACTTACAAAACAACCGGTCTGTGTGAACTTATATTTTTTCAGGCATTAAAAGAAAAATCCGGTCTCTGAGACTTATAGTTTATTGACCTTAATAGAAACACCCGGTCTAGGAGACCCTTATTGTTTACTTAAATACGAAACATTTAATGTCAAAAGTGGTTATTATGTGTGAAAATAATACAAAATACAAATTAAGGGGAGCGGGAAGGCCCTATACCGACCATGTTAAATTCTACAAATTTAGGTACACTTTTCTCAGGAACCATTAAATCTATAGGCCTACAATTTTGTGTGTATTGTTACGATATTTATCCAACTGCAAAAGCACAATAGTAAAAATTACAAATAAATTAATAGATAATTTAGATTTTTTAAAAGTTATTGAAAATTTCTAGTTTTTATAGAAAATATATATATTTTTTGAAGCTAGTGTGTTGTGCTACACTATCTATTCTGCTTCCATGGTTAGGTAATTAGGTGTTTTATAAGTGGAAAAAAATTGGTTGCCATACCTCCATTGGTTTTTGAGAAAAATTTACTCTTTGTTTAAAAAAACACAGTTTTCGGGAAACGACGGTTATATTTAAAACTAGGTACTGTACTTACTTTAGCTAGCTTAGAACATCCCAGCACCATAGGCAGGGCTATCTGCATGCTCCTGATCCTCCTATAGAACCATTCTTCTCTTTTTTCTAGCTGTTCTGGCTTCCTTGGTCATTAGTTGTGCAGCTTTCTCGGCTTTCTTGAGTCGCAAAAAATCAAAACCACGAAGCGCGAGCACTGAGTTTTTACTCAAAGTTAGGCCTAATTCATTGTAGATATCCAACTTACTGGCAAATCCATCATTGAAAATTAGCACTGCATCCAGCACACCTAACTTCAAAGTGTTCAGTCTCACAAACACATTTTTGGGGACTTTATTCCACACTACGATATTAAAACTTTCGTTAGGATTTTGAGTTTTTTGGTGAAGGCACTTTTTAGAAGTTCGGGGTTTGCTAAATCCTTATAAATTTGTTTAATTGTGGCCATTATGTCACTTGGTAAAAATACTGCATCAGTAACAACACAGGTTGTACTATATGAAAGTTGTTCACAGTGTGGGGTAAAATTTCATGCCAAAAGCGCCGTTAATTACTTCGTAAATAATTGTTTTGGCGTACTTAGGATAATCTAGCAACAAAAAGTGTTATATTTTCTGAAAATGTACAAGTCTGAGTAACAAAAAATGAAAAAAACAGAAAACTAAAGTAAATTCAATTTTTTGCCTTCCCGCTCCCCTTAAATGTCCTTAATATACAGTACAAACAACGTAAACACTAATGTTTTAAAAATTTTAACTTAAATTATATAATTAATATTGAGTTGTATCATTTAACTTATTGATCAGTTCTTTAGTGGTTCCTGGCACATGACACGAAAATATTATTGCTGCATTCGAGACAGATAGGGTCAGAGCAAACTACACATTTATTGGCAGACTTTTTTCGTTTTGCAGGTGGTCAATGGAACTAGTTTTTCTTTTTGGAAGTTTGTTCTACATTGCCTTCTTGAGGTTTTCGGAGAAAGTCTGCAAGTACTTTCTTGAGGTCATGGGGCAGATTTTGAATTGCAAGTCTTCTCTCCAGTTGAGGTTTGATTAGCTTCATTGCTAGATCATGTACAAAGTCAAACCTGGTGAAAAGTGGATTTAGATTAATTGTGCTGTAAATAATAAAGCTGTTTACAGTGCTTATATCAATCATCTGAAAAAAAATTTAAGAGGCCAACGCCTTGTCCTGCTACTGGAGGTATAGACAGCACACTTTTTATCTAGTAGATCCACTCCTGCTTTGGTTTTATTGTAGTAAGCAACGAGTTCTAGTTTACTCTTTTGTTCATCTGTCGCAATATTGTGGTGCATTGAGGACAGAAGCAACACAGCTTTATTTTTCTTTGGAACGACAGATAAAAGGGTAACTGTTCCTCCGAAACCATAAATAACAGAGCCAACTTTTCGTTGTTTTGATGGAAGAAACTCTTCCGGTATCTCTCTTTTATTCTTTTTTAAAGTTTAAACATAGGTTAATGACTGATCTCCGAGTTCATCAACCAGCTCAACCGAAGCAAAGCAATTATCTCCAGTTACATTTCTCTTGGTCCGTTCTATTGATTTGCACAGCCGGATAACGGATGGTGTTGGCTTTGATAACCTTTGTTCATCTTGAGTTAGCCCCTCACCATTAGTATTTTTGCCCTTGTATATATATATATATATATATATATATATATATATATATATATATATATATATATATATGCATCGACTAGATACGATGTCGATGAGTCTGTTAGGCACATGATTTTAACACCGTATTTTTTTATTTTTTTGGCATGTACAGTATGTCCTGAAACCAAAATTGCCTCTAAATGGTACTAGCACTTCGTCTGCAGTTACGTTTGTTCCGGGTGAATACAGTTCCTTACAGTTTGTGATGAATTTCTCAAAAATAAAACTGATATGAGCAGCAGGATAGGTTTTCCATCTTTCTTCTCTCGTGTTGAAGTCATCTAATCTTAGAGTCGCTAGAAGTATTTAAAACCGCTTCATGGAAAGTGTAGCTCTCAAAAATTTCCTTCCGGTAATACTCTGACAGTGACAGAACTTTTTCGTTACAGCATCTAAAAATAGACTTCAGCATGAGTACCCAATCAGAGCTTTGATTTCGGTAGCTTCAGTATTTTTGTAGTTTACTTTACTGGTGGCTTCACCTAAGGAGGTTCTTACACTTTCTATCTTTTGATTTGTATGACTAACAACCTAATTAATTATTTCTTGATCGAATAACTTTTGCCATACCTTAGATTTGATGGGAGTCTGGCCTAGGTTTCGGCTTCGTCCAGGCAAGGGTCTCCGTATAATATTAGTATGTGTTCTTCTCTGTGGTGTATTTCGTTTTTCATCCATAAAGTTTCATCTTTCCCCCAAAAAGATTCATCATCACCTTCCACGTAATTGTCTATGACTATTAGTTCATCTTCATGTTCTATTAGTTCTTAAACTGCACATTCAGGAGATAATTCTTCTCTCTCTCTGGCGATTGGCCAATGGCCATCTCCGTCACTCGGGTAGTAATTTGGATCTTGCTCCGAGTCGTCAATTTCCTCACCGCTTTCACATTCTTCAATGCCATGTAAAAATTGTAGTATACGTTCGGTGGATCTAGGATCATCATATGGAACATCTCTGCTTGTTGACCGGAGATCAGTCATATTAGAACTAGCTACACAATACGAACAGAAACACCCGGTCAATGAGACGCCTCAATCATATCCAGAGAACACGCATAGAAACATCTGGTCTCTCAGACTCACAACTCGCACTCAGTAACCGAAACACGTGTAGACTTTCAGAAATAGGTTTATGGCCCAAGGGTGCACAAGCGTGATTGAACCAAAACTGGTTCTAATGGAAGGGAGAGAGTGGGGGGCAGCTATTGTGGCGGACAATATATATATATGAGACCGTAGTTTGTCATTATAATTAATTAATAACTAGGACTAGAATGAATATTTCTTAAGAGTAAGCGTACATCATTGCAAGTATTGTTATTTTAAATGAAAAGACATTGTTAGGTCTAAATTTTAAAGTTATTAAAGTGGATCAAATACTTAGACCAAAACAGTAGTAATTAATAATGTATTTTAACGATACCTGTGTTAAAATGTAATAAAAAATTTGAAACATTATGTTCAATTATAATTTTAAAAAACTAAACACATTCAAGGCCTATAAATGTTTCATCTTTGTTGATTTACTCATATTCTTTCTTCATGATATTTAGCATAATATCTTAAAGTTTCTTTAATCAGATTTTCAGCAGTTCAAGAGGGAATAGATTACTTTGTTGTAAATAACAATTAAAAATATAATTTCCACAAACCTCCTTCCTTAACTAATCCTGATACAGCTTTAACATAGGTTTCAGATTAATTAATTTCTATGATTTAAACCGATAAGGATTAATTGAATTGACATTGTTTCCTAAAATATTAAAGTTTTATATTAATTAAAATTTGTTTTATTTGATCGGAAATAAGGTATTTACAGAAATTCTATACATGAATTAAGGATTTGTAATTATATTATACAATCTTTCTGCTATGAATATGGTGGAATTTCTAAACAATTAAAAGTAATATATAGGAGTTACTTGTTAAAGCTAGGCTATTATACACTTTAAAATCAAATTGCATTGACGTATAAAAATAACATGATATGTTCTTAAATAATTTTCAACCTCATATTACAGGATGAAGGCGACTTACAAAACTTGATTTTAGTTGTGCAGAGTGTGACTGTGCTAACCAATTCCATAACATATGTGACGAAGAACACTGATATATACAATTTTTATAAATAATATTGGAGTAATTTAAATATTTGTATAGCTAAATTAAAAATCAAACATTATCTATGAGCTTATGTATAATTTATTAATTTTAAAACTCATTTAAAACTTTACACAACTCATTCTTTAATTATTGTTTGGTTTATTTTTTAGAAATAAATATTAATTGAAAAACATTTCTATATCTCTTTAATTATTATAAATATTTGAAGTATAAAAGTAGTAGCCACTTGTTATAACAAATACACTACGGCAAGTTATGTGGCTATCTTATTTACGTTATTATGTAAATATACGTTATTATATGAATTTTTTCAACAATTATATACACCAGTTCACCTACATTAATATGGTAACAGTAGTCGAGTCAATTAACAGTCATCCGAATTGTACGTACGACCAAAGTTGCAAATAGTATTATACGCTTAAATAGTATAACTCTCCTGACATGACGTATCATGTGTTATGGATATAGATCAGCATTGACAAAGCTATGATTACTACATCCACTGATAAGATGATTGTCAGGTAATTGCAAGCTGCACATGCTATTGATATATAGAATTATTGCATTTATAAGGCTTTACAATCAATAAGAGGTAATCTGCACGATGCAGTGAAGTATGGGGATGTGTGCCCTATTTTTCTTCTTAAATGTCTTAAACATCCTATTCTTATGTGTAGAGGTTTTTGGTTCTAAAATTATGCGTTGTCATTGACTCATTAAAACTTTAAATCCTAGTTCTAGTTCCTAAACACAGATATGCGGGAAACAAGCTGTGGAAATTAAAAAAATCATGCAATATTAAAATATAACTTAGCAACAACTTTACTGCAGTTAAACATATTGTATAGATGAAAAGCAACATTCAGAAGTAGATTGACAATGTTTAGGTTTGGTTAGATATTTGTATAACATTCAAAAGTGTCATGGGTAACTTGAAGCAACTAAATTAACAACAATATTTAAATATGCCCTCTTTTTTACTAAGGCTCTATTAAGAAATACATGTAACACATCCAGTAATTTTATATAGTTTAGGGACTAACAGATACGCGTGCCCCCATTGGCAGATCAAGAACATATACATGTTTTAGCCTATAGATTCAATATTAAAAAAGTAAAGCTATGTTTAATACGTGATTATTTGTTATTTGCACATTTATATCTTCGCAACATTCATAATTTATTACTTACTGTTGCAAAGGATATAAAACACTTTTGACCTAGGTCGAAATGTATAGTACTTTTTTACGATCAACCCGTTCAGCACTTAACGTGTATTTCTGAAGAAATAAATTAGATTTCGTTCATCAGCAACTGGCGAGAAAGGCTTCGATGTACGTTGTACCAAAACATCATTGAACAGTAAATATATTACAAAAATCTACCATTTTTCGTTTTCAATTTAATTTTACTATTATCATAACGAAAAATGAATTACAATTTAAAAAATTTTTAAACACGTTCACCTCTAGAGTATAGGGAATAACTCTTAAACCTTAAAATATGTTTGCAAAACTAAATTATCTAAAGGCCCAGAGATAATTGTACACTGCCGAATCCCTTAATATCTATCTTAAAACATCATATTGAACATCAGTTTCCGCACTATCCACAGTAGGGAAACTGCACTTTTAAAGGTAACGGATGAAATTAGGATAGCTATAGATCACAGATGGGGTACAATTCTCATTCTGTTTGATTTTTAAACTGCTTTCAAAAGCCTAAGCCATTAAGTATTGCTAGCTAAATTAGGGGCTAATAAAGCTTTGTAGTCATGTACTAACTTGGCTGATATGTTATTTGTCAGGGAGGAGGCTTTGTGTAACAGTTGATGACATGACTTCGGACTGGGAAATTGTTACATGTGGGATGCCAAAGTTTTTATTCTTGGTCCTTTATTGTTCGTGCTTTACTTGAACAACATGCATTCTGTACTTATTCATAGATCATAGCACATGTATGCAGGTGATCTGGAAATATATTCACACTTTAGAATTGACTCCATTATAAAATGTTTCACCAGAATCAATAGTGACATTAAATGTATCATTATATGGTTAAAAACCCCGTACAAAAAAAACCAATCATTATTTGTCACTCTCATTTACGAAACCCAATATAATTCAATGCTATTGAAACGTTAACTGTAAACGGTAACACTTTACTGTACTACGGCAACGTGAAAGATCTTGGGTTGACTATAAACTCGACTTTAACTTGGACTGACGCTGTTACGGAGATTTTTAAGCGGGGTTTCACAACTATTCACTCACTCAAAGGTTTACAAAGATTTTTACCAGAATATATCAAGCTGCACTTGACTAAATTTCTTGTACTTCCTCATTTAAACTACTGTAACTCCTTGACCTATGATATGACCGTAGTACTTAGTGAGAAGCTGCAAAAAAACACAATACATTTATAATATATTACACGTTACGTTTACAGTGTGAGACGGGAGCAGCAGATCACGCCGTTCTACATTCAGTCAAATATTCTAAAATGAACACATTAAAGATCCATAAAAATTGCAATTATAGTTATTATTCAATATTAAAATATGGGGTTCAAAAATATTTTGCTGCATATTTTAAATCTGTGTCTTACGTAGTTGTAAGAAGCACTTGCTCGGGATCGTACATTTTGAGAATGGCTCAGCACAGGACTGCAGTATTTGATCATTCAATAAATGTAGTGGCATGTAGGTTGTAAAGCAGTTACCCGAGGCAGGTTTGGTCAGAGATGCTGTGGGCGTGACACTGTTAGAGTGATGAATGTGAGATTCTGTATGATAAAAGTTAAGACTTAGTAGTAATAACTACTTTGTTTTTATGAGTATAATACAATTATAATTGTATTTAATATGTGTGTAATAATTACTGAATTATTTAATTTATTATTTTGTTACATTTTTATTTTTACGAGATAAAATATTATATTAATTATTGCATATTGTTTAAAAGTAATTATTTCTTAAATATTTATACTTAAGTAACATTTAATACATTTTGAATTAGCCGCTTACTAAAATTAGTAGGTGAACCACTTCTAATTCTGCTTTATTGTTACCGTTGAAAAAGGAGGTTCTTTTATGTCATTGAAGAACCCTCATTTTGCTTAAGGTTTTAGTTGGATGATAAAAAACACTTTTGTACAAAAAATTATATTTATATTGAATAAACAATGGAAACATATGGTCAACTAAATTTTACTTTCCATTTTCTTTAGCGTACCTTGTTGGTTCTTTAAAACATGCATGAAAATCGTAAAGAATTAAATTTATTAGTACTTTCTATGGAAAGTACTAATAAATTATTATGGTGTATGAACCATATACATGATCAACAGCCACATCTTTATCTCTTCTTAGACACGTTTCTCCTCTTTAACATCAATCCTGGCGTCTGTGTTAATGTTCTGTCATGATTTCCATGCATTTTTAGATAAAACATTACAACTGGATTAGTTTAATTTAGGATTCTGGAAATTAACTCTGCAGTAAAGTAAATCGACTTATCTCTACCTAGGTCGAAAAACCCGTAGATACGTGTCATCTGGCTCGCGAAGTAAATTTATTGCATTTGTAATAGCTTTTGCATAGTCTACTGTGAAAATATAAGAATCGTACTAAATTATATATCGTAATTTTAAGATCTGAATTAGAAATATTGGATTTCATAGTATGTATTAATGGAACATTTGATTGCACTTTTATCCTAAGAATTACTTTTCAAGTAAAAGGTTGTATGATATGAACTACAAGATGACTCAAACGCCTCAATGATACAAACCAATCAAAGTAGATTTTTAGTTTTGTATTTACTAACATACTCTGAATAATTTTAATGTAAACTTATTTATATTAATTTTCTTAATTTTATCAGGAAGTGAAATGGGTTTTTTTTGCTTTTGAAATGGACTTTGCTTTTACTTTTTTTAAGTTACATTTGTATTAATTATACTTAAACTTTTCCTTTAACTTGTGAAAATGCTATCTATATTATTTTAAGTTATATTAATAATTAATCATAATTTTATGGTGTATAATTAAGTAAAAGAATTATATTGAATACTTCTTAGTGTATCTGAAAATCTTCAAGGAAGAATGATGCTTTGAATTCACCATAAAAGTTTTAATAAGAATAAAAATATGGAATTTTAAAGAAATATATAAATTATCGCACGTAGTGTATTATAGCTTGGTTTACTCAATTGTTTTACTAATGTTAACAACAATATTGATTGATTGTTTAACATTAAATGTATTTGGTGTAAAGGAATTACACACAAACATTAATTTCCCCTGTTTTTTGATGATAACACATAAGAATCAACACATACACTTCTTAAATCAATGAAAACTATTTTCATTCAAAACTTGTAAAATTGATAGTAGTCAGTGAAGGTCTAATCTAAAAAAGATAAACGTACTATTTTTACCTATTAACACTCCTAACTCTGCCAAATTATGAAAAATGGCAATATGGATGAAACGTCGCGACGTGCCAGGCATATTCAGAAGTTTGTTAGATCAGTGAGAGATAATGTATTCCCAATACATCACACAGAAGCGTTCACACCAAATCTTTTGGAATTAGAATGTTCCAAATATCCATATTTATCCACGGATATCCACATATCCACGAGTAAATATTTGCTCGTCCTGTGGATTTATAGTCATGAAGAACAGCGATATCGAAAATATCTTCATAGATTGTATGATACGTACATGATCAAGCCTCTCTGAGATCTCTTAAGGGAGGAGTACTAGTTTAAGCTCACTATCCGAGTTATAATACGCTCTAGAAAAGCTAACGGAACCTTTCTGCATCGGACTTGGTATATCAGACGGAGAGGTTGAATGTTCCAAATATTTTAGTCATCTTAACAGCACTATGGCTGCTGGAAAAACTTATAGTACACTATTGTAAGAATGCAACCGATACCAATTTGATGCATTCTGTCGTGAGAGCGCAGATAAATATCAACATTTATTTGTCACAACTAATTTTCAATAAAATGTATTCCAGTATACCAGTATTTTTTTAACATTAAAAATCTATCTAATATTATACCATGAAAACTATTTAAGATTTTCTTGTTGTTAAACCTTATTAGTACATGAATAACACAAACAAATTATTTTATTTACATCGAAATATATATACATTATAAAAGAAATCAATACTTAATCAACTTAATCAATCCTATCAACAAGTGATATAGTGAGTTTTAGTGATGTTGATCAATGAAATTATTTTACATGTACATATCAATGTTCACAATCAGGTTGCACAATATGTCTTATCAAATAGTATTGAACTGTACATAAATTTATTTGTCTATTTTAAAAGCGGTATGATATAGAGAATACTGAATACTGGCATAATTCATGAAATGTTAGTGTTGGAACTCTTAATGGTGTAGAGTTGTATTACAAGAATTACTAATCTGTAGAAAAACATGACAGTCCTACCACCCACCCTGGTTATTTAAAGGAAGTGTCACATTTGTCACAAGTTTATCTGCGAGTAAAATCTGCAGTAACGTTAATCGACTTATCTTTACCTAGGTCGCTTAAACTGCAGTATAACTGACACTACTACTCACTCAGAATATTATTTAGGCCTACTGAATGTACAAACGGTAAAAGAGTAAACGGCAAACGTGCATAAATTGGCCAACATTTATACAACATCAGAATATAACTATGTTTCGAATCCCAATATTTGCTATACATTCCAAATATAATTGTCTTTAAAATAGTAATTTTGTAACAAAGTTAATTAACTGTAGGGGAAGTAATAAATATCTAAGACGATAAATTTTAATAATAACAATATATAGCTTAAACTTCTAAATATGCAGTATATTTAATTTTAAGTTTCTATTTCTTGTATCGTATGATTTATTGTTGCATGACTCCCTCTCTACAAAAAACACCTTTTAATGATGACAAACTAAAAATGACAGTAACTTATTATATTCACCAAACCTTATTATTTCATAAAAACTGTGATTTATGTTTCTCACATTTCAAACAAATAATCATACTTAATATAATATAGAATAACCACTGTTAATTATTATTTGATTATTAAAGAATCTAGAAATTAATAATTGTTATAGTAATTTATTCAGTACTTGCTAACAATATAACTAAGAATACGCGCTTCAGACTAATAAAACAACATTAATTTTAAAAATTTATTTACTTCGATATTTAATGCGTGTCTGAAACAAATATTGTATAAACTGCTATTTAATGAAAAATAAATAAATCATAGCTTTCCTATAGAAAATAAAACATGGTTTAATTCTAAAAAATATATTTATATAAAGAATAGCAAAAGTGTTTCTTGATAAAGGGTAAAAAAACATATTACGTGTTTCTTTACGTACTTATTGGAATCACACGAATAAAAAACTGTTATAAGCATTTCTTTTCCGATTGGCATGCATTCTGTAAAATATATATATATATATTATATATATATATATATATATATATATATATATATATATATATATATATATATATATATATAAGCAATACCTTCTGTCTTAGTGCCCACAAGGTGGGTTGGATTCCCATCGTAGTTAATACGCAACACAGATATTTTAAACATTAGGACAATGTAACATCTGACAACTTTGGGGAAATGTAATCAAAACAATTGCAGGCTAAATAGCTTGCAATTAAGATTATTAATTATAATCTTGTTTTCAATTAATAAATATACGATTAATTGTTTACAATCTTATAGTCGATTGATGTTTCCGTTTAAACGAAATCATATGGCCTAAGTATCATTATATGATTTTATTAGATAACGTTCAGAAGAACCTTTTTTTCTCAACTAAAAACCCTTTGAACATAAAACGCTCGTATGAGGTAAAAGTTTCTAGCTATCCACTGTCAGAGACTATAATAACAACAATTTTTTATTGTTGCCTTCTTCATCATTTCAGAGCCTGACATAACCTTAACGAAATTAAGACAGGAATATAATATAGATTTAGTATTATAATTTTGTATACATACAAAAAATAATAATACATATAAAAATAATTTATTTTACATTAAAAATGTCAGAGAGCAGTCCATCTGACCTCTGTATGAGTGTTTTCGTATATGCAATGGTCCTAGAGATTTTAAACTTGGTATATTTGTTTCTGTTAGTCCAAGGAAGAAGCATATTGACTGTCACGTCAAAAGTTCAAACGATTATAAAGACCAGCTTTCTATATGTCTGTCCGTCTTCTCGTATATCCAAAAATCTTAATAGATTTAAAACTCTATCTAAAATCTTATTATCTTAGTGATTTGATACTTGATACATAGATGTCTGTTTGTTCGAGGAAGAAGCCTATTTATTTTAAGGTCAATAAGTAAAAAATAAAATCAATCCATATGTCTTTTAAAATGTGCGCTTTTCTTTGGGTCCTTTGAAACTCCATTACATCCGTTTATTTTTGAAAAAATGTATGGCAAAAAGAAACAATAGAAAGAACGTTGAGTAGATATAGCAACTAAAACAGCACAAGACTCCGACTAGAGTTACGACCAATAAACTACCAATTCTTGACATTATTGCTCCCTTTACAACCTTCCACTGGATAAATGCTGAAGTCACCAAGCTGTTCCATTTCTAGTCCCAAACCTCTTTGTAATTTCACTCAACCATGTACTAAATAATCGGACTAAACCACCCTTAACTATTTCAATAACCTTAAAACGGTGTTTATTAATGATTGAAAATTTGGATCTGCAACAATATTTACACACACACACAATATGTATTTGGCTGTTCCATCCCACTTTAACCACCCAATCCGTAATTCAACGTAAACTCCTATTAAATGTCCCATAAAGGAACCTGAGAAATCAAACAATAAATCTTAAAAAAGTTAACTTAATCTATAGTTCTTTTACTGTTTATTGTTGGGATCTAATTTCAGTTTTAATGAAAAATCTTCGATTAATGAAATCTTCAAATTTTTTTTCCAAATGTACCATGTAATCATCAGAAATGTCTACAAATTTAAAATCAAACTCAATATGTAAGGAATCTACTACCATCGGTAATATATTGTCGTAGAAAATATGTTTACCAAAGTGTATTAATTTTTTCAATATTATATCAGGTAATTTTATAATTTTTCTGAATTATATAACAAATTTTCTTAGTTTCATACTACCACATTGAAATTTTTTAAGCATATTTTTATATGTGTTAGTTTATTTCGCAATTTCTTAGGTTTAGGTATTTTATACAAAAGTAAATTACAATTTCTACAAACTAAATATATTTTATCAATCAATTCTCCTCTATTATAGCACTTAGAACAGTTGGTAATATACTCTTCTTTATTCATTTATATCTATAAAATTAATTATAATAAATGGTCAAATTCCGTCTTCCTTGTGATATATTCCATAAAAATTTTGTATGTTTATATTTAAACTTTAGAAATTAATAGAAATTATTTCATTCTATTGCACAATTATTTAGAATATTTCGTTTACGGTTACAAAGATTATTACAAATATTGAAGTTTTAGAAGGAATGAAAGAGAATAATATGAACATCTTCAATTATTGTTAAAATAAAAAATGAATGATTGTCTTTGGTGCAGTGTTGTTAGTGTGCGTGTTTTTGCGCTTGGGATTTTCATATGTACACAGCTTCTATTTATGTTATTCTTATTTGTTGCCCAGCCCACTAAAACTGTCTACTGTCTAACGTTTATAGTCAGGAGCATTATCCATGTCTTAGATATTTTATTTTTTTTATTTGTTTTAGATGTTGAGTGATAGAAAGAATCTGTGGAATAGTGTCGGACGTTTCTAAGTGTAATATACGATGTGAATGATGATAAATGTAATAATTTAGGAATAGGGCAAGGGTTCGGAAAATGGTCCACCAACCACACTTGTTATTACTCGGCTTGTTCTATAGTCATTACACTATTGTCACTCTTTTAAAGACTTGTCCCCAACTATGTTCTCAAAACAAAAAGCGCGCCTGAGAAGGAATGAAATCAGATCACACTCTGGGATTTGAAATCAGAATATTGAAGACAAACGTCTTACCAACTGAGATACGAGAGTCTCGGAGTCTATAAGCTGAATCTCTGCTATATATAGGTTGTTCTCACTTTTACACTTATGAGCACTAGTTTACGAATGTATTAGTAATATTATAGTTACAAAACTACTTTTCAGATTTTAATGAAATCTGGTTCACATGTAGTAAATACTTAACTCTATCGACTTAACCTATCCATAAGGGTCAGATCATTCCCTATTTCTAAATATTCATAAAAAAAATATCGAAAAAATCTTAAAATTCAAAAACAAGGAAGTTCTACATATAATTTCATAAAAATAACAATATTTTCAAAATCTAACACAATCACACCATATAATAAAACTCTTATATCTCAAGACCTATTACAGCTTTTTTGATGAAATTTGGTATATAGGATCAGTAAATATTTTATGTAGTATTTTTTTTAAATCATCACTTTTGGTCCAATCTTAATATGACATTGAAATAGATTTTTCATATTATCAACCCTATTATTCCAAATGATTTATATATAATTTAAATGCAATACTTTTATCAATGTCTTTAACAATTTTGTAAAGTTTTAAAACCATCCGATGAATAATATTGAAAATTTTTCTAAAAATGTACTGAATTTTCGGAATCATTCGTAATCACATCATATGATAAGAATTTCTCCGAAACAACAACATAAAAAACACATTTGTAACGGCAATTTGAAAATCCATATTTATAGTTATATCGTTCTTTGAACCAGAAGTTTTTGTCAAACTCTTAGTTGTATCAATGACATAGATTGGCCTATTGGTAATAATTTCTTTTGGGATCGTAACACATCTCCATATTTTTGTAATAAACTTTCTGAAAATCTTATTACATCTGATATATAATTCTGAAAAGACCTCTAGAAATGTTATAAATTTTTAATTAATCTGGATAAGAACCATTAAATTTTACTCTGATATTTTTTGCATTCAAACTATCTGAAATATTGATTTCTTGATTATTATGTCTATCTGATTAAAACCCAACAATAACGACCTTAGGATATTTCTATAAATATTTGTGATATCGAACGAATAAGTTGTTCCAGAAATACCTCGATGCTCAATACTTTGCAAATCTAGAAAATTAAACGTAATATTTTGACTTTTTGTAAGTTCATCTATCGACCAAATTTTACTCGTGGTTTTATACAATCAAACATTGGCACTATAGTAAAAAGCTCGTTAACTGTAATTTTCCTGTCAATTGGCATATTATTTCGAGTCTTTGTTTCCAATATAGCATCATCTTCAGCTCTTATGAAACTATTGTAAAGTCCATCTTAGTAGATTGGAAAATTGTCATTTTCAAAGAATCCTAAGCCAAAATGTGATAAACTTCCAACTGCTTCATATTGTGCAAATTGAAAAGTTGATTCAAAACTATTTGAAAATACATAATTTATAGAATAAGAAATGGTTCCTTTATCTGTACTTAAGTAACCAAAATTTTCAATTTCTTTTATTAATTTATTATGCTTTCTTACTTCAATTTTAGTGAGTAAAATTGGTATGAAATTTTCAATTAATCTCACAGCATTTGTTCCAAGATATGCTTGACCACCTAGTTTTGTTAAAGTTCCAGTAATATAAAACTGAAATTCAGACAAGCATAAACTATCTCTAAAATCAATATTAAACTCAATTTTTTGGTTCGTTCAAATTTTTCTTAAACGTATAAGAATAAGAATAATATAAGAAGTTTTAAATGAAATTTGTTAAGAGTATCGCAAGTTTTTGGTGATCTACTTCATCATAATCAGGACTTTCTTCTTTAGATTTTGCAACTTCAGCCACATATTTCTATAAAATTACATAGGATGATCTCCAAGATCTATAATATTATTCCATTCTAATAAATCATTAAATTCTTCTAAAAATATTAGACTCAAGTGTTGATAACGACAGATAGCAGACATACGTTCTTTTAACTGGTAACATATATTTTCTTTAATGAATTCCGAGGATAAAATTTCATATTTGCAATGTTAAACGAATTTAATTTATTAGTGTACAATCTCATCATATCTTCAGATAATTCTTATTTTTCTGAAATATTATCTGTTCCTTTTTTAAATCTCTTTCATTTTGCATTATAAAAAGGTCTAAAGCACTGTAATGGCCTGCCATCTCTTTTTATTAAGAAAAAATTCAGTTAAAGTTTTTATAAAATGGCTCTTTTTTGTATTACATTCAGCACATTTACCAGAAATTCTCTTAACTCCCTTAGTTATTAAAAATATTTTATATCATTTGTTGCAGTTTTTTTACACTTTAAACTATACATGAGCATCTTTTTTTAGGAAAAATCTGAATCTTCTGTTTCATCAGGAAATAATTTCTCTAAAGCAATTTCTATACAATGTTCAAAATTCATTTTAAGGTCCTTTAATATTACCTCTAATTTTGAAATTTGTCATTACATGAATCATGGTATTAAACAAAATTATAAGTAATATTATCCAAGGTTTTGGTGGCATTTAAACTAAACTTATCAAAAGACTGTTTAAGTTTTTCATTAATTACAACAAATTCATCTACTTATCTGTATAATCTAGCTTCTAACTTTTCATAGACTTCTGTTTTAAAATCTTTACCATGTTGTTTATGATTCTCGTAATTCTTTTCTAGTTCATCAAATGTTTTAATGTGACATTTAATTGCTCTTTTACGAAAATATCAAACTGAAAAGTTCCTTTACTAACATCGCTAATTGTTCTTCATTTAAAATCTAAAGCAATTATATTATAAAATTTTGGTTAAGTAAATCAACAATACCAATTTATTATGATAATTTTAGACGTTTTAAAATTTGTTCTTTAACAAAAACATCATGTTTATCAGTACTAGGTTTTACACCAACAATTCTTGTTTTATTGGCTAAACTTAAGACATTTTTCTGTACTTTTATAGCGTCAGTTACCTTATAAGTTTTTTCTCGATACGAGACATTCAATTATTACAAAGTATTTTCAATCCAGCATCAAAACTTTTTCCATTATTTTTATTTCTTCATCAAAATTCGGTTCTCAAATTTTGTAATTGTATAATCTTGTTATCATATTCTGCTTTAAAACATTAAATGTTTACATCAATAACACCAGAATATGTTTCAATATTTTGTAATAAACTTTCAATCTCGTTATCAAATTCACTCCTTAAACTATTTTCATCAAAATTGATGGTCGAACTATTAACTTTATCTCGAATTATCTCAATTAAATTTTGAAAATTTTTAGTTTTAATTTGTGTTCCAAATACATCAAAAATATTTGCGAATCCATATTTATTAAGTAAAAATTAGTTGACAAATTCTTTAAAATCTTTCCTATTGGATAATTCATTCAAAACATAAACGCATCTGTGTCCAAAAATTGTTAAATCTTTATAAGTATGAATTTGAGAATAATTATAATAATTATTTGATTTTTCAAATATTTAATCAATTGTATCCGTGGTTTGTTCTCAATCCTTCTATATGAAACTAAACAATATGCATTATTATTATTTTTATAACAATAAATCCAATGCGTTCCACTTCCCATTATCGTTTGTAAATTCACAATTCCACATTCAAATGTATTAATTTTTTCTGGTCAAGTATCTCTCATGAAATTCCTCTATAATGTTCAATGTTTTTACATATTTCTTTAAATTATCCGAATGTAATGGTTTGGTCTGAAATTGGTTTAACGTTTAATTTAATTTTTTTTTATCCAACACACACCCTGTAACATCTTTTATCTCTTTGTCTATTCAATTTAAAATATATATACTTTTTTTTCTTTAACAAAATTGTTACAGCTTTTCTAACATATAGAACAAAATTTTTAACATCTGGAATATCTTCTCCAAAATCTAATAAATCTTTCAATAGACCACGATTATTAAGTTCTTTGAACAGATTATAAGGAAATTCTATTCTGATTCCTTTATTGTTTTTCATGTGTCATTTCTATTTTATCGTATTATCTATTTGTAAAAATATTTTATTTTTACATTTTTAGTTTATCTATTTTAAATTAAATACTAATAAGTATTTCCTTCTTACAAGCTGATTTTATTTGTTATTTCTGAATTGTTCGGAAATTAACTTTAGTCTTAGTTAAATTCAATTTTTATGATTGTTGACTTTCGTTTTTTTTATTTTCATAGGTTAATGAAACCAGTTCTTCCATGTAAACATTTTTATAAACAAAACAACCATGTATTCGACTTAATAAAATATCACATGTGGGAATATCCTTGGTATGTTATCAGAGCTCAAATCAGACAAATTTAAAAAAAGATTAAAGGAACTTGAAATAGGTCATTCAGACTCGGACTTTTTATTAAGATTTGGTGATCCAAATAGCATAAATCTTTTTAACCAAATGGAAGAGTCTTTAAATATGCTATAAAACGGAAAGAATGTTACTACAAATATAACATAATCCGGACTGATTCATAAAAAATATCTAAACTTCATTATGATAATGTTAATACATTGTATTAAATTCTTGAATTATAATACTTTGTTTTATGGATATCTCTTCTACATGAGCAATGAACTGGCTTATAAAAGATTTCTCTAATACATTCTTTACAATATGCTTGATTTTTATCTCTACTACAATGCCAATTGTAAAGTTATAAATATTCTTGATTTCTTTACAACAGCTACGTTTTTTCTCCTCCAAAGCTAATTTTTTAATTTTATCGTATAATTCTTGTTCATATTTATTATGAAAACCTTTACAACATGTACTCTAATAATTTTTTATATTCTTATCTTTGTAAAACTTTGATAAATATTTAAACTCTTGACACGTTGTACATTTTGTTGAGCTTCTATTTATATATATATACATATTTCTATTATAGCCTTGAATTTTTCAATTCATATTCATACAACTTTGCGGTTATTTCTTCAATAATTATATTTTTTATAAGGTATTTGATTTTTATTATTAATTTGATAAATTTCAAATATTTCTCTTCACCACTTACTCTAAAGTATATTTCTTCGAAAACGTTTGTTTTATTTTAGTAATTCTGCCATGATAATTAATTTCAAACTTTGTTTTCTTGTGAATTTCAAGTGGAATATACTTGAAAACTGTCTATAATAACTCCATTTGTGCATCTTTATCTGCGTCTTTAGGCTTCATTTTGATCGTACTATAAACTGTATTATTATAATGTTTGACTACTTTTTTAATAATATCGATCCATTTAAAGTTCTTATTCGTCTCAAAAATAACTTTCATCTTTTCGTTTTGAGTTCTGTTATATCATTCTACAATACTTTTTACATTATATCTTCTTAAAACTTATTTAAATTCTTTGTTTTAAAACTCTAAACCTTTAACTGTATGCAATGGATTTGGAGGTTTGTGCTTGATTGTTATCGCACAGTTTACTAAATCTTCGAAAACTTTTGAAACATCCTTGCCCTTTTACCTTTTAATCGCTTTTGACGAAGCATGTTTTGAGAAAGTATCTACAAAATGTAACATATACTTAAACCCTTCATTATGATCAGAGAGTAATTAGATATAATAACCAAATCTGCTGCCCATAAATCATCAATTCCTAAAGTTATAATTTTTCTTTTTTTT